>NW_011369947.1:3124258-3203202 GCF_000735185.1 Notothenia coriiceps
AGATGTGCTATATATAAATAAAAACAAGGTGCATATTATAAAAACTGACAATACAGGAAGCATTGAATGAGGATAAAATCTACAATATACAGATGTAACTAAGTATTGACAGAATATTAACGGAGTATTAACAGAGTGCAAGTGCAGATTGTATGTACAAACAGTGATATTATAAGAAGAAATAAAAAATGGTTATATGTATAGTAACACGATTGTGCAAATAACATATCCATTAAGTACGTTTAATCAGTGCAGTTGAGTNCTTGTGGCACACCGGTGTTCAAGGTAGAAGTGGAGGAGGAGAGGTTGTCTAACTTCACAGACTGGGGTGTGTTAGTCAGAAAATCCAGCATCCTGTTACAGAGCGATGTATTGATACCAAGCTGGCGAAGCTTGGAGATCAGCTTGGAGGGGATCACAGTGTTGAATGCTGAACTGAAACCTATGAACAGCATTCCGAGGTAAGATTTGGGGCTATCCAGGTGAGTCAGGGCAGAGTGGAGTGCCGTGGAGATGGCGTCCTCTGTTGACCTGTTGCAGCGGTAGGCAAACTGGTATGGATCCAGTGTAGCAGGCAGACAGGATTTGAGGTACGAGATAACCAGTCTCTCGATGATGGGGGTGAGTGCAACGGGACGGAAGTCATTAAGAGCCGTAGCGGTTGAGAGCTTCGGCACTGGCACGATGATGGCGGTCTTGAAGATGGTGGGAACAACTGCTTGGGCCAGGGACAGGTTGAAAATGTCCGCAAAGACCCCTGCCAGCTGCTCTGCACAGGCTCTGAGCACGCGTCCAGGAATTCCATCAGGGCCAGCTGCCTTCCGAGCGTTCACCTTACTCAGGGTGGAGTAGACATCAGAGATGGAGAGTGTGAGTGGCGGTTCATCTGGTGGTAGGTCAAATTTGATGGGGACCTCCTTGTTCTCCCGGTCGAAACGAGCGTAGAAGTGGTTGAGCTCTTCGGGGAAGGAGGCGGAGCTTGTTGGGGGCATGTTGCCTATTGATTTATAGTTGGTGAGCGTTTGTATGCCTTGCCACATACGCCGGGGGTCTGAGGAGCTGAAGTGCTCTTCGATCCTCTGTTCAATTCCCCTCCTCAGGTTGGCCCTGGCTGAGCTGTAGCCTCAGTTTAGCATTATTATTATAATAATTATTGACACTCTCATCCAGTTATTATTTATCACTTTTTGTGGTGACAACATGAACACTGTTCCTGTAGGTGCAGTTTTCCAGTGGAGCGGACAGTGTGGTGCAGTACATTTACTACCAGCCCATCATCCACCGCTGGAGAGAGACCGACTTCTTCCCCTGCTCCGTCCCATGTGGTGGAGGTGAGGGAAGAAAATGCAAAAAAGGATAGGTCCGAAAAGTCTCCTGTGGCAGATAAAAGACTAAATCATTGACATTTCTTGTTCCTCAGGCTACCAGCTGACCTCAGCAGAGTGCTTTGACCTCCGGAGCGGCCGGGTGGTGGTGGATCAGTATTGCCATTATTACCCCGAGAACATCAAACCCAAACCCAAACTCCAGGAGTGCAACATGGAGCTCTGCCTGGCCAGGTTAGACTGCAGAGAACACTCTTTAAAACGTGTCAACAGTAGATTGTATGATTCTAAATCTTCATTTTCTTTTACTGATTTTGCCTTTTAGCGACGGCTACAAGCAAATTATGCCATATGACCTCTACCACCCCCTGCCTCGGTATGTATTCTCAGCTGTGAGGTACCATAAAGTGCTGCAGGGAATGAGCATTTTTAAACTAGCGGAATTAACCTAGTATTCTCTGGAGTCTCATTCAGACACTTGTTAGCAACAGCCTTTTTCAAAACACGGAAGAGCTTCAAAATTAATAAGTGGAGTATTTACTGTTATATTTTACGTAATAGAAAAAAACATCAAAAAACCTTATTTCAGTCTAACCTGAAAACCATTCTGAGACAAGATTACCAGAAGTGCATTAATTACTCTTTTTTGGGGGGTTTATGACTCATTCCTGCAGTACTCTATAGTGACCCAACAACACACATTCTGACATTTACCAACCTATCTTTGATTTGTGGTGTCAGATGGGAGAGCAGTCCCTGGACGGCCTGCTCCACCTCCTGCGGCGGAGGCATCCAGAGTCGCTCGGTGTCCTGTGTGGAGGAGGACATGCAGGGCACCATCACCACCACTGAGGAGTGGAAGTGTCTCTACTCCTCCAAGACGGCCATCCTGCAGCCCTGCAACACCTACGACTGCCCCACCTGGCTGGCACAGGAGTGGTCACCTGTAGGTCCATTTTTAGTCTGTTTGAACACTCATTGTTAATGATTATCACAGGTACTTATTGATTGGATATGTCTTGTAGGAAAAAAGCTTGTAACAAGTAGTTAAAATGTTATATTTTTTAGAGTGGCTATTTATTTGATTAGCTTTTCCTTTGTGAGTTGCTGTAAAGCCTCACAAACTAAAAGAAATTCAATGAAAAAATCATGTTCATATGTTTTTTAAGTCTGAAAAAAAAACATGATTAATTGACTTAATATAAATATACTGAGAGGACAGCCTGAGCTGTGACTTCTTCAGACATCCAGCAGAATTTTGATGGGAACACTTGAGAATGCTTGGATTTAAACACTAGCTCCCTGTGTGAATCAGAGTACTGCTCACCTCAATGTAAGCATCCTTCACCACATCTAACTTTAAGGCTTTTCCAAACCAACAGCACATATTCTTAAACTCTTCCTCTGCCAAACACATCCAGTATATCTGGGTGCTGCATCTTGATCATCTAACGCTCTTGTTAGCTTACTGATGTGGCAGAGTTGCAGTTACATTAACCATAAACATCCCATACATCATCCTCGTGGGGTTTTTTCAGCCTCACCAGTCGTACGTGCACAAGCAGAGGCCCAGGGAGTCAGATTTGTGGCCCGGGACGCTGTTTACCTAGCACATTCTTCCCTGTGAACTTGCCTTTAAATGCTTGTTTTGGCAGCGGATGCACAAAGTTCACTCCTGAGCAGAACGCTGCAGGGATTTTGGAAGGTCTCTTTGCTTTTCCTCGAGTCGAGGGCTTCTGAGACTTAACACGTTAACCAATGTGTGTGTGATAATCGCCGTGAGTTAATCCACGATTCTCCCACCGTGTCACCCTGTCACCACCAGTGCACGGTCACCTGTGGGCAGGGTCTGCGCTACAGGGTGGTGTTGTGCATCGATCACAGAGGACTCCATGCTGGAGGCTGTAACCCCACCACCAAGCCCCACATCAAGGAGGAGTGCCTGGTGACGGTGCCCTGCTATAAATCCATCGGTAGGTCTGTTTCGTCATAATAATGATACATGTCGTTTATATAGCTCTTTCCTGGTGCTCAAAGACTCTTTCTATGAGTTCTAGAGGACTTCAGAATTTTTTCAGGTACTCCCTCTCTATAAACATGAACAATTTGCACATGCTGTACTCTTATTGGTAAACACTACCTCAAAGGATGTATTTTACTTTTAATTTAAAGCTACTGTACATAAATGTTGAATGTATATCGTCTATGTTCATATGTTTAGTAGATTGGTACATAAGAGATTATTCTAATTTATTCTTTATATTTTGTAGTGTTTAGATACTCTTCTGAATATATGTATTTTCTGAGAATATGTACAGTATATATAATTATTCTATTTTCATTTTATTCTATTTTTCCGAAATCTGTAATTCTTTTACATTGACTGTCAAAATGCTGCAGTGACAAAACAGTTTCCCAACTTGGGATAAATATAGTATGTATCTATCTTTCTAAACATTATAACCTGCACAAAGCATTGTGTAAATTGCAAACTATAATTAAACATTGCTATTGGCAGATATTGAAGCCCATGTTTATAATGCATTATAGACATAGGCGAAAGATGTAATAGATTGGGTTCTTCTGTCATGTTTTAACTCTTAATGTTGACCTTATTTCTAAATTAAAATCTCTCTCATCCTTTGTCTTTCCTGTGATAATTTCTGTAGATACTCTCCCAGTGGAGGCCAAACCTGTGTGGCAGAAGCAGGCCATCGAGCTGGACGAGGAGGTCAGCGTCGGTGAGGAACCAACGTGAGTCACACACACACACACACACACACACACACACACACACACACACACACACACACACACACACACACACACACATGCATGCGCAGGAAATTATTAATGGGAATTCATGTCGGAATGTCTCTGACTGATGCTTCATTATATTGGAAAACATATGTATTTGTACTTATATTTACTAATACAAAAAATGCCATGCCATATTAATTTTTTAAAAATATTTCTACTACTTTTTGGGGCATTTTTATGTTCTGTATTTATGTTTTTTCCTTTCGCACTACCTAAAATGTTTTGCACACAAAAAGGAGATTAATGGGAATTCATTTTGAAATGTCTGTGACTGATGCTTTATTATATTGGAAACAATTCTGATAATTTATTAAGATGAAACAAATAAAGCCTCTCAAGCTTCGTAGCCCAGAAAAATAATCCCTGTCACTCTGCACGGACAGAAGAAGAAGTCAGATCGCAGAAACAACAACAGCTTTCACAGCTCAGAGCGCAGCTTCTACCTGGAGGTGAAATTGAAGCTGACAGGGCTGGCACTGCCATGAAACCCCAACAGTATCGTGGTTGTGTTCATGTCAAAGGCCATTTGCAAGAACTTGGAGTCAGAGAGTGGCTGTAGCTCTGAATATTTTCCTGGCGCTTTTCAAAATAGGCCTCTTTGTAAACCTGCCAAATGTTTGTCAGACACGGTGGCAGGAGAGTTATGTCAAGAGGAGTAAATAAGAAGTTTAACGCACCAGTGAAGGTGTTTATCGTTAGGTTTAAGTAATGAATTTGCTGTATGAGGTTATTTAGGGTTAAAGGGGGAGCTGAAGGTGGAAGACAAAACATATTTTTTGGAAAGCAGCTGACTACCAGCATTACCTCAGCAAGCTTCCAGATGTCCCGCATATCAGTGGACTCACAAAGGCCTCTGAAGATGGACAATGTTTGGACTGTACCCAGTGTCTTGCATGACTTGTATTAGCGACCATGTTAGCCAGTTCAAAACATCTGTTACTGTGACTTATCTTTGGAACGCGAGAGTGTAAGGGAGGGACGCCAAGACATATGAATTTGCTCTATTGCAACAAAAAAAACCTTCCCTCGCAAAGCACATAAATATCTGTGTATAATACGCAGTCATGCACAAGCCAACAACAATATCTGCCTACCATATGGGGCCAGGTTACGGATGTGAGCGGAAAGAGAAGGACATTCCTGAGTTAGACTTATTGCACCTCCACTGCCAGGCCGTACGTCGGCCCCGAGCCACCGCTGTGCAACGGCTTGAAAAATGAAACCCATATATGTTCCACAGCGAGGCCAGAACTGATTATTTTAACCGCTATGAGTAAATAAAATATCTCCATTGATTGAATTCATTTGATACGACCAACGAGGGGCTTTGGCAGATATCACAAAAACCCTTTTTCTTTTGTCCGTGAGTGAAATCACGATTGTTTTCGAAGCCGCAGATGTACTTTAACAACGCATGAAGATACACTTTTCCGTGGGGTTCGCATGTTGACTTTGTTGCTTTCTTTCCAAGCTCTAACTGCTGGTGATTCATTTGTTTGTCCAAAACACTACGGGTCCTGGAGCACTCGTAAAGAGCCCAGTTTGCTGCAATAATGAGCTCTTTATTGAGGCATCTTATGAAACAGCAGGGTGTCTGTGTGTTGTGGTCACACTGGTTAACTCAGGAGGAATGCTGCACATCGGTTGGTCCCTTTATGACATCCATGTATCTCATAATGCCTGCTGCAGGAAGGTACTTGGGTAGGTTATAAACCCAGAGAGTGATTTACCCGAAACAACTTGGCTGACTGGGGTTGAACAATATTCCTATCCAATTATATTCCAATTTTCAATAAAATGACCAAAAACTATTTAAAAAAGGAATTAGGGCTGAAAGGTTAATCGTTAAAAGATTGCAATCTTGATTCACTCACGCGACCCATTTCTGAACCATTCTACCATATTTGCTTTGGAGAGTTTGATTTTTAGAATGAATGCTCATAATTTGTCCCTGCTGCGGCACGCACACATGCACTTCAAGGCCGACAGCCTCTTCCTGAACCTAGAGCTTCACTTACACTCAACCAATCAGATCAGCCACAAACTGTCCGTGAGGTCAGGCTGGGTCCGGAAGCTTTTCCTTAAGTGAACCAAGCTCCAACATCACTATAAAAGTATGTCAGCTTTAATAAGTCTTGTTAAAAAAAAAAAGTCCTTCTATATTTGTGGGGACAACCACAGTACACTACTTACAAAAGAACTGTCATTTATTATCGAGAACTGTACCAAGAAAAACTCAACACTGAAGACTGAATGATTATCACAAAGTGAGCTGAAGAGCGAAGTTAGTCTTCTGATGTTGTGGTGGGAATTACAAAGCACTCTGCTGATATTACTGAGGTTTTGTAAAGTATATCTGCCAAAATAAACAGTGGTGAGCTCCGCCCTGCAGAGGACAGCTGCTGCATGTTGTAAATATTTGGGCTAACGATGGAGTATAAAAGATGGATGGATATAAGACTATAACGCAGTTGCGCAATGGAAAAGGTAGAAAAGGTCTGATGAAATGCCTTTTATCCCCTCATGTCCAGCTGGGTTTATGTGGACAAAGAGTTTTCAGGTACCCCACATTGTCTGTTGTTGTACTTTGTGAATAGTGTCTGTCTGTCTGTAATGTTCTGGAAAACACAGCAGCAAATACATTTTGCCTTCCTTGACCCTTAAAATAACTACGCTTTTCATTCAAGACCAAGAGTAAACTTTCAAATGATAGTATCTCTGTTGTGAGGCGCTGTCAGTTTTTGGGGCTCTCGCTCTCACCCAACCTTGACGGGCCTTCAGGCATTCGTGAAGTCTTTTCCCTCTGTGATCCATACTTTAAGACGAGGAAGGATGCACATGAAAGCCGTTTATCGTAGAATAACTGATCCTAATGCTTCACAGCTGTTCAATTAACCACAGCAGGACTGGATTTCATAAATACTCAATGGATTTATGAATTTAGAAGCAAAGCTGTACACAGGGGGAATGCACTAAAGTAATTTAAAGTCTGCTGGTTTGTCCTAGTCAAACCAAAAATGTTACTGCCTTTCCAAGTCTGTTAGCATATGTGTGTGAAGTGTACTACAGCAAGTGTTTATGTATTTATGTGTGCGATTAATCTTCCCGTATTCTCTCAAGGTTCATCCCCGCTCCCTGGCAGTCCTGCAGCAGGACGTGTGGCGCCGGGACTCAGCGGCGGACCGTGAGGTGCCAGGTGTTGCTGTCCTTTTCCCAGTCTGTGGCCGACCTGCCCGACGACGAGTGTGAGGGGGTGAAGCCCGTGACCAGCCAGCCCTGCTACCGTACGCCCTGCTCCGGTGTTTCGGACAGAGGGAAAGAAAGTGAAAAGGAGGAGGAGGAGGAGGAGACACCCGAGAGAGAGGAGCTGCATGACTGGGAGTATGAGGGATTTACCGAGTGCTCAGAGAGCTGTGGGGGAGGTACGGATCATTACTGAACGCTTTAATATGAAAAAGCAAAGCAGCACAATGAGAAAGAGCAGCAATGCAAAGTTGAAGGGGGCAGAGCAGTGATTTGAGCTAACATGCTGACCATGACAATGATGAGAATGTATAATGTTCAGCGTCTTAGCATGCTCACATATGCTAATTGCACTAAATGTATAACTGATGGAAGTAATGATGGGAATAACATGAATTTTGCCAGAATTTAGTTAGGAACCAAACCAAAATGTTGACCCTATAATGGGACTAGATGGAAAATATCAGTTGAATCAGCAAAATCAAATAACATCCTGATAAAGTTACCCTTCTCAATTAGTAGTGCATTTTTCCAGTTGCTGTAAAACGATGTATCTCAGCAGTGAGCGGTGACCTATATCAGTTGATGGCAGTATAGGCTTTAAAATGATAATGGAAGTAGTTCTAAAGGTCATTCCTCATAGACTCTCTCAGTGGCAGTGAATGCAGCACCAGACAGAAACAGCGTTCCCAAACATCCTGCCAACATTCATTCAGGCCCGCTTTAATCTCCCCACAACTTTAATTTCTGCAAATGTGTGCAGGCTTTTGTCCATGTGTGCTCACCCTAACCCAACAAACTCACATTCAGGGATGATTACAGAGGGGTATCAGGTGTCATACACACATGAGGGCTCCTGTGGACCATCACACCACTGATGCGTTTGAAGTGCCCGTCTCGCTGGTACTGTCCCCAACATTTGAAACAGATTTATGTAGCGTTGCTCTTAACGTGACATGACATCACACCCTTAGAGTTTATCCACAGTTTCAGGTCCTGAAATGAAGCAGGCCGCTGCACCGTTTCGATGTTTATTGCAATTTGACCACCAGATAACTTCGCACAACTGATTCATCGGATTCACTGCAGATTTAAGCAAACATAAACAGTTTTTGAATTGCAAGAAACTAGTCAAACGGATGCAGAAAAAGTAAATGCTTTGTCAGATCTGTTCTAAAAACAACAAGCAAACACGGTTTCTAAGGCTTGTTTACTGGAACGAGGATTACACTCAATACAGAAGCAACATTATTATTTATACACGTAAATATCTTGACATTGTGTTACTTTAAAGTGTAAAAAATCTAATTTTCTTTCAAAAAATTACTTTGGCTTCCATTTCTGGTTAAACAACACCCCTATTTCAGGAAAATCTCAACTCTGATAGGCTTTTAATGTTATAACGCCCAGCTAATTCCTTGCATGTTCCATGTGCAAAGAAAGTGCCTTCCATTTAGGTACCATAATATTTGGGTTGCTTTAATGCTTCATGCGTGTGAAGGTGATAATATTTGAGAGATGTCTAAGAAGAACAAAATGAGGTTGCATTGTTGTCATTCATTCCAAACAGATACGGTACAGGGAGATAATTCATTTCTAAAAACGTGACCCTTCCTTATAGCTCATGGTTATTTGGACATCCTTGTTATTGTTTCCTGATCTCAGGTGTCCAGGAGGCTGTGGTCATCTGCCTGAACAAGCAGACGAGGGAGGCAGCCGAGCAGAGTCTGTGTGTGAGCACCCGACGCCCCCCCCAGCTGCTGCAGGACTGCAAAACCCAGCCCTGCCCACCCAGGTACACTAAATCACAGACATACATCATTATCATTGGTTTAAAATGGTTTGCGCACGAACATAAAAACACACATGATTGATGGATGCAGTAAACCCGAGGAGGAAATGTGTTTTTTCTTTTTTAAATAAAAAGGTTTTGGCTGCATTCAAGAAGAAAATATTAATTAAAAGCAGGACTCAGATCTGGCTCTGCTCTTTATTAGTTTGCCAAGACTGTAACCCAGAAAAAAATGCAATATAGAGAGCTGGGACATTCATGCAGCGTTTCCCAGGGCCCTGATCCTTTCCTGGGTCCTGCACCTGGAACTGCTCAGCTTTCAGACGATCAAAGAACTCGCATCACACCAGCTGGATCAATTAATACCGGCTAATCAGTGGTTGTGTACAAAATAGATTAAAATCCTTCTAATCCACTATGTTATGCCTTTCACTTCAAACCACATGGGCCAATCAAATGATCATTTAGGCCACTTGGGTCCAAGTGATACTGAAGCAGAGTGACAGAGATCGATGGCTGTATCTTTGATAACAGGAAATGAATCCAGCGGGACGGCTTGTGAGAATAAAGCACAAAATAGGGGCCATGTGTCGGTGGTGATATCTACTAGGCTGACATGTGAAATTGTGCTTGGAATGAAACCTTTTTTCAATTGGTTTGTCAGCACAGAAATTCAGGAGACCTGTGCTGGAAAAGTTAGCAATACCTTTTTGAAGACTACTATAAAAACGCTTTAATTTGGCTTTTTATACTACTATTAATGTCCTTTTAGTGATGACGCATCATAGGACAGGTTAATAATGTTGACATTTGTCCTGTCAAGAGGCTTTCAGAAAGCGCATCAGGCCGTCATTCAAAATCAAAAATGTGCATCTGCCATTACATTATGACATATTTTGTATCATAATGCATGAAAAGTCCTTATGAATTATGCAAAATTAAAAAAAGGTTCATCCTTTGTGAAGAATTAATGTAAACAATAATGTATTTTTGCTGATTTTGAGGGAGTAAAGCAGCCAAAACAGCAGTACAATCCTTTTCTGGGGTTATGTTTTTTCAGGGTTTTTTGGGCATCAATTTGGGATACAGTGGATGAACAACGAGAACCCAAAATGAAATACCTGAATGGCTAAACAGCATAATAGCATGATGTCTAATATTACGAAGCGGTGAGTGGATTTTGCGGTAGGCCACACGTTTAAAATTAACACAGTGCGCAGTGTCGGTGTTCCACCACTCTAGTCAGAAAAGCCAGAGGCTTGCAGCCTGCCCCGGCCTGTTTTTCCAGGCCTTGTGTCTTGTTTTCAGGCACAACAAACGCTGTATTGGACTTGTTTCCTTTGGCTCTTTACTCCCTCCCTGAGGCCTCCTCACCCTCGCATATTAAGCTACACTCTTTGGATACTGTTGCCTCTGAAGGGAAACAGCCATAGGATTTGGCTTTGAGTATAGTACCGATCCTGAACAAAAACCCTCATTCCCAATTCTCCACAGTCCCTGGACCCTTGAGTAAACATGAATAGTTTTGAAAATTCACCTAATCTGTCAAGCAAGAAGTAAAACCGCTGCCATCTCGGTCAAAGCCGAAGCTTTACGATGCCTTTTTAAAGGCATAGCGACAAAGACACATGCCACATCGTTTTCAAGATTAGAATTAATGTGCTCAGAAAACTTTGAAGCTGGATCCTTCTTTCGAAAGAAAATGTGTTCTGCATCAAAAAGAATATTGGTACATCGGGGTCGTTGGGAAAACACAAGTGAAGACATTTTGCCTTGGGATTTCTCAAATATCCTTAAATTCAGTGGGAGATTTGATGTTTCTCTGACAGTATCTGGCCCCATGAATCACTCTTATTTCGTTTTCACTTGAATTCACTTTCATGAATTTGCACATTCATAAGACTGCGAGAGCGTCCTCTGAGGGGATCAAGTAAAAACATCAAGATACTCCTGTATAGACTGGAGAATGTGGCTATCTACATATGCATTTACCCTAAAGATAAAGCATGTTGATGAATCTGGAACCACAGAGGTTATGATGCAAAATCCACTTCCTGTCCTTTATACATAAACATGTGTCCCCTCTGTGTAAAGAGACTCTGGAAGTTTCAGGAAAAAAGATTCTCTCTCTTTTTGTCCTGATCCATTTATATAAAAACCTGTCTGAAAATGAGCTGATCAGATTTTGGCCACATTGTGATGTCATAATGTTTTTTTGGCTTGTGTAACCATTAGCCAATCACCAACCAAGGTAACCCCCCCCCCCCACCTTATCACCTGAATCTCCTCCTAGAGCACCATTGTGTTCTTTTTAACCAAATGTCTCTCAGAGGGCCGTGGGGAGTGGCTCCTTATTTTCATCTAAAGTAACAGACAGAGAATCAACACTTTGGAAACAGGGCTGAAAAAGAGGGGATTATGGGTAATGCTGCAATGATCTGTTGGGTATTTCGAGCCAAACACTTCAGAGACATGTTGTGTATATAACTGAGAACTATAATCTATTGATGAAAAAAGAGTATAATAGGGACCTTTAAAAGTTAATAAACTGTGTGTTGTTAAAACAGGAAGGTTACATTTGGTTGTCAACATTTCGCAGTTTGATGCTGAGCGTTGTGTTGCAGATGGAAAACTGGGGAGTGGAGCTCCTGCTCTGCTAGCTGTGGGGTTGGTCTGATGACCCGCACTGTGGCCTGCTCTCACCGACCCTCCCGGGACAGCAACCGGACCGAGGTTTTGCGGGATGAAGACTGTCAGAGCCCCAAACCCATCCCGGTCCAAGCCTGCAACCGCTTCGATTGTCCTCCCATGTGGGACACTCGAGCCTGGGGACAGGTAAAGGATCTCACTTGTGTTTCCATCCCTATTGTAAATACTGCAGTTATTTGTCCGAGGCCTGAAATACAATTGAAACCTTTCCTAGTGAAGACAAAAGTCAGACGTAAGTGGGTGTTAGTGGGGTTTTGTCGAGTTGGAAAGGGGCTTTAGGAAGTTCACCAACATAAATGCCTGGCACAGCAATTAGACTGAAGCGTCTAGCCCTTATTGCTAATGTAATCCCCGGCACATCTGTGTTTTCGTAGTGCTCCCAGAGCTGTGGAGGTGGATTTCAAAGGAGGCAGGTCCTGTGCAAACAGCGGCTGGCAGATGGCAGCATCCTCGAGCTGCCTGACACCTTCTGTCCGTCCGAAAGCCCCCCGAGCCAGCAGATCTGCGCCAAGCTGGAGTGCCCAGCTCGATGGGTCACCACTGACTGGTCCCAGGTAGACCCTCCTTTTCTAAATATACCATTTGCAAACTCAACAGGATCTGCTTCATGTCTTACAACATCTTTTTTTACCCGTCCAGTGTTCTGTGACCTGTGGAAACGGCATTCAGAGACTAGAGGCAGTGTGCAGAAGACAAGGGGAGGATCGGAGACATCAGAACTTAGACCCCGAGAACTGCTCCCTGCTAGCCCGGCCCACCAAAATCAGACCATGCTCCCTCAGGCTCTGTGAGAGTAAGACACCCTCTGTTTGGATCTGTTTAGTCAAAATGTGCTGCTTATGCTGTGTTCACATCAGGGCTGTGCTAACATAGTGCATCAACACTGTAAATGATGTTATCTAAATGAGGCATAAATATGCTTATACACTCAGATATCTACATACTTAGTAACTTTGTGAACATTTGCTGCAAAGTCTTTACATTGACTTGCATCATAAAAATGTTTTGGTGTACAATTTGATGGAAAGATGTGTAAGAAAAACGTTTTTTTAACATCAGCAGTTGCTTACAGAATTACACTAGTTTTACTTCAGAACTTCACCATCATTTTCATATCACATAAACATGATATTTGATTTACTGCACCTCTCAACATCAATGAATTGAGCGTAACATAAGCCCACCAATAACCAGTGGGAAAAAAAGGTGTGACTGTGACTTGTTAATGGACATTCTCATAAAATCGTATCAAAATCAAATCATTAATCTGTTCTTTAATTTCCTCACAGACCCTCTCAAACCCAATCCCATCATACTGGGCCAGAAGAAGGTGTATATCCAGTGGAGGAAGGGGAAAAAGTTACAGCTGGTGGTGGGGGGCTATGCCTACTTGCTCCCCTGGACGACTGTAGTCCTTCGCTGTCCAACTAGAAACTTCCGCAAAGGCCAAATCCGATGGTTGAAGGAGGGAAAGCCCTTAATCGTCCCTCCGCATCTCTCCATGACATCACTGGGATACGTGAAGTTTCAGCAGCTTCGTGCATCGGACGCCGGGATTTACACATGTGTCGCAGGTCAGGCACGGGAACATTTTGTACTTCAGATCATCGGCAGCAAACACAAGCTCTCTGCTCCAGCGTCATGGCTCCTTGGGGGTGAACAACAAAAAGTTAGGGAAACAGACGCAGCCATGAGAGAAAGATTTCAGGAGCTACCCGTCCCCCTGAACCGATACGACAACATCGTGGAGCAATTGCTTGAACTCAAAGGCTCTCTCCAAGATGAGAAAGACCCTGCTGATAAAACACAGAAGAACCGCTCCACCCTGGAGGACGAGAGAGCCAATTCAGAACTTTCTAGCCTGCTCGTACTCATAGCAGACACCCAGAGGCTAGATGAGATCATGCACGACCTCTCTGAAGGAGGACAAAGGGAGGGGCAACTCATCGCACAGTTGCTCAGTGAGCTCGCTATCACACAAGGCGAAAACAATGAGTCTACTCTCCACCCCCCGGAAAAAGCAGAATCCTCCACACAGGTGCCCCCGCTTAATAAACCCAGCATCAAAGCTCCGCGGCTAAGAAGCCCGGTGATAATCCAGCGGCCCCGGAAGGTGGGGGTGGTCCCGTCCTCTGAAATGACTGTACATGTGGGGGTCCCGGCTCTGCTGCAGAAACCCATTGCTAGTTTGGAGCTGAGGTGTGAGGCCCTGGGGAACCCCGAACCGTCCCTGACATGGACAAAGAACGGCAAAGAGCTGCAATACAACAGCAGGTAAGAACTGCCCTTTAAAGGTCACCTATTATGCAAAATCCAATTTTTCATGTCTTTTATACATAAATAGAATATTTATTCATAGATTCTGAAAGTTTCAGGAAAAAAGATTCCCTCTCTTTTTGTCCTGATCCATTTATATAAAAACTGTCTGAAAATTCAGGGGATCAGATTTTGGTCACTTTATGACGATTTTTTTTGGTCATGATCTGTTTGGTATTTCTAGCCAAACACTTCAGAGACATGTTTTGTATATATCTGAGAGCTATAATCTATTGAGGAAAAACAGTATAATAGGGGACCTTTAATGTGGGCTTTCAGGCATCAATAAATCTGCAGGTGTTGTTGTTAAAAGTAGCCGATTTAGTGGTTGTGTTGTCTTCGTGTTGGCAGAGTAGGCCTGTTGTCCTCCGGCTCACTGAGGATCCAGTCTCCAAGCAAGCCGGATGAGGGTCTGTACACCTGCACGGCCAACAATCGTCTTGGAACAACATCTCTTTCATCTTGGCTGCAGATTACAGGTACACCGAATCTCACTTCTAGCATGTTGGAATAAACTGCCTGCTAATTCACTTCTGGAGGGGTCTTATTAAATAATAGTGAAGGAAAATGTCTTAGAAAATTGCAACAAACACCTTAAATTAATTTCTAAGGAAAGAAAAAAGAAAACGAAGCAGGTTACCACTTTAAATATGTTGTATATACACAGTTAAGGTTAGAGACCAACTAAGGACTTTTTAAAGTGTTTTGCATACCCCGGTGTCTCAGTGGTTGGGAATGTCCAAAGCGTGACACAGCGCGTTCATATCTGAGCGGCGCTGTCATTCGTCTCATCGGAGCCTGATTATTGGCGACCTTGCTGCATTTTGATCAAAGCCGCCGGCCGCAGGGTCTTCCTGATGCTCCGGCACTCTTTTTCCCCATACGACAACAATTAGAGGTTGCAGGCAATGTTTCAAAGAAGATTAATGGGTGCACCCCACTCGCTTGACCTCAAAGGAAGATAAAGGGGCTTAAAGGGGCTGAAAAGTGTCCAAGCTGCGCTTTAAATCAAAAAGTGGTTATACCCATTGTATTTATCTTGATGCCTATATAAAAAACATCTCAGGACTTTTGGTGTCAAGATCATCTTCAGATACACCCAGTTTTATATGGTGTCTTTTTTAAATTTCTGCTGAATCCAAGAGCACAATAATATCGTTTTAAATGTCTGTTTTCAGGTGGCAAAGGAAGAAGCTGCGTCCAAAGTAATGGCATTGGAGCAAATGGGCCTATCTGCTCTGAGAGGAGCAACAGCAGCCAGTCTGCAGAGCTGTGCCACGGACAGGCCTGCCCCCTCAGGTACACTGCTGCTACTACATGCTGGTCACATTCCTGATTCCCCATTTAATTGCATTTCAAACTTACTACATGTACCTAGAGAACTGGCAAGGAAAATACTCAGATGTTTCCAGGATAGCACAATGCTAAAGACTTAAAGGTATATGGAGTTGTATGAAGTACTTCTCCATGGTCAGTGTGTGACTGGCCCTTTGGGGGGAAAAAAGACAGGAGTGCCATCGAGAAAAAAAGCAATGTACTGCTGTGTATGGGGGAAGAAGCAAATTGTAAGACTGTCTGATGACAAATTAAAGCAGTAACTATATTCTAAATATAGCGTACAGTTAAAACTGATATTTATTATTTAGGTGTGTAAAATGCATTTTTCTGCTGCCTCTTTCCACAGCAACACATTACTTCCAGCTGGTACTCTTGTGGAGTTTTCCGCTATTTATGCACTGACTAACTATAGATAAGTAGCCTACATGTCTTTACTCTAAAGGAACAACACATGTCCTTTTAGGTGATGAGTGCCTCTGTTGGCCAAAACAAAGATTGATACTTTATTATTATAACTGTATAAACACTGTAAGTCATTGTCCACTTTTCCTCTGTGGTTGCTTTAGGTGGCGGATGGACCCCTGGTCACCGTGCTCAGCCAGTTGTGGAGGGGGGTCCCAGAGCAGGAGTGTCCGCTGTCTGAAGGGTCCTGAGGGCCGATCCAGAGAGGTGGAGAGCCAGCAGTGCCTGGGCAGCGGGAGGAGACCCTCCGACAGCCGGCCCTGCAACCAGCTGCCCTGCGCCCGGTGGGCCTCCACCAGCTGGGGGGCCGTGAGTCTGCTTCCATTCACTACACACACTTCTGTACATAGAGGCTGTTTTCATTTAGTTCGAAACAGGTTCAACGTTAGACATTGTGTGTCAGTTCTTAGTCTGTTCATTTGGGGGAGTTTTTCATATGCCAAGTACTTTTTGGTGTACAGGGAAGCCCCCTGCTAATCATTCTTTAAATAGTAAACAAAGATGTGTTGCAGTAAGGGAAGTCACCCTTTGTATCTTTTTTAATGACATGCACATCATGTTTAAAAATACATGTCTTTCTGGCTGGAACAAGGAAGTATGTCATCTAAAAAGCTGAACTCGCTTGTAATTCTAATGAAATCTTCCCTTTTTAGTGTCATGGTCAATGTGTGGGTCCCAGTTTGGCTACACAGCACCGCCATGTTTACTGCCAGGACATAAACACCACCAAAGTCCCCTACAGGATGTGCAGTGGACTCCAGAGGTAAATATGGGTATTATAATATAAATGTATATCAGGAGTGGAAATATGATGTTGATGTGGAATAGATAATATCACATTTTCAGTGTAAAAGCCCCTCCCCATGTATTTCTTCGAGCTTCCTGACCATTTCCTGTTATGCATTTGTATTTTTAGACCCGTCTCCCTGAAGAATTGCTCCACAGAGGCGTGTCTACTCCACTGGCGCGTGGGGCCCTGGACGCCGTGCACCGCCACCTGTGGACGGCACGGCTTCCAGTCCCGTCAGGTGACCTGTGCGCACCGCCGGACAGGGAAGGCCACGCGGGAACATCACTGCATGTGGAGGCCCCGCCCCCCCAGCTGGCAGCGATGCAACATCCTGTCTTGCGGCAGAGGTGAGGGGAAGCTGCACGATGGAAAAATGTAGAACTGGTTGATTTAAAAATTATTTGATATACCATGTTGAATATGGTATTACTGCATTTGTTGATGGTGGAAATTCCTCGGGAGTCATATAAAATGTAAGGGGAATAAAAACAAGATTATGCTCAAATAGCATTACAAATATACACGTTATACACCCTTCAGTTATTGTACTGAATAATCACACATAGGGTATTTAGCATTGTACTACAAACAAAAAAATTTGCATTATTACAAAAGCAGATAGTGCAGATAAAGTGAGAAGAATAGACTTGCATATCAAAAATAAATCATAAATAAAAAATATATATCTATTGATTATTAAACCCATTTTCTTTGTTTTTTAAGATGTTGTAATTTATGTTTCTATTCTTGTTTACTTATTTTACCGATTTACTTGTATTGTTGTTTTTTAAGGCAATGACTAGTATTGGTCCTCTTATACACTTTGTATTTATAAGTCTGTTGTTTTCACATGCACACACATTTCCTTCAGGGTTAATAAAGCTTACGATAGGTTAAACTAGACCTTGTCTTGTCTGGTCTTTATCGTGTGGAGATGCTTAAAGTGAGTATTGGTATTAAACTGCATCGTCTGTGTTTTCCAGCCGGAGAGTGTCGGGACAGCACGAGGTACTGTGAGAAGGTCCGGCAGCTGGAGCTCTGCACTCTGCCTCAGTTCAAGAGCCGCTGCTGCCATTCCTGCAAAAACACCTGAGGAGGGCGAGGGGGGGGTTAAGACGAGGGCCAGGGACGACCTGGAGAAGTCGGGGACGGCCAACAGAGACTTAAGACCTGGACGCCCCATCCTCACACCCACAGCTGTGTCCAGTGGTCAGTGTGGTCTGGATGTGAAAACCTGAGGAACAATTGGATGGTGGTGATCCACTTCCCTCAAAGAAATCATGTGTGGGTTTGAATTTTCAAAGATGTGGGAGGAGTGACCTTTAATGAACTTTTACCTCGCTCATGAAGCTTTCCTGAATTAAGCAAACGTAACGTATGATACATTTCCATTGTGAGTGATTGAAACTGCTGGTGACTGCGTGGTATCATAAAGGGGAACTCATAAATCACATTCAAAACAAGGTGTATTGACAAGTAGGTTATTCATATACAACCTGGGATTTTCCAAGTAACAAACAAAAGTATATAAACAATACTGGTAGTTTCAGGGTATTCCTCAAATAAAATAAAAATATTTGTGCAATTAGGCCTATAAACACAAATGTGTAATTCATTTACTTTTTGTTCAACTATTGACTTCCCACCCAGGGATTCTGGGTAGTCCCCTGAGCTTCTGATAACCACTGGATAGTTGTGTGTTTTGCCTTTATTGCAAGGGTGTCCAGAACAGTGTTGATGAAAAGGTTTGATGCTAAATACATTTGTAATAAAGAGTTGTGGGTAAACTCTAAACACAGCCTAATCCTCTGAAGAGAAATGCCCGTCATATCTGATGATGGTACAAATGGTATCATCCACATGGGAAAAGATTAGGTAAACTAGCACACGTTGTTATCCATCGGTCGGGTCATTCGGAGCGCAAAGGAAGTATGATTGCAGAAGTTGTAGCTGCATGTTTTGCAGAATAAAAAGTACATTTTTATCTTGCATGGGTTGCACTATGGAGGTGTACGACTGAAGCAAGTCGAATTTTTTGAGAAATACACATTTATATTGCACTCAACTCATCCAAGTCTTTGTTCAGAACATTGCTTGCGGGGTTCTTTTTAGTTTGTAAAGTTACATTGTTTATATATTTTGTGATTTTGTTTTGTATTTCGCGTTAAGATATTTGTTTAAATGTCCCTTTAACCACTTTGTGAACAGGGTGTGAGCGTAACTGTTCCTCCTCTCCAACTAAATCACATTTTTTTTAGTTTGACATTTAAGGAAAACGGTTTCAATTGAAAGACCTTATGTCATTTCTTTGACAGATTTCAGTGTTGATTGAGCTTAAACATAATATGAAATCTGCGTTATATTTCAATATCGGTTAAAACATTAGGGAGCTTTTTAAAGATCATTACTTGTGCCAGATCGGCAGGGTTTGCACTTTCTGACTTTTTCCCCCCGAGTTCCTTGATGCTTCATCATCAGATACCTTCGCAGGTGTGGTTATTTGATTTTGTCAAAGTAAAAACATGAAAAACATATGACCTATGCTCTTAAGTTATGTAGATATTTGGTATGTCCTTTTAACTATTTATTTTCATGTGTGTTCTTGTGCATAGTTTTGTAAATAATTGCAGGGGTGGGTTTTAAGTAGTCATTTTCCAACAGTTTTTGGGGTATTTCATGTGCATGCAATAGGGACCCTCTGCTGGTGAACTGATGTGTTGCTTTCTGCTCATGCCTGGTTTATCATTTAATAAAGCCAAATACATTCCTTTTATAAACTGTTTGTTGTGGATTTTTTTGAAAACAAAACTGACTGCATTATTTAGTCCCGTCATAAAGCTGTGATTGTTTTTATATGGTTCTTTAGCACACCGGCTGGAATTTCAGATGTAAATTACTCACATCACTCAGCAGAACTTACATTATTGCAGTGGGAGTTTCTACAGTTACCAGAAAAACAAGTTGTTACAGCCTCAAGCGTTAACATGTCATAACCCTGCGTTCATGTACTCGACACACTGGAGTGTACTTCCTTATTATTTTTCTCATTTACAACAAACAGTTCACTTTCCACTTCTCCGCTCTGGAAGAAGGACATGCTTTTGCAGGATTCCTCTGAACTAAGAGGGGAAATTGCTTTACAAAATGAGAGAAATGCTACAATTCACAAGGCTCCATCAGCACATCATAACTTTACTTTTCTGATTCGTGCTGAGGATTTTTTTTCAGGTTCGTTATGGTGGAAAGGGATGGTTGTAATTCTAGTTTGAAAGCACTCAGGGTTCTGCGAGTTTCCCTGGTGGATGAGCTGGAAGGACGAATTGACTCTCTGCTGGATATCTTAGTAAGTCGGGAAGTGTTCACTCGTGACGACCGTGAGGAGGTGTTGTGTCATTTGGGACCCCGGGCAAGAGTAAGAGAGGTGTTGGATATCCTGCAATGTAAAGGCAATGAAGCAGCTGATATTTTTCTTTCAATTAGTAGTCATCATCAGCAAGAAGCACAGATACACCGCAAAGAAGGAAATGCAGATCCGCCTCAATCCGTGGGTATGCAATTCAATTCAAAGTTGGTATATTTAAGATGAAGAAAATGCTGCAAATTGAACATGTCGAAAAGCATTGCATTGTTATGTAAGAGTACTTTTTTTATCACATTATCTTCTCTTTGCAGAATATAAGAAAGTCCAACAAAAGCATAAAGATGTCATCAAGCGGCGGAGTGAGAGCATGCTCTTCTACAACACTCGACACGGGGAGAAAATTCTTTTTTCCGAACACTACGTCAATCTCTTGTTGGCAGACGGACACCAGGGCTTGGATATGAAAAGACATGAGGTGCTGACGTTTGGTCAAAAGCGACTCTCTTTGCAGCAGAAGTCAGCGGTGCAGAGAAAAATCACACCGGCCGAACTCTTTCTAAGCACAAATGGAAAACATCCAGTCAAGAAAGTGTTGGTGTCGGGGGTGGCGGGCATCGGAAAAACCATCCTGGTGCAGAAGATGCTTTTTGATTTTGGAGGAAACAGGGACCATCTTGGATTTGACTTCATCATCCACATGACCTTCAGAGACCTCAATTTGATCGACAAACCTACGAACTTCCGGGAGCTGGTGCTGCGTAAAAACAGGCACCTGGCTAAGGAACTGGATAACATTTTAGAGAACGACCACAAACTGCTGATCATCTTAGACGGCTTTGATGAGTTCAGACACTACAGGAGTTGTGATGTAGACACATTCGTGACTGAGCCTGATGAGGATGCAGAGGTGGTGGAGGTCTTAGGGAGTCTGATGCAAGGCGAACTGCTCCCCAACGCTTCTATCATGCTCACAAGTCGACCAGCAGCCATCAACCACATCCCGGTGGGCTGCATCGACCGCTTTGTGCTCATCTCTGGTTTCTCCCTGACTGAAGTTCAAGAATTCTTCTTACGGTATTTCCAGGACAGTGCCACTGCTGACCGCATGTTCGCAGTGGTATCGGCCAATGAGCTAATGCTAACACTATGCTACATACCTGCATTTTGCTACATTGTGTGCTGCATCCTTCAAGAAAGCAAGGACCTCAGTGGAGAAAGCCCCAAGACCATGACGGACATTTATGTGCAGTATCTGGTGGCCTTGCTTCGCTCTCATACTCAAGCAAGAGCCCAAACGTTTTGTCAAGTGCAAAAGGAAGCGCTTTCTAAAGTCGTACTGAAGCTGGGTCGACTCGCCTTCCTAAAGCTGATGGAGCATCAAACACTATTCTACAGCAGCGACAAAGACGTGGCAGAGCTAGAGGGATGCATCCTTGTAAGCACCTTCCTGGACAAGACGGTGGCACAAGAGCCCGGCTGCACTGAGGAGGTTTACTCCTTTGCACACCTCACTGTTCAAGAGTTCTTCGCTGCAGTTTATTGCGCGGTGACGGATCACCCGTTACCTGAAGCTCTTCAGCAAACTACTAGTCCTGGGGAGGGGTCCAGCGGCGGACATTTGGACCTCTTCCATCGCTTCCTGTCTGGAATCCTCGCTGAACGCAACGCTAACCTTCTATCAAGGCAGGTGGGGCTGAGTTGCAATAAAGAGAAAGTGGACAGCTATCGTCAGAGGATCATCAAAGAGCTCACAATGCTCTGTGAGAGTGGAGCTCCTATCCTCAACCATTTACACTGCCTGTTTGAGCAACAGGACCCCTCTCTGGCCCTCTCCGTGGAACCTAAAACACTACAGGTTAATGTTAGCGATGAAACACTCTCCCAAATGGATTACAATGCCATCAAGTACTTCCTAAACCTCACCAAGGGGGAAATATTAGAGCTGGATCTGACAGGAACAGGAGTAAGCTGCGAGGCCCTTAGAGATATTCAGCCGCTGCTGCTCAGATGTAACAGACTTTGGTGAGTTCAAGGTAAATCTGGTTTGCATTTATCAAATTGAGGTTTCTTTCTTTGTTTTCAATATCTGCAGGCTTGTGTTCCTAACACTTATCACATAGCATGCAGCAAAAAGTGTCAACAACACCAGCTTGAAAAATATATAATGTGGCTTTTGCACTGATGCACTATTTCATTATTACAGGCTTGGAGAAAATATCCTCGGTATGGACGCAGCTCGGGTCATTGCTGATGTGCTGCAAGTGTCAGAACATTTACAGCAACTAGGGTAAGATGTCAACTGATTACACAAGCTTTTTTAGGAAAACATTTAAACCAGCTATAAGAGGATATAAAGGGCACAATGAGACAATTTGAGAACGAGACTGTGTTTCACACTTCCCATTTTAGAATCGGATGGACAGACATCGGCGATGATGAACTACTGGCTCTTTCTGGTGCCATACGGGCGAATAAAAAGCTTGAAGAGTTGTGGTAAGGACATCATGGGAGGGATATGCCACATTATATATTTTAGGGAAATGAAAGTCTTGCCAAGATCATGAATGTCTGAATCATGGTTCCTGTAATGGCTAGAGATGGAATTATGTGGAGAATAGAGTGTAATTATATTTCACAACTGGTGCAAAGGCAACCTAAATCAGCTTTCCAGTAAACCCACAGTTTTTTAATTCTACCTGCTTTATTGAAATGCCATTAAAATGCTGGGTTCACACAGAAAACAGAAAGGAAATCAATAGACAAGAACATAAAAAGTATGAAAGAATATAATAAAATGTGATCAAAACATAACAAATAAAGAGTTTATTACATAAACATCGGCCTAGTCTCTTTTCTAAAGTGTGAACAAATTGTATCACAAGCTTGGCCCTTTATTCTCCCAACTGTATTCCATACCAGCCTTTGGGTGCATGTTTTTAATGGCCTTTTAAATTCAGCTGCAATTTAGCTTTCAATTTGGTTAAGTGCACTTCAGCTCACTTTAGTAGCACTTTAAAAGCCATACAACTTAGCGTATATTCTTTTGAATCGCAGGCTGGAGGGAAACCGAGTGAGCTACAGAGGTCTGCTGTCCCTCAGTGACTTGACCCCGTACCCTCTGAAAAAAATTGTGTGAGTGTGACTTTTTTAATAATAAAAATTATAATCTATATTTAGACACGTTATTTTCTAAAGTCTCTTCCTTTTCATACAGAGCCATCTGGAATGACCTAGCTGACACAGATCCAGACTCCTTTTGCACACAAGAAAGCATAACTGTGAGCTTCACAGACGATGGTATTTGGGAAGGATGGGGGAAATGGGTCTTCAAAAGGTGTGAGGTTAGCAGCAATGATAAGTTAGTAACAGTTCTCCACAAAGTGTGCAACATATCCGTCCATTGCTTGGAAGGCCAGTGGGCGAGTAATTTTTACAAGCAACTGTTACAGCTCATCAAGCAAAGGATTGAGATCTGCACCGAGGACGACATGCTCAGGAAGCTGGAGAAGTTTGAGACCATTTTGAGCTTCTAATAAAGATGAGGACCATAGTTGAGTCATAAGCTAGACAACACAAGTCAAATGTCCCTTTGGTGCTGACTTATTTCTGTGACACGTGCAAAAATGTTTCCTGGCCAGTACGGGTATCGAACCCGCGACCTTCGCGTTATTAGCACGACGCTCTAACCAACTGAGCTAACCGGCCACGTGGTACCATATGTTAAATTAATTTTATATTCCGAATCTTGACTTCTTTTGGGGTCTTAGTTTCTTGTTTTTGATAATGTTACACTATTTTAAACTATACTTCCTTTACCTATACACAACATTTTTTTATGGAGACACTTAATTTAAACTTAGTATTGATATTTTTCATATTTATTGCGATCTTAATGGTCAATGAATCTTGGTCTTTGTGTGTATTACGTTGATATGTCTGTCGTGTATATGTGTATTTAAAAACAATGTTTACAGAAAAGTTCGATTTATCGTAACTTATGCACGTTTGTTAATAAAATGTTAAAACCTCAGTTATTTTGCATTTTATTTTGAAAGCTAAGTAGCGGAAGTGCTTTCCCTGATTCAGATATGACGAAATTATTCTGCGACAACGAAGTAAAGACGATCTTATAAAGTTAGCCAGCAAGCTAACTCGCTTTCTGTTATTTATAGGTCAGCAAGCTAAGCTGTTTCCACATCTTAAACTGGGTGAGTTATTTAAATCATCACGCAAGTCTAATGCTTAGTGAAGGATTGAATTGTTTTGAAATGCAGTGGCTATGACTGCAGCTTTTTTTTAAAAGCTTACCCGCGAATACTCATAACAACTTACAGCTGTTTGCTAAAGCCTGGTAGCTATAGCTAACGCACTACGTAACTTGGCTTTACGTAGAAGCTAATGTAGAGTTGCTACATGTCAAGCTAACGGTGTTATAATAACTAGCGATATCAATGTAATGTGTTGATGTTATTCAAGGGGTGTGTTCATCATAGACTGTTGTATTCAGCGTATGGGAGTTATTAAACTCAATATGAATACTTGTCAATGTAATGTACTTCTCATGTGGTCATCCCATGGTCCTACATTCTTGATACAAATAAACATTTTTAAAAGATTGGTAAGGTAAACAATGAAGCGAGATTGATGTTACAATTGAGTTTGTATGATACACATTTTTAGCCAATTTGAGAGTATGGGTTTAAGACAGGATAAGATTTACATTGCTGATCCCAATGTAGGATTTGTTCCTTCATAGCAGCTAGTAAAAACGGAATTGCACATAATATAAACATGAAATAAAATAGAAAATAAACAAACTATAAATATCATAAAATAGAAAATAACACAGAGCTAGAAATCTAAATATAAACATATTGACAGTGAAATATATTTATCTAAGCCTATCTTCAAACTATGAAGGGCCACATTTCAACTGAACTATATGAAGGGCCAAGGATTTATCAACATCTGCTGGCTGTTTTTAAATATTTAACATATAAGAGACATAATGAATTGCTGAGAACATACACTCTTTTGAAAGGTCTCCTATATAAATCAGTAGCCTGAAGGACTACTTGTACTTCCATTTGTGCATGAATAATTTCATAAAAGATGTATCAATTATCAAAATAGTTGCAAACTACTATTCTGTTGATCGAATATTTGTTGCAGCTTCACTGAAGAAAGCATACGTTTGCCCCCCTTCTTCATTCTAGAAATCGTACAGTACACCTTAATGGACATCGCTCTGCTAATTTACTGTTTCTAATTTTAAAAAATCTGACAATGACCTGTGTCACAGTCCCACTTTCAGGATGATCGACACAGAGAGGGGAGTTGCTGATGCTGGTCCAGCTGAAGCTAGCAGTAAGAGCATGGAGCTGGAGAAAAAGAAGAGGTCCCGTGTCAAACAGCTGATGGGGGACGTGAAGAAGCAAGTGGAGTTCTGGTTCGGAGACGTCAACCTTCACAAGGACCGCTTTCTCAAGAAACTCATCGACGAGTCAGACGATGGATGTGAGGGAGAACAATAATACTCTGCATTATTATCAGCCATTTCATTATTTAGTGCACATTTTGAATTGAAGGCACTGCATTATGTCTAAAGCAATTGACTGCATTTTCTTTTTAGATGTCGACGTATCGGTATTGGCGAGCTTCAATCGGATGAAGAGGCTGACCACCGACACCAAGCTGATTGCAAGAGCCGTGAAAAATTCGTCTGTCGTTGAGGTACTTTGAGCAGAATCATGTCGCTCTTCTGTAGGATTTCTTAGATGTTTTCCATGGCTCAATAAGTCTGTTTAATGCATTGACCAGAAATGTGTTTGTATTTTGTTTCAGGTGAACCTCGAGGGAGATAAAGTGAGACGTCAGTTACCGATTGGAGACATGCCGAGTAATGTGGACAGCCGCACTGTCTATGTGGTAAAAAGAGTTGGATTTTATTATGCTATCATCTATAGTACAACATGTTAATCTGCTCTAAGCTTTTTCATGTGGGAAGCTTTTTGACAAACAAGACTAGTTAATCTAGGATGAATCACTAATGGAAGCAATCGTTACTCGCAGCTCTATTTTGAATCATAAAATAATAAATGTTTTCTTTTTTGCCACAAGGAACTTTTGCCCAAAGATGTGTCGCACGGCTGGGTCGAGAAAGTTTTCACGAAATGCGGGAATGTGGTATATGTCAGCATCCCAAGATACAAGACCACCGGAGACCCAAAGGGTTTCGGCTTCGTGGAGTTCGAGACCGAGGAGCAAGCACAAAGGGCCATAGAGGTAAACGCATATTATGAGTAATTGTTAATCCAGCCCAGCGTTTTGCTTCTGTCACGAGGAAATCTAACGTGTTGATCTCTTGAGAACAGGTGCTCAACAACCCCCCTGAAGACGCTCCCAGGAAGCCTGGGATGTTCCCCAAGTGCAAGAAAGGGAAGCCCCTCCCTCAGCCGGCCGACAATCCTCAATCAAGTACCGCTATTCAAAAACATTCCTTATTTACTTCTCTTTAACATGTACTGATTAGTTTAGATCAGGGGTGTCCAAACTTTTTTCACGAGAGCCACAGACAAATATACGAAGGGCTGGGCCCCTCACTACAGGTGAGGTGTATTGTCTCATAAGTTATAAGTGGGCAAAATCCATCAAACGTAAGTAGATGATGCTTAATCAGCGTACATCACAGCATTAGGGTTACACGTATTTTGTTGGCAGCTCATTCCTTACAACAGAAGCCTCAGATTGCTTATGATAAGAGGAATTGGAAGGGTATATTTCAAGCTTGTTATGAAAATAAGTTATATCTTTTATTGGGCTTATCAACACATGAATACTACTATATAATATCTGTTTACATCGATATTTAAGAAGTAAAAGACAAGCACACGTTTCATTTGAGGGCCATACTGCATTATATTTTTTGAATTTGCTGAAGGCCGATTCAAAATGGTCCGCGGGCTGCATTTTGGCCCCCGGGCCGTAGTTTGGACACCCCTGGTTTAGATAAAGGTTATTGCTTGCTTTTCCCATTGGGAAAAACAAACAATAACAGTAAATACATATTCATATTAACAGTAGTAAGATAAAATGTATAGAGTGACTATAGTTAGAATGATGGGAGGCGTGTGGTGCAGTGGGTTGTCCGTAGGTGTTGGGATCAGGGGGTCACAGCAGGTTCAAACCCCACTGCAGTCAGCATGTCGTTGTGTCCCTGAGACACTTCACCCCAAATTGCTCCTGTGGGGATTGCCCACAGTATTGAGTATGTTAGTCGCTTTGGATAAAAGCGTCTAACAAGTAACATGTGATGTAATAGATACATTTACTACTTAGAAAAAATATATAAACATAAGATACTGTATATTACATACATAATAGAAGTGTGCAGTTTGACTACAATATATACTATGTTAAGTTCAGGGTTGACAGGGAAAGCTAGTAAGAAAAAAAGAAATACAAAACAAGGAGAGTTCACTGACTAAAAATAAATGTGATGCTGCCATAATAACCAGAAAGAGCCTGGAGGTGCAATGTGTTGTATTGATGCCATGTCTTGACTTGACTACAGGTGAAGAAGAGGAGAAGAAAAAGCGAAAGAAGAAGAGAAAGAGAGACAGTGCCACAGCGCAGACTTCCACTGAAGAATCTAAAGAGCAAGAGATGGAAGCAGAGCCGTCTGAGCACAAGAGGAAGCGCTCCTCAACGGGGGATTTTAAATCAGAGGACCCTGGCACTCTGAAGACGCCGGACAAGCTGTCGGAGAAAAAAAGACGACGGTCCCAGACAGCAGAGGGACCTGAAAGCGAAATACCATCCAAGATGAGGAAGACGAGTAAATGTGAAGCTGGAGAGAAGGAGAAAGATTCAACAAAGACGAGTAAGTGAGCAGATTATGCTCCGAAATAATACGAGTGATTAAAATACAATACAAATGTTTCCTTTTACTCCTTCCTCTGTCTTTTTCACAATCTGAAAATACATGACGATGCGTTTTTACAGCATTGCAACCATGAGTCAGTTGTTTTGAGCGTGTTATTCCCTTTTCAGACCCGCCCACTAAGAGTGAGACAGAGCGAGCTGTTGAGGACGGGAAAGAAAACGGAGATGATTCTACAGTTAAAGCAAAGAGGAAGAGAAATAAGAAACACAAGGAGAAACTGAAAATCGAAGAAGACGTCATCCCACTCCGGGTTCTGTCAAAGTAAGACCCCACATCCCTTTTTTCAGCATGTGTCAACACCAATGAGAAGATAGATGAAAACCCCTTTTTCATAGTGAAAGGATTTGAACGAATTGATTGAATAACTCCGTTCCTCTTTCGTCCACGTCAAGGAAAGATTGGCTCAAGTTGAAGGACGAGTATCTGACCCTGCAGAAGAAAAGCATGAAGTCCCTGAAGAAGTGCATTAACCAGATCCATCACCAGGCGCCCAAGAAAGTGGTGGAGAAGAAGGACGATCCAAAAGAAGAACACAGTGAGTTTGCCTCAGATGGACTAACTGCAAGCTCAAATCTACATTTTTCTTGTAGTTCTAAAATCATTGCTCTAAGCAGGGGTCGTAAATGAACCCATGCTGATATTCCCTTGAAAACCAAAAATTGCAAAGATATAAAAGCAAAAATGAATGCCAAAATCAGAGGTTTGATGCACATGGCTTGTACACATGACATGGTAAAATAATATTTGATCGTCCCTGGGTGGACTTGAACCACCAACCTTTCGGTTAACAGCCGAACGCGCTAACCAATTGCGCCACAGAGACATGCCTCATGGTGGTGGTGTGGCCTCTTCTTGTTAGTCATTATCTGTGCACAAAGCAAGGTCCTTAAAGGCATGGTTTGTTTCAGACCTTTTGGGAATTCTGTTTCTCATCAAGTTTTTTTTCCCTTTACATTTTCATAAAACTGGTACATGGGAGTGCGTCATGTTTTACATATCAGTGAACATGGCATGAACACTGTCAAACTGGTTGTTAAAGTTATTTGTGTTATGCAATAATGCAGTTTTTTCCTCTCAAATATAGAGATTTCCTGATTTTCCCAGTTTTCTATCAAAATAGAGTGGATTTATTTTTGATGTATTGGGTTTTTATAAAACCGCGATGAACCGTTTTCACCATTTTATAATGACTCATTATTCTCGATATAAATTATTGCGCCAATTCTTTACTAGATAAATTAATAATGAAAATAATCGATCAAATTGAAATAATCTTTCGCATTTGACTTACAATAACATCACTGAACATGACATAAAGACTGTCGAACCGGTCTTATGCACAGTATTAATATCACCGTGTTACTCCCAAAACATCGCATTTGAGGGAATAATAATGAGGAGCTAGTATTATTGAACCTTTTCTAGTCATTTTGTTGTGTGTGTTTCTTTCCGCTAGTCGAGAAGAGTGAACAAGAGAGTGAAAAAAGTGAGAAGGTGAATAACCAGGGCCCTCAGTATACGAGCGGAGTCATCCTGAAGATCACAGACAGCAAGCCGCTGCCGGCCAGGAAGGTCATCAAGGTACAGTACAACGTTAGCATTGTTATCACCTGTGTGCGGTGATCGAATCATAAATAAAGACTCACACAACTTGTATCAATAGTTTATTTATCATATGCAAAGTTACAAATAAACAGACATTCCCAATAAGAAATCTCTGTCACCCTCTAGCAGTTCTCATTTAATATAAATATGAGGAAAAACATAATCGTCAAGCAAGTAAACGCAAAATTAGAATCTAAAACATGAGGTTAAAATACAAACATAAATACAATATTAAATACAATTATATAAATATGTGGTGGTAGACAATATTACATTTATAATGAAGCTTATTGCAAGTTAACATTTGAATGTCAACAGAGATGCAAAAGGGAATGTAATAAGAATTTTGAGAAGTAAAAAACGACACAAAAAGCAGTTTGTATATAATGTGAAATAAAATGGACCTTTGCATTGTTTGAATAAAAACATTTTAGAAGCACCTTTTTCAAATGTAAGTGTCTGTGATAGTATAAGAGCACAATATCAAATGATAAAGGAGAATTTGCCTCCTGTGGAAATCACTAAACCATTAATATGACCACTATTAAGTGAGCTAGTTATCAATAAATTGTAATCCTGCATATATTTGTATTATTATGAACCAAAGCTTAATTCTCTGTGGTATTCTGTGCAGGATGCTCTGTCCAAAGTGTCCCCTGTGGCGTACATCGACACGCTGGATGGAGATACTGAGGGTCACGTCCGCTTTCACACCCCCGAGGGTGCTAAAGCTGTGAGTGACGTGAGCGCAGAGCTGCAGAAAGAGCACAGCTGGGTGCTCGAGATCCTCTCAGGTTGGAATTATTACTTTGCTGCCTACTGTATATGCGCACTTAATCATCTCTCAGTTTAGGAAATGGAAGGCGATGACTCGGCTGCTTTTTAAAATGTGTGATTATAGGAGGTCATCCGCTTTGTCTTACATTCTCTTTTTAGGATCACAGATTTAATTTTGCGTCGTGAGTATTAATCTCAGCGATGTAAATATCTGCTCTATGCTTCTTCTTTTTTTTAAAGGTGATCATGAACAACGGTACTGGCAGAAGATCTTAGTGGACCGACAGGTGAAGCTGAATCGCCCGAGGGAGAAGAAGAGGGGCACAGAGAAGGTGAGATTAACCTCTAGATTTTTAAATAAAAACAAACATAGTTACCATGTTACCGTGCACAGCAATATATCATTGATTGTTCCATTAGTATGAAACAACATTTTAACAGTCACTTCTTAGCAAATGTATGAGAAATTACAATCTTTAGCTGTGATTTAGTAATACAGACTTTAAGTAGTGTTTTGATATTGTAAAATGCATAACAGACAGAAAGGTTAAGATTGTATATTTGAGAAACAGCCTATCCTGACTGCACCAGGATACACATTTGACATATGAACAAATACGGGTAAAGCCCAGCCTCCTTACTTTGTTTAATCACTCTCACATCTGACTTCTCATTGTGTAACACTTCAGCTCATATCCAAAGCCGAAAAAATCATCCTCGCCCGGGCCAAGGAGGCCACTAAGCACATCCGTTTCCAGGAAGACTGACGACTTTTTTGACCACAAACACGATGAACTATGTGGACTTTACTCGAAGGGGACTTTTGATGTTTATGAACTAGCTGGAGGAGAACTGAATGCAACATTTAATGAATTACGTGTTAAAATGTGTTAGCACTGGAGCACCCAAGATAATATGGAAGGCTGATATGCATATGGACAATTTGGCCACAATTATAAAAAAATGATACCTTTCATGTTTTTTAAGAAAGCTTTAGTTGTATATGATGTAAATATGATTGATTTGAAAGTTCTCCCAGTTCAGACGAGGACAAGTCCAAGCTTTTCCTTTTTGATGATATTTGTCTTTTTTGTTTTTTTAAATAAAATGTAATTATTTCATTATTACAGTATCTATTGTTTGGTGTTGATAACATGTATATCAAGTTTGTGAGAGGAACAATTGTTCTCTTAACATTAATTTGTACTCATTCCTAAATAATAATACGGAGCATTTTAATTTGAACACTAGAGCTTAATCGTCCAATATCTTCTTGATTCCTAAATCATGAACTTATTTGCTACTCGGAATATGGAAACCTTCAGTTAAGTAGATTATAAAGCACTCAAAATATGCTGTGGAGAATCAGTGAGATGCTTAATAGTATAAAAATAGCTGCCATTACATAATATCACTGCTGTTAATGGCTTTTATTGCTGCAAAGGTGGAGGCTACCTGAGGTAACGTGTCCTCAGAGAGCTCAGCTTTTGGTGGACACCATGTAGCTGTAGATGTGGTGTTCCTCAGAGCTCTCCTCTGGGCTCTCCTCACAAATCCCACCATCAAACCAATTCACTGCTTTGTCCCCAAAGCTCTTCTGGTACGTCCTGGATTCTTCGTTGTCCGGGGAGGTGCGATCCAAGCTGGGAGATCCTCCGTCTTCAGCAGAACGAGGAGGTTTTTCGGTGGACTTGCCCCCTTCAGTGTCACTCACTTTGGGATTAAGGCTGAAAGGCTTCTGGTTTGTGTTGCAGCTCTCGATAGGCTGATGTGTGATCAGTGAGAAAGTTGTCTTTTTGGGCCGGGCCTGCTCTGGCCTGCACCTGGGTGTGTCCCAAGCTTTGTAGGCCTCCCTCATGGTGGTTGTGGACTCAAGGGGCTCGTTGACCCTCTCTCTGTGCTCCATTGGCAGTATTGGTTTGGTGCGCTGACATTTGTGTGCCGGGAAGTCTGTGTGTGTTGTGGAGATGAACTGGTTCACATCTGCAGATGGAATGGACTCTTTGGCTTTACCTCGGCCCTGGAACTGGGTTTCAGGGGACCCGTTCTCAAATGACTTATGGGCTGCGTCAAAGAGCTCCCTGTAGAGGGGCACTGCCGCCTGTAGAGGCAGACCTTTGTTCTGCTGCACCGGCTGTTCCCTGCGTTTCCTGGGCTGCACCGGATGGGCGACATAATCTGATCGGTAGCTGGTGATGCTTTCAATAGGCTGAGGTTCTAGCTCCTTTGGGACTGCTTTGCAATTAGCTCCAACGTGAACTTTCTGGAAGGGACTTTGTTTGGAAGTGCTGATTGGGGCAACTAATCCTTGCTTGACTTTCAGGCTGTCAGTTAGCTTATACGGCTGCCGCTTGATTACCTTCCATGCCTGGAAATCATCTGAACATAACAGAAGGGGAGAATGGATTTAAAATCAGAGTGTGTGTATTTGTTGTTCTGCAACGTATGATTCTACTTACCTTTGTACACCGATGTGTAAAACATGGCTGCCACCTGGTTGGCTATGGAGCGTGCAGGATTTTGGGGAGCGCTGCTGCATCTGCGTTGGACTTTAGGGGGCAGAGACTGCTGCGGAGCCTCCGGTGGATGGTGCGTATATTTGTGGGTTACATAGACTCTTCTGAAACGCATTAATGATATGAGCTTTAGCTTTTTATTTTGTCTGTCTTATACAGGTTTAAAACCACACCTCCTCCAACATTCTCCTTATGCTGTGTGAGCTGTGAGCTTAGGGTTCCCATGGCCATGGAAAACCTGGATTGTTGTGACATTTAAAAATCTATCTTCCCCCCCAATCAGTTAAATCCTTTGAAACACACAATTCTACATTAGTAGTTGTTTACATTGATATGATAGGTAACATTTGTAGACAGTTCTGTTTGTGTAGGTTGTCAATGTTCTAGGATTTGTTATCAGGAATCATTTTGTGTCCTGTTCAACTCCAGGGACCTACATTTCCCAGAATGGCTTTCACCACAACACCTGTGCACCCAGCAGCACTGCAGCATGGACTGTTGTGCCTCACAGGTGGGGAAGTACAGACACACTCTCAAATGTGGGACTAGAATTTTAACTCTTACATGAGCGAGCCCTTGTCAGAGCTGGTCCCCTTCAGCGTGTGGTAAGGGGCTTTTTGTGGGGCGCTGGTGACCATGGCCGCGTGGCAGCGCGGGGGGAGGAACTTCTCTTGGTACTCGGTGGACATGGAGATCCGTTTGTGGGCTCTCTCTCCGAGCGGCTTCCTGGACACCAAGGAAAGGCAAGTTTAACTCTCAAGAACATTGAGTTCAATCCACACAAATCCTATTAATGCTAGAAGTATAAAATAAACTAAATATAAAAAGGTTTGAATACTGAGTGGACAACTCGGTATTCGAACCTCAGAGAATACAATTAAACATTTAACTCATGAATGTTATTTGACCTACATTTGTGTGCCTGAGTTAGCACATTTCTACATTTTCACAATGATAATCAAAAAGCAAGTTTTACACATTGGGCGTTTGTGTTTTAATCTACATACAAACTGGTTAAGAATAAGAATGTAAAACAACAAAACGCATTTGAAAAATACAAGCAGGTCACTAGCTAGTATTTTGGGTTCTCTTTATGAAAACCTTTTTCAAATTGCAATATTTCCTCTGTCTAGATCAAACCTTATACAAAGATGATCTCACCTCACAGATGTGGCCGGTGGTTTTCCGTTTTGCTCCCTCATGTTTTGGGGGTGCATCGCTCTTCAGGTGCTTTTTGGCGTCCTGTGTCCCGGGTGGATGCAGCCTGCTCGGTGACTGCTGCAGGCCTACAGCATATGAATTATTGACCGGAGAAACATGGGCTGTGTGTTGAACGAGACTGGAACGCAGCGGACGAGAAATCTAAAAATAAACATCAACGGATTACTGATGCGCCGGTTGTCAAGGCTGCGCGTGATGATGCGCATTTTGGCGTTTAAGGAGGATTCTAATCGCTCCTGTAGTAATGTTATATAAAGCAGAGGATCCACTTTTGAATGTAAACAAAGTAGTCCATCATCCATTACAATTTCCTCCGTTTTTTTTGTAATGCTGAATATGCAAAGTGCAGTTGGATCGTGCATTTTGCAACGTGACTTTGTCGCAGCACCCCATCTGTCACTTTGTAGCATGTCCAAAAAAAAAAGGCAGGGGCAGATATATCTGTCAAACACACACACGCGCACACACACAAGGGAACGGTTGACCTCGTGAACTACTCACGGATGTTGTCATGGGGATTCTACTAGCACAAATGTTGAATTATGAATTATGGAAGCCATAATATCAGATGTATTTCTGTGTTTGTCCACTAGATAGCGCCCAACGCGTTAAAGAACGTATAGAGAGAGCACTAGCGCCAGACATAATATAACCCCTATTAATTAATTTAAAAAAAAAGTATTAAAGAGTGACAAAACACAGCTAAATAAATTGATTTTTTATTTATAATCGGTGTTTGATGAATGTCTGTTTGCCAAATGTACAGGTTATATTGGGACCCCTTTATAGTTTGGAATTTAAATAGAAGTAGGCCTACTGGAAATAATTGTAGTTTCTAATACATGCTTCTTTCAGTTGTTCTGGCTGATCAGACATCTGCTCAGGTTGAGGTTGCATGATGTCAGAAGACTCAACCCACCAATAAGAGTTTAAGATTCTAAATCTAACTAAATCTAAGGTGCTAACAGAAGATTGAGAGAGATGTCAATCAAGCATGAAGAAGCCTCATCAGGTAAAGTCATTAAAAACACCTGTAGGCATTCACCATCTTCAAATCCTCTTCATTATGTGATGCATTGTGGGAATAGCTTTGCCTGCCAACTATGCAAGAAAAACAAACAATAATGTCAGTATCTTGCTGTCTCTGTCAACGGATTAAAGGTCTTGAGGATTCCTTTTTAAATTGCGCTTGATTTGTGGTCATTGTAAAAGTAACATTCATGTTGTCATCTTGAAATGGGTGAACAGTGTAGAGGGGTAGATTCTGATTTGTCTTATAGTTGCCAAAGTGTGCACATTAAATTCAAATTGCAGTTAATGCTTAAACACAGAGAACTTTGTTGCATTGATGGTTAGACTTGTAAACAGATTATCATTGCACCATTCAGGCACACTTCACAGTTATTATGTGGATTATAGTTGATGCAAATTGCAAACATATTGAGATAAGTCTTCACAATCCTCACTCAATCCACGCAGTTTTGCAGTGTCATGCAATGTGAATCTCTATCCACTGTGTGCATTATCTGCTGTTTTGTGTTACCCAAATCCACTAAATTAGATTGTAACTTGAATTCGAGGCATCTATCAGTAGCAAAGGGACATACTGTGTGCCCTCCTCTGCATGATGTCTAATGAACACAATCAAGATCTATTCTCATGTTTGCACGCTTTAGTGAGTGCTTCTTTCCTCCCAGAGCTTTTAAGTCGTTCGTGCGTTTTTACGCAGCGCCATGGCCAATGACAATGTCAACGTTGCCATTCTTTGGCTGCAGAAAATAAAATTCAAACATAAATTATACCCACGAATGATTTACTATGCGTTCTCTTCTTTATTGCCCTTACAGTAAAACATGTTTTCTTTACAAAACGCAACCAGTAATTCCATTTTTACGCAGCGTCCTGTTTGAGATGTGACAGGAATACAATACAACTGCACTCCATGTCAACTAATGGCAATAGTGCTCGACTGTAAAAGCGCACAAGGAGCGGGTCAATACATTATGTTAATCAGTCAGGACAGATTGGAGGCGTGTTGTTGCCGTAATGAGGGGGAGCATGCCTGCACCGTGGAAAAGCTCCGAGTGGTAAAGCTGCCTCTGCTACATGCACACTGCCTTCCATTTCCCCAGCCTCTCTTTGTACTTTATTGTGCATTATAGCAATTTCCTCTGCAGCTAGACTACTGTGCAAGCGCTCGGTGCAACAAGTTAGCAGGAGCCGTGCGTGTGCAGGTTGACTTGGCTCCACTCTCTCTGTCGCCACAAAGTCCCTGTACGTGAACGCGGCGTCGCAGGCACACACGCGCAGCACAGTCACATTGTGCCATACATTCGTGACTCCGCGCCAGATACAGTTTTCTCTCAACACGCGCGTGTTGTTGTAGTTCAATGGAGATCTCGGAGGCAAGAGGAGCATCTAAGTGCGTGGAAAAAATGGAGAAAGAAGTGGCGCCTCAGAAGCGACAACACTGCCGCACAACAGTGGTGAACATTATCTCGTCTTTATGCTCAGTGGCGTCCATCGCCTTTTGCATTCTTCTGAGCATTAACACAGCTGACGTGAAGAACCGGGTTGTGGATTTGGAGAGTGGGAATGACGAGCACACCTTGATCCGAGCCCCGGGCTACTCCATGGATGATTTTAATTCATTGATTGAGCAACGAGTGGATGATCTGCTCTCTCAGGTAAGATTCACCCTCTTCTTTAATTGTTTTACTTTCCCCTAAACACACACTTTTGAATAAAAACGTCATTCTTTTCACATTTCAGCGTTCCTATGAACAATTTGTCAAGATCCGGACTGCCAGACAAGCATCTCCTGAATGCAGCTGCCCTCCAGGTACATACAGCTACTTTTCTCCCGTTGCATTGTGGACATGTGGTTTTCTGCAGGTGTGTGAGACTGGGGTTACGCCTGTGAGTTAGAATGAATGGAAGCCTTCTGATTCTGCCTTTTAGTTTATTTAATTGAACCCTGATGGTGGCAGTTTGCATGGGCAGTGTTGATAGTTGCTTTGAAGGATGCAGACAGCTGACTGCCATTACACTTAACAGAAAGAAAGGCATTTAACAGCGCTCTATACATAGAAGTGCTGAAGGGTTGTTTGAGATGTTGTCTGCTCACTTGGAAAATAAATGTTGAAATTCACATTTCCCACCAGTAGATGGAAACATTTATTCCCTCAGCTTTCTGGTCATTTTTGGGATGGAGTTGAGGTTTGGTTAGTGAGGCAGTGTGGGGAGATGTAGCTCAAGAGTTTTGGAGGGAATGCTGCACAATGTTAGCCAGAACATCACATTTTTTCATGTGCATCGGTGTAAGAACTCATTGGGGAAAAAGCTGTCAATGCTGCGCCTGATATTTGAGCTCCATTATGCTTACAGAATATGATGAGCTACTTACCAATTTGAATGGAAGTTAATGGCTATTCAGTTTTTCAATTAAGAATGTTTTCCATCTGTTAAACATCTCAGGATTGTGGACAAACATTTCTAAAATCAATAATATGAATTAGTGGATAGCAAACCCTAAAACCAGCCATTGGATGAAAAAAGCATTTTGTCAAAGCTAAAACAGGGATGGTTAGCTCACAAAAAAGTTAGCATTTACGAGATTCATGCATACACTTGGATATGTGAATTTATTTAGGATTCCACTAGATATGTCTTTTTTCTGTGAAATATTGTTGCCTCTAAAAAATGGCACATTTGGGATAAAAACGGAATCCTTGAAATCAGAATAAAGTGTAGTGTGTCACCTTTTTGTAAATAACACTTCACTGTGCATGGCAGAAATGTGCTCTCATTGAGGCACATGTGAACATTAGCTTGTTCCTGCAGACTGCTCTCTGTAACTGCTGAGCCACACTTAGACTGCATGCTGCAGGAAACTGACTGGCATGTTTTCACAACTTTTGAAAGTCTGATGCACCCGTCCACATCAGAGCCTCAGTGGGCTCCAGCTGGGGATGTAATACAGTAAGTGTGAACATACTGCAGGCGACCTCAATGGAAAGGTCACGGCTGTGACATTGTGCAGAGTGGAAGCCTTGTGGTTGGATTTTTCGGATGGACAATCCAGGTGTCAGAAAGCATCTGTGCAGCAGGAGTGATGTGCCCTTCGCAGGAAGCTGACATCTTACTAACATCAGGGACTGTTCTGTTGGGGACCATGACCTCTGACCCTTCTGTGGAGACAGAAAGCAGTCCTGAAACATACATTGATTTAAAAAGAAGGCCTTAATTGAATAATTAAAGTCTTAAAAATGCTACATTGGAAGAGTGATTTCCTGTTTATACTGATGCTGCATTGTTAAATCTCAACACACTTCTGTTTTAAGAAGAAAGAAAAGATATACACCTCTTGTGTTAACATTATGCAGAACCAGAAAGACGGAATATTTGCGAGTCTTACATCTAACCGCCTTAATCCATGAAAAGATTCCCACTGCCACAAACATAATCAAAGTACCATTATCATAATCAAAGAAACAGGGCTGGTAAATGCAATAACTCTAAATGAATGAGCTGCATTTTCTTGTTTTCACAAGTGACCTTATCAATTGCAAATGAGTCATCTGCTGCTGAGTGGAAATGCCTAAATGAATGAGCCACAAGTACTGAAAGTATTAACCATAATGAGCCTCTCACAATCACGCTGCTCTCTTTTCGCAATCCCTATCATATGCCTGCTATGTATTCTCTCCCACCACATCTCTGTAAAGCATAGAAATAAAACAACGAAAACATTTCACATCAAATGATGCGCGACGACGCTCAACCCAGGGCGGCACCGAGCTCCATCTTGGAAACTGGCACTCTTAAAAGTGATTACAGTGGTTACATAAAAACATATATATCATCGGTACACTTTGAAGAGTCTGGAGTGTATTTAATATCGTAAGGTTCATGCAGTGAACTTGTGCCATACTTTGGTAATGCTTTGGAGAAGCTATTTCAGGCCAAATATCTTTTTATGAATGCTGAATGGGTTCACTCAATATTTATCCTCCCTTCTGTCTAGGAGACAGCCCGTGGCTCAGATGTGGCTTTTTTTTCTTTGAGGGTAGGACCGTAATGTGCTTTTCACAGTCTTCACTTTATTGCTGTCAAAGAAGATGGAGTGGATGCAAAGACAGAGCAATGGTCCATAGCTTGAGGATATTTTATAGGTTGTTTCTGAATCATAGAAAGTTTTTATCTGACAGTCTTTCTTCAACTCTATTTTATTCATGCTGATGTAAGTCCTGGTTAATGAAGGTGAATCATTTTTTTTTCTGGAGCCATTCGTCATTCTAACAGTGTCTGGTATTGCTGCAATTTCACACTCGGTTATTAGCTCCTGAGTGCCTGAAAGCATTTTCACACTTTGGCTGTGATTGGGTCTGGACCTGAGATTGTTTTTGGCTTCATTAGCGTCATGGCTCTCATGCCCTAGCCACACAGTGACAAAACGGGTCGTATCCGCTACAGTTCTCTATCTTATAGATGGTTCGGCCACATGAGGCCGACAGGGAAACGTGGATAACGATAACGGGTCCCAAGGTGGGTAGATCTGCGGAGGCAACGCTCTGGGGGGCCAAACGGCTCCGCCCTATACGATCATTTCCTGATAACGAAAATACTGACGGGCTGTCAGGAGAGGGGGAGGAAAAGAGAGACTCCGTGTATTATTCTTATATTATTATATAAGATCGTTATTCATTTTTTTGAAAGCTCAATAAATAACAAAGAAGACCTTTGACCGGCACTTTTATAATTGTGTCCGGAAGATTTAAACTTTAAAACAAATTCTAACGGAAACACTGCCGCACGGTTCCCTCGTCCCTTGGAAGAGGCAGAGACAGAGACAGGGCCGTCCCTGGCCAACATGAGGCCCCACGCATAGTTATATGATGAGGCCCTCTGTTTCGCGAGCGTCGGGGGGGGGGGGGGGGGGGGGGGGGGGGGTGCTAGTGGAGCCTTGCAGCGGCGAAACCGTGCCGCGCCACACTAATTGCGCCGCATAACAGCCCGTCCACATAGCGGCGTGCGTTGACGCTTCACCATTCACTTTGAATGGGGTGACGTCACTTTTCGCCGAACTGCATCGTGGGAAGCGACGCGGAGCGTTGCTGGCGTGGCTCGCTGCAAAAGTTGAGCGTCAGCCAATCGAATCATATGCCAGTACAAGCTCTAGCCAATCAAACCGCTGCTTGTGTGTCAGGGGCGAGAGATTCATGTGATTGGTTGTTGGTCGAGTTTCAGACACGCCCGCCGGCAAGCGTTAACGCATGCCGCTGTGTGGACGGGCCGTAAGCGGATAGGTTCGCCATATTTTCGGCTCAGTTGAGGCACCCTCCGCAAGGTAAGGCCCCCTCCGCAAGGTGAGGCCCCCTCCGCAAGGTGAGGCCCCATGCAGTCTGCATGATCATCCTGTAGGGAGGGACGGCCCTGGGCGGAGAGTTGGGGTTTTTTCATCTGCTGGTGGACTACCGCGGAGATTTACAGCAGGAGCACACACTTGCCTCGGGGAGGGAGAAAAAGAGCCAGAGCCCTGCCTCTCCCCATCTCTGCTGCAACATCCACCGCGGAGAATAAACAGAAGGGCAACCATGGCAACCATGCATGCTCGGGAAGTCTTCTTCGCTGCTTTTGGTGTATTTTGTGGCGGAAGTACAGCACCACTTACAGGCCCGGCATATGTACTACAGCGTCTCCAGCGGGTCGAGCGGTCTCGTGTAGAAGGACACGTTTCTGGGGCCTATTGCGTGCGGTGTGCATGGAAGACTTTTTTGATATCAAATTTGGTTAGTGTGGCTAGGCCCTCAGTGATGCTCGGGCGGTCAACCGCTTTGGTTCAAACTGGAATAACTCAATAACTATTGGATGGATGGCCATGAATATTTGAACAGAAAGACAGTGTCTACAACGTTTGGTTTGGTACTGTAGGCCTTGAGTTAAAAAAAAGAAGGGAAATAGTAGTTACATTCAGTACAAAAGGGACAACAATAAATAAAAAAAACTGGTCCGATAATGCATTAGTCATTGCTTTGTCATGGTCTGAATGTGCAGTTTGTGAGTAAAACGTATGAGGAGGATGCAACAGGTTATTACAAGAAGATTGTGTGGAATAAAAAGACAATTTCTTTGGTTCTGCTGCATTGATTTATAGACTTTTTTTCCATCGTTGGACAATGTTGTATAGCTGCAATGCTAAATACATTTTTCTCTGCGCCCCATTTCCTTGTTCAACCCCATTCATTATTTTTCTGGGCTGCATCCTGAGTTTGAAAAACAGTTTTACTTTATACATTTGGTTTAAATAGTCCTGGGTTTAAGGGGGAAAGCAAAACCATCAAACATTTTTTGTGAATTGTCTGAAGTCACACCCACTGGAGCGATTGTTTCAGCTTTGGCGGGCAGTTTTGCTTTGAATTTTTTTGTGTAGCGTCTCCTCCCCTGAGATCTGCATTCCATACAGGGCCTGTTATTTTAATGGGACTATAATAAAATGTGCAGTCAGCAAGCACTGGTGCTTTGCTCTTCCCCTGTTTACTCACCCATACACCTCAAACCCCCCCTCCTCTATTTCCTCTTCTACCACTCTACAGCATTTCTTGAAGTTAACACTTCAAAAAGCCAGGCAGTTAAACACCGCCAATGTGCTCTTGAGAAAACAAACAACTGGTAATGTGCGGGACTTTTTTTTTCTTCCCACTAAACAGCCAGCGCATGTCTGCAGCAGGGGGTCATTTCAGCTGGCTGCTACGTCTTACGCATTTAAAATAAAACATAGGCAGATGCAGCAATATCTGTTGAGCTCCTTTAGTAAAATCCAGATTTGATTCACTTCAGCAGAGACAATCCTACACACATGTAGTCCAAGTCTCTACTTAAACAGTCCTTTTCAACTTGTTGTGGCCAGGCGGGGCTCCACTCCCCCTTCCCGCCTCACAAAGTGTGTAATCCCAGTGGCCTGATACAGTTACAGTTGTGCCAATCCCCTCAGATATCCTCTACTCACTGCGCAACTGGTAATTAATCAATCACTGACAGCTTTTTGAGTTTAGCCCTCTGTGTGGTTTGGTGCTGGGAGGTGGCCTAATGGCCATGTAATTACTGAGTGCTAGGTAAAGCTGAGCAGACTTCCAGGTAGCCACTGCGGCCAGCTGCTTCTGGTTAGGTGAGTCAGGTTAGGCTGCCTTTGTGAGTGACTGAGGCCGGAGACGAGAGCTGGAGCCTGGAAAACCTTGCCTGGAGGCAACAATGACGGATTTTGATTACTGCTTAATTGCTTAAAAGCATATCTGCATCTAAATCATGAGCATAATGTACTCCACTCAGTGAAAAGCATCTAGCAGGAATCGTTTTATGCATGAAAAGCTTGACTCATTCAGCTCAGTCCCAATAAATGAACATGACGTGATTTATCACAATGAATCATCAGAAGTGGGGCATATGCTGTAATTTCAATTCTCACACAAGGTTTAGTATAAAGGGCAGGATGCTGGAAATAGCACAGATGGTCTCTTTATACCTTTGACACAGCAGGTTTTTATGGCAGATGATGAGGCATGCCAGCTGAAAGCACTGGTAATGACTGTGGGGTTTGAACTCTTTCTCCTTCTTACTACACATTAACCTGAGGGGACACTCTGAACGGAGAGGAGATGACATGATTTTTACATGAGCGATGTCACAACAGCACTCCGCTTGGAGATTGAAGTCCCTCAGGCTGGATGAGGACAGGGCCAAAGGAACGGAGGAGAGTCGAGGCGCTCGTGCTTAATGGTCCGTCTTGTGTCTCCTGGCGATGGCCCTCCAATCGTTATCTTTTTGTGGAATATAGTAGGAAGCTTTAAGATCCTGTCTTGGCTGCTTCTACGGTTAATACTTGGACTTAAATGAAGGGGTTTCCATCTCTTCAACATAACGGCACACCCCACCAATGAATAAAAGAACCGTCTTTCATTTTATTTGACATATTTCAAAAGTAGACGCCAGGGTTCGTTGCATTATCAAAGCATAAAGTTGGACAATAAGATTCAAAAGATGGAGCAAAGTTATCCCAGCCAGCGTGGTTTTTTAAGATAATGCTCATTCATGTTGTTTGATCCCAGTCAAACGCTTTTCCTGTTGAATGGCTTGCATTCAAATGTCTGATATATGCAGTGTATCCATTTTGTTGTTGCTCATGAAGATGCTGTCTTTTTATCCTGTTTGGAAGCACATTTAAATATAGATGAAAAGACTGAAGAATGTTCGCGAGTATCTTAGTGTCTGCACCTTTAAGCGTCACTTTCGTGGGGGTGATACAACATTACCCGTCCCTCCTCTGCCCTGTAACCCCCGGTGCAGGATGGGGAAATCCCGTTCTTGGTTCCCTTTTGATGCTCCTTCGTCAGAGCTGGGTGGCATGTCCTCCACAAAAGACGGCTCACAAACTCCCTGCCTCATCTGCCGGCTGCCCTCTGACACTGGATAGCAAGTTTCAGTCCTCCTCCGACTGAAGTCTCCTTTGTGATGGCTTAAGTTCACCCTTCCCTCCACAAGCCCACCACCCTGACCCACCGAATATTCAAAGAGACTTCAACAGACAAGGGGGACCTTTTCATATGTGACACCCATGTGGAACAGCTGCTCTACTGTTCAGTATGGAGATTTGAATGTGACTGCAATGGCCATTAAAATGTTGGTCTCATCTTGAAGGTTTCTTGTGAAGTTTTTCACCCGCTTGTATTGCTGTTGAGCTTTTTTTATGAGTACGTCCCTGTTTGGTTTATCTCATGTTGCATTTTGCTTTACTTATAAAAATGAGATATACTTTATTGATCCCAAATTGGATTTATTTACCCCAAACATCTATTTGAGGAAAGACATGCATTGGCTGTTTATTTGCACGATTTAAAAAAATACGCCAACATAACAAGATAAAAACTCATAAACCAGGCCTCTACCCAAAAAAAGGTACAATTTCAAAACCAAATAATTTTTGCTGCACCATTCGAACAGTATGCTCAAAACAACAAGCATGGATCCATCCTGCCTTCTATCAACGGTTCAGGCATCTAAACTCCACAGCCCACCTGAGTATTGTTGCTGACCATGTCCATCCCTTTATGTCACAATGTGGTGCATCATGGATGTTCAGCCGACCAATTTGCTGCGACTGCGTGATGCTATCATGTCAATATGGACCAACATCTCTGAGGAATGTTTCCAGCACCATGTTGAGTCTATTCTACGAAGAATGAAGTTCTAAGGCAAACCCGGTACTAGCAAGGTGTACCCAATAAAGTGGCCAGTGAGTTTATATAGAGTCTCTGTGAAATGTTTATATTTGTTTTAAAAGTAAAACATATTTTCCAGTGTCTGTCATCAAACTCAAATCACCAGTAAAGCAGGACTATGCCAGCGTTCACCGGTTTCATGGAAATTCTGGGCTTCAGACGAGCAAAGAGGAACCCCTGAGGCACTCCCCACATGCTCCCTTGCACCCCCCTCCCCACCGCCTGTGGCTTTGAGCCCCCGGCCTCTCTGCACCAGCAGCCATGGAGGATGGGGGTTAGGGCCACAGATGCTGCTGCTCTGTTCTCCATCAGCCTAATAGAAACAGGCACTACAAATACAACAGGCAGGAAGCTGTAAGTGTGTGTGCCTGGCATTCAAACTATGGTTAATATGGACGTGCCACTGTTCATGGGCATCCCTAAAAAGATCATTTAAAAAAAGAAATGCATGGATGGCATTTGCTGAGTCTGTTTATTATACGTGTCCATAGACTTAAGGGCAGCATCAGCTGAGAGTGGCTCCATGTTGCGTTCTTCTTAAAGGAAACATATTGTGTTGATGGTAAATCTATTAAATTGAAGCGATGCATTTCACTTTGCTTGCTTCATAGATAGAGGATGTTTTCCTGGTTGAGCCAGCAGTGGCTACATTTCCCACAATGCTTTGCGTGCAAGCTCCTAATGCTCGCAGGGCCCCAACCGAGTAAAGAAGGGAAAATTAGCAATAACTCATTTAAATCAAACAGTTAATGGCATCCAATTTGGTAAATGTTCTTTCCACTTTAACTAAATAAACAGATGCACTGATTGTGGCACCAGCTCGGCCTTGTGTTGATTGCATACGCTAGTGAGAGAAATGACCAGCTATTTGCATGAGATAATGTTCAATCACAAAACACTTATGATGTCCACCTGTTTTGTCAAAATGGGTATATGTGTCAAGGCTTTGAGACACGACTGCATACTTTTTGAAGTCAGCAAATAAGTCCCTTGCCTCAAGCCCATCTAGATGAGTTCTCTTCCTTATTTCTGAATTTAAATAGCAATAACTTTGTCTTTGGTTTTAATGCCCAGGGTTTAAAGCAAGAAGTATTTTTCTACACGTAATCCAGCGTTTGCTGTTGACATTCTGCTGTATTTATTTACGTTGGTTGCACATCTTGTAGAGCTCACGTCTTGAAGTTCCCCCTTTTACATATTTCAAACCTTTTTGCAAAAGCAAGCAAGCAATTCTTAAGCTGTTCAGCGACAGCAGAGAGGTGTTCAAGCGATCTCTTTAAAGTGGAAAAAATTAGGGAGGCACTGGCCAGATGATGTTTGCCCCCAAAATCCCCCCCGAGTGCCACCGAAAGGCTGGGCTCAAAGAAAACCAGACGTTCAAAATGGTTGGATCAAACCTCCTGTGTCAGTTACAGACCCCCCACCGGGCTCTTCCCCTGTTCCTTTGTCCACTCGCCATTTACAGTTTAAGATACAAGGAAGTCTTGCTTGAGATATTTTTGCCCCCCCCCCTTCACTGCTGCTCACCAGGGGAACTTGTTTTCTGCCACTCGACTCTTCCCTTCTCGAAGCTGTGCTAAATGTGACATGAAATATGAGTTACGCTGTAGATCTGGGAGGGTAATAAACATCACGGAGCCAACACTTGAGCCCATGTGCACTCACGACAAACACGCTGTGGCACAACACATCACACAACATGTACAGTGGAGGATAATCCCAGCAGGGTGCAGCCATGCGTGACAGCCCCTCTGTAACTCCATCTATCACCAGTGGCAAAGGTTTTTGATGATATTGTGGTTTGGTTAATTTAATTTTCTAAATTAGGAGAGCCATTCATTCTCAATTTTCTCAACAAGCTGTGATGTAAAAAATGGTGTGCAATGCGGTTTTCTAATTAAGGCTTATGTTTTTGCAATATTTATTTTCCTTGTTCCCCTTTAGCGTGCAATTCATCTAGAACAGGCAATCAAAAAGGTTAGCTCAAACAAACAAACAGAAAAAGGGCCCGGGGAAGTGGCAACTTGCCAGTTTAACATACCCGGAAATGAAGCTGCACTTAATAGGTCTGTGGCTAAAGATGGATCGATATGCAGAGGGTTTCCTCCTGGTCTGAGGACCGGGACCCCTCCCCTTGTATCTGATGCAGCAGAGGGCAGAAACAGCTGTGTAAGCCACAGTTAAGGCCTGGAAAACCCAGCGGTGAGACAGACAACCCCTTTGCACTTTAATTTAATTGAGCGGTCATTTGATATGGTCCGGGCAGGCTAGACGGCTGGTTAAATTGTAATTTTCGATGGCTTGATAAACGGCGCTGATGCTCCTTATGGCTGCGTGAAAATAGCTTTGTCTAATTTTTAGTCTTAGATGGATTTTGAGACACTGGCAGTAAAACTATGTGAACTCTGTTAATGGCTGTTCCTTTGAGGAAATTGTGAGAACTCATTTTTAACAAAATAACCTGTCCTTACTTTAATAAGTGGCAATTACCCCGTGGTCATGCAGTATTAGGCATGTACTGGTAGAGAAGGGCTTTCCAATTCATTAAATAATTGACCATGAAAAGCTTAGCAACAGTAACTAGGCACTAAAGGTTTGTATTTCCTTGTCATATTTAGTTCCCTGTTTGTAGCACTTTGTTAACTTTGAGCTCCATACGTTTATTTGTGGGCATTACTGTGCCGGTGAAAAGTTATAATGAACTGGAAATACTGGGTGGAAATGTTATAGAATTATCATTCAGAATACCTCATACATATTTGATGCATTGTCCTTGTGAACACAACAGTATAATGATCATTAACGCTGAATGTGACATCGATATTTTGCTCAAAAAGTCAGCAGAGTTGCCTACATGTCACTTACATGAATGAATTTGTTTATACTAATCTATTTCTTTGAGGATGCGACCCAAATTCCCTACTGTGGTGATATATAAAACTTGTTTTCAAATGGGTTTCACACATAAAGTTTAGGGAACGTTTTTTGGAGCACCATTTGTATGTATGTGTGTCATGTCTTTCTTTTAAAGATCTTCCCTAGCACTTTACATTTCAAATGTATGCAAAGTAGGACATATTTAATAAGAGAATGCCTCATTTGCATACTTTAACCAAATGTTTTAATAAGCTTGTAATACAAAATGTAATTATCATAATGTAAGTAATAAACTTGGGAACTTTCTTGCTGTCATATAGTAACCAAACATACTTCACCTGTAGTGTCTCTCTTTAATCGGAGGAACAAATCATGTGCAAAGGTAATGCAAAGTTGTGCTCTGAGTCATAGAAGCTGCAATCAGTTGCCCTCAATTTGAATAACTTCTCTACAAATAAACACGACGTCCTGCTAGGCTTTGTCTGAATCCAGGTTAATGAACCCCCTCCCATGAGCTCTGCTGCTATCTCACGCAGCTTCACATCTCAGGGGGGGAATCATCTCATACTGAAAAACAAAGTTAAGTGTCTGTATGTTGGCGTTAGACACTTTCACTCATTTCCCGCAGAGCACTGAATCTACCCCCTGCAGGTGGAGCATGCCCCCGATAAATACTGCAAATTCTCTGCATGTACCTGACTGGAGGTGTTGAAATATGCCATATATGTTCTATTGAAGGAAGAATGACATCTATTTGTAGCTGTCTTCAGTGCACATATATTTATTTTGTGGCAGTTTAGCGACCATATTGCCCTCTATGGCACTTGTTGATGGACAAAGATAAATGATGCAGCCAGTTGCTTAATTGGAGCCATCCCTACTCCTTAAATTTAACACACTGTAAATGTTTATTGTCTCATAAGTATGCCCCCCAAGTGTTTTCACTGGTTGTGTGCAGATGAATGGATAGGGAAGCTGCAGCAGATGCTCAAACCATACAAACCGTAGTGAGAGTCGGTGGGATAACTGACTCCACTGGGTCATTATCCAGAAGTGTGTGTAGTCAAGGTTATCTCTTATTGTCATTCTCTGAAAAAAAAAGGGTGTAGGTGATTTGTCCATCTTAGCAGATAGTACTGAGTGTCAGCATGACTGATTTGAAGTGCTTCAGGTAGAGATCATCTCTTTCTCACTGCTAAGAAGCAAAAGATGAGTTTGGATCCATCGCCCTGCCCTTCAAAACAAATGACCTTCCCAGCATTCTCCTTGCTTCTGCTGCCACTGTTATGCATGAAAACGCCTTTTATAAAATGGCCATAGGAACACATTACGCAAGTCATGACTTTACATCAGCTGATTAGAAATGACATGCGGGTAGTTTGAACTTGCCACAGTCTTTTTGCTGCCCAGGGTTAGATAGAGGCCGGATTAGCTTTCGTTCCCCCATAGTAACAAATGCATTGTAATATCAATTCATATTGTCATACGCATTCTGACACCCAAATTGATTTCAGCCTCAGCATGCATTCGCTGTCATCTTGCTTTATCCTTTTTCTCGGACATAACAAATGAGAGGGTAAGGCTTGCACGCGTGTGGGTTTGCATTCAAATTCCCAGGGTATTAGACTTGATCGTGTACTTTTCTAAAGCAGTTATTCGGGCTCTCCCACCTATGAACTCAGTCACTTTTTGAGGTGGAGGTCAGTTGGCAGGAGCTGGCAAAGCGTCTGCAAATGTCAGGTCCCAATAATATGAGGGTGTAGGTTTCATCTGAGTGAGAACAGGGAATAACACGACATAACTCAGTGCAATTCAAGATTTAAACTAAAGAAATACAGCGTCCCATAGGAAGTGAGGCGCTCTTGCTTGTGAATGTCAGACCCATAAATCTACATCTCGCCACCCCCTGGATCCAGTTGCAGTTTAAGACAATGCTGCTGGGCTTTATTAAATGACATACTTAATAAGCCCGATCCCTGCTGAAGTGGATATTAAAGGAATACTTCACCCTAAAATGATCATTTGTTTTTTGAATGACTCACCCCGTGTTCAATTATTCAAGGAAGCATGCATGCATCCGTGAGAAAATAAGTAATTTTATTCAAAACTCTTTCATAAGCATTGTCAGTTCAGAGTGAGAGTTTGTACGGATGTTAGATTAGCTATGTCCCCAATTTACTTTAATTCGTCCAGACTTCTCTCTGTTTTTGATTGTTCGTTTAACCATAGAGGCAAATGAGAAAACGTTTTTGTGAGGAATTAAACAGAAGGTGCGTAATTCACATACAGACAATCATTTTGCTGATGAAGTCTTCCTCTAAGAACAGATGGTTGCGAAGTGCTTACCGAACCCTTAGCATGAATACCCAAAGATAGCTCAAACTCATCACTGCCTTTTTAAAATCTCCGTGTTAGGTTCACCGACGTAGGTAGTTGTGGCCTCTTGGTAGTGTTTGTACCGCTGGTGGCATTGCGAGACAAAGTCCGTGTGCCGGATATGAAGCTACATGTGAGAGGTGCCGCCTGAGTGAGGCAGGGAGCCGTGCTGACAGAGGTCAGAGCTGCACAGTTTTAGGTTGCACAAAATACTTAAACTAGCCCGCTTTGCTGAGGGCAGTCATTTTGAAGAAGCAGTGCAGTGACCTGGATGGAGATCAGTGGTGCGATATCTTACTGCTTTCAGATAAATGTGTGGTTACTTATAGACCTGAGGTGCTGTTAGTGCAAAGAGGGCAATGTTCAAGGGCTTACAAGAGGAGAAAAAAATTGACTGGTACATTTCTCCCTTTATAGTTCGCTGACAGTCTCCTCCAGGTAGACTGCTCCCCTCTGGCCTGTGCTCAGATTAGTGTGCGGGCCAAAGTCAACACCAGAGGAAGTAAAGAAACGACTTCCCTCGTTCACATCAACACTGCTAATGCCTCGCCAGATCTGGTGTCAGAGCTGTCCATTTGAGATGCATCATTTATGCTCAGCACAGAAAATCTGATAAATAAGTTTACATTTAAAATGGGGCTCATAGGGGTAAAATCAGTGCTGAAGGAGGTGATTAAAATATATGGAATAGAAGTGCACATTATGCAAACCTTGCCAGAATCAAAGACAAATTTATGGCACAGGATCAATATCTCTTTAATATACTTTTGGCTGCTAGCTAGACAGCAAACGCATCGAAAGGGCTGCAAGCAAATCATCCAACCCAGGACAACTGCAGTTTTATGCATTTGCCTTTTTAATGCTATGATTTGAACAAATGGAATAGTATAGAAGTGCTTATAAGATGTAATCATTTAAATCCTGTTCCTGTAACATCAGACCTCTAATTGTGCCTAAAAGCATCAATAAAACTAAAGTTGGGGAAAACAAGATTATAATAATAATTTCAATTTTTATAGCGCCTTTCAAGAGACCCAAGGACGCTTTACAATGGGAAACAAAACAACAAAATAATAATAATAGTCACACAGATACACAGGTTAGAAAAATAACAGGTTGCTGGGTACTGCATTTTAGCTGAGGCCAAATGATGTGCATCTTTGTGCAGAAACTTTTTCACAGAGTTGTACATCCATACTTCAGAGGCCAAAACGGAAGGGTAATAAGTCTGTAAATGAGGCAAATTGCTTGTAAAACAGGTTACGCAAAAGTCACCAAAACATCATCAAGGCACTGCTTACCACCTCTTGATGTCAACATTTGGGTCATGTTCAAGGCCCTTCCCCACCCACCCGTGTTTAATTGCCATGTGCAAAAGAATTTCCCATGTACACTCAAACCAGTCAAGTCTGGTGCGGCCTAATAATTGTTCACTCAAATCGCCTCTTTGTGCTGCTGTCTGCACCCGGGCTGCCAGGATTTTTCTATTTTTTCCTCTTTCTGCACTCTTCAAATGAGATCTCTCTCCACGCTCACAGTGATGGCTCAGAGGGAGCTGATGTGAAATATCCTCTAATTGACGAAGGGTTATCTGCACTAAAGTACTTTTGCTGCATCGAAGACCTGTCTATCTGTTGCAGCAGCACATTTGACTTTGACATGTAATCTATGATGCACAGAAACATTTATCCCCCCCCTCTGCTCCTTCCTCTTTATCCTGCTCAAAGCTCTCTGCATTGGGAAGCTGTTTGGGCTGCTATTGACTTGATTTACTGAATGGGCGAGACAAAAAAGTGGCCAAAGTTAAACAGCAATGACAAACACAGAAATGAACTACTGGGAGAAACCCACTTTGTTTTAAGCGGAGCAACCGGGGTGTGCGCTGCCGATATGGGTCCCCCTCGAGAAGGTTCAGGTCACTGAATCCCTCCTCAAACAGGAAAAAAACTATTTATTTATTTGATTTTTTTTGCTTGAAAAACAGGAAACAAACAGGTTTTTTTAGCCCGCTCTCTGCAGAGGGGTTTTCTGTGGCTTTTCAGAATGATAAATTATATAAATGTCTTTGGAATCCACATTAAATGGTTCATGAAAATAGCAGGCCCTCTGAGAGTTCACTGTGCCTTCTCTGTACGCCATGCTTTGATGCTGGCAAATGTTTTATCTGCTGTGACAAAATGTCAAAGTCCTGCAAAGGTTTTATCCTGAGTCATTTTTCCCTTTGTTAGTGTTTTTCTCTCCAGTGAGCATGGGAGTGTACCAGTGTACATTTTTCATGTTTGGTCATGTGTAGCTTGCTGAGATTTTACCTGCACTCTCTGCATCCACTAATACCTTTTTTGAAACTCTACACTGCCGCTGAGATGAAGCAGGTCATGTTTTGCCCAATATTGATGTCCTAAAATATTGAATATGTCAGCTGGGTCTTGTAGCTTGTTTGGATGTTGTGTGTGATGGTGTGTGCGTGTAGAAATGTAAGCTCAGGTTTGACAGACTGTTGGCATGGATCCTAGTTCTCACCAAGAAAGCGTCCCCTGTCAGACTCTCAGAAACTCTGGGCTTGAGATGAAACAGAGAGGAGTGTGTGTCTGTGTCTATATGTACTGTGTGTGTGTACCTACGTATAAGACCTGTGCTTCTCGGGCTTGTCTGCGCCTAGTACTGACATTTCCAACGGGTGCTGGTGTAAATAAGTCCGTGAGCCACAGCAGGTGTGGGGAGCAGGGGAGGTCTGCGTCTCTTCAACGCCATGCAGGCCGCAGTGAAATGTTCAGGAGTCAATATTTGCGCTCCCTATCAAAGCCGGCCCTGTTTTTGTATCAAAAACCAGACTGTACAGAACACAGTTTGTCCCTATGTCGCTGGTGAAGATGTTGGAATGTGAAGGATGCAGCCTGGTCGCCTTATAATTATGTTTCTCATACAACTAAACTGTTTTGTCAATTGATGAGGAACCCATTATGTCCCAAAATTCCTATAACACTTACCAAGCATGTCAGTAACTTAAATGACACTGATGTTCATATTATAAGCCAAACTATGATATTACTCAACATACTGTAGAGGTTGTGTTGCCTTTTCACTTTTCAACCCTAACCACTTTTATAAAACTGGAAACTGTAAGCGAATATTTCCCCCAAAAACTGTAATTTACAAATAAAGTTCAATTGTTTGGGAATGTTATTTGTGAAGAAAGGGTTCAGATTTCACCCGAAGGCTGGAATGCTGCTGTGATTGTAGCAGTTACGAGTTAATTTTTATCATAACCATTGCAATAAATCAGAGCCAAAACTTGAAAATAAATCTTTTGTTTAGTTGCTGCAATTCCTGGGACTGAATTGGACCTTTTTTCTTAAAGTTGACTGAAGCCAAATCGGCTGTTATTCCATTTAAATCTTCTTTTATATAAAACCTTTAATCAAGCCTTCACATCCATTTTTAACCAACGTCAATCCATCTTTAATCTAATAACATCACATTTGAATTTCAAGACCTTAACTGAAGACCAGACTGCACTTGGTGTCTGGGTCCATCCCTCCCGTCTCTTGAGTGTGTGGAAAAACACTTCCACAGCTTTGCTTTGATTTGCAGTGTGTGCGGAGGGGTTTCCATCGCAGCCCCTCTCATGTGGTCTGCTGCTCTGCTCCCGTCTGCTCCTTCAAACCTTGCTCTCACGGGGCTCTAAGACAAGACTGTGTCTTGACTCCATCACAGACCATCGCAGTGGATTTTTTTTTTTCTTCAAGGGTTTACACAACCTCGGTGAGTGAGGGACTTTCTGTAAATCTACTGAAGGAGGCACAGATTGCTTGTCATTACGCCTCTATAAAAGCAAAGAGACACCAGTAAGAAAGGATTGCACATTGGGGAGTAGAGATTACAGTATGTTGGAAAGTGTAGCAGCACACAGATTCCCAAAGTAAACAGGCTCTCCAAAGCCATTATACAATTGTGCACTGACCACATGAGTCACCAGCTCTGGTTAACACTTGGTGACACACAGCGAGGCCCTGCTGAAATGTTTGTGCCACACTGGTTTTCACACACCTTCTTGCATGCGAAGTAAATCAGCCACACTTTTAAGGTTCCACATTAGCGTAATCTTGTGGTAAACAAACCTAGACGGGCTCCGTTTGCCCAACTCTCCTGCGCTGCAGTCTTTTTTTGGTGTCCTTTTATAGCCTCCTTCCTTCCTCCTCACACTCCAGTCTTCCGAGAGGCCGTGCAGGCACACTGGGGAGTGAGGAAGTCAGCAGGCTTCATTAAGAGAATGCGGCGCACCACGCACATCACCGAAAACAACAGAGACTCTGTTCAGGAAAATAAATGACACTTAAGAAATAATAGTGAGCCAGAAGCTTACTTTAAGGAATGGCTGACGGTTACGAGGCTTCCAGCTGTGGTTCACAGATTTTTATTTTATATTGGCAAGCTGGAAGTGTTGAAAATGGCTTACGTCTTTTAATGGAGCTCCGTCACTCCAGCTTGAATAAGAATGCTTTGAATTTAACAGCATCTGTACTTGTTATGTTTGCATATGGTCTGCACCAAAGCTTGAACACTTCTTATCCATTACTTTCCTGATATCGTTAATACAATATCTTATTGGCATATACTTAATTTAACTATCCCAGCTGAAGTTTGGTCTGGTGGGTCATGAATCAGCTGATACTCGAAGAGGAATACTAGATCTCCCTGAACAAGTGTGGCACATGTCCAATGTATCTGTACAGCTGCCAAGATGGAGGATTAACACCTTTTTCTTTTTAAAATTAGCTGGTGGTGGGGTTAGATGTCCACTAAGCTGGCACAAGCTCACAGATCCTTCTTGGGATGTCCAACTGTTAAAGAAAATTGACTTAAAACAGGCAAATGACTTTACCGATCAAGCAACTACCAAAATAGTTGGCAATATATTGTTATTTCTAATTAACAAATTAATTAGTGACAAATGGTATTAGAAAAAATGCCAAATATTCTCCTAAAAACAATAGGATGTTGTTCTTTATTTTATACTACACCATTTTAAATTGAATATTATTGGGCCTGGGCGATTTCTTATTAACCAATTTTTTGGAAGAAGAACCAGGTAAGTGGTAGAAGACGTCATTTAACATACGACCACATGAATAATTCCACTCACTCAGAGATGTTATCCGCCTAATGAGGAGGTATTCTGTCTGAATGGGATATCAGTTGCCCCATGAGCTTTGTGAACAGATTGAATCACAGTGTAAGGGTCTAATGTAGGAAGGAGACTGAATGGATCCACAAACGGGTGCATGTCTGTGGCACCTCCAGGGTGTTTGGTGCTGGAGGGGGAGGGGGGGTCGGTAGGAGAAGGTGAGAGTGTTGGAGCTCTGCCGCGGGGCCAGTCCCGGCTGCCGCTGCCGTTTAGCCAATACAGCGCCAGCGAAACAGAAAACAGATGATAGAGAGGAGGCGAACAAAAAGCCTGGCTTGTGTGTTCCTTCTGTTCTTGTCTGTGTTTACCCCCGAGGGGTGACAATAGGATATGGCTACCATATTGTGCATAATATTGCCCATGTTGCAGCATAGCGTGGTTCTTCAATTTGTCCGGCTTTGATGGTTATTGTATCATTCGTGAGTAAAGCCAAACATCCAATAATGACTCATCACCTACTGCAGTCATAACTTGTTCAATGCAGCCTTTGCTCAGAAGCATTTGAACCCCCCCAAAAACTTGTGTGGCACATTTTAATGTCCCTGCCAAACTGTAGATTGAAGTTGATCTTTGGAGAAGTTAATCTTTAGTCCATTCTGTGTCGATATTCTAGTCCATCTCTTCTTTAAAAAGTCATGCCTGTGCTCATTGGTTTCGACAGTCCACTCGCCTTGCAGCTGTGCAGCGGTTCCATATCAAAGTGGCTTCGGCAAAGCCTGACAGCTTCAATTAGGACTTATTTGCCACCTCAACTTTTCCACTGGCTAAACTGGTCCCTGCCTTAATCTAGCAGGATCATGTTATGTTTTCTCTATGGATTTTTTCAAATGATTTTATGTCATGGTAATTTCTTTGCTGCCCCCAAGCCAAGAGCCTAATCTCCATATCCTTGGAGGGTCTGCTTCTCTGGCTACAGGATACTGTCTGGGTGTTTTCTTTCACCATTCTGAAACACAGCAAAGTGATTAATACCCAGGTTTGTGGGTTTTGGCAACTATTGTAGATTGTGATACAAAAGAGAGCTTGATTTAATATAGAAATGTATGTATGTATGTATTGGATACTCTGTAAGGTCAATTAAGTCAAATAGTCATTAAGAGGTCAAGTACAACTTATCGTTTCTTTGGGTCAATTTGGAAGTTGGTCATACATTTTTCTCCAGTGATTGTCGCATTTATATTGGTTATCATAGGAAATGAATATTGATGAATGAGGTGTACTTTAATGAGCACAGCATTCACAATGTGTAACTGGTGCTACTGTTTGAAATGTTGGACTCATGCAAGGATGAATGCAGGCTGATGGCTAAGCTTCGGGTTGTACCGACCTTAGGTCACCACACACTTGTATAGAACACCATGCCATCACATCAACCACTCGGCATTGACAGGATTTGCCAAAGCCTGGACTCGCAGACCGGCAGACTCTGCTGTCTGGCACAGGCCAAGCTAAGAGACAGACGTTTGACTCCTCACGCTCATCTATCAATCGCCACCTTTCCAAAAAGGCGTCATTGCTGACAAACAGAATGGGACGTTGGGAAGTGGCTACTCTCTTGTTTATGGTTTTGGTGCCCTCTGAGTGGACAAGGCCTTTGACCTTAAAGCGCTCTCGTCAGAATTGTGAGGCATGCAGCAGAACAACACTTGAGACAAAAATAGTAACTGGGGGGAGAAACATGAGATTTCTATCCATCTGTTGCGATGCTTAAGACCCAGAGAGTTGGTGCTGAATGGAATTTAACAATACTATTCGCAGTATCTCCATTATAATTCACAGTATGGAAGATGCTTTTTACTGTACAGAACAAAACCCATAATTATACAATTCCTGTTCTTGTTAAAAGCCAAAGGTTTGTGGGACAAGACACATGCCCAGAAATCCATTCTTAACATTGGTGAGGTGCGGTAGGACATTTGTCTCCAGCTGGCTTTTATTTCCTAAAACAACCACTGTCAAGTCTCCACACTTGGTAACTTCCATAAACACCAATGTCTAATGTGTACCTTTACGACTGCATTGAACAAACGGACTCTCTCTATGTACTTTTTTGAATTGTTCTAGCGGATGCACACACTATGTAGTTTCTCCAAATGGCCTTAAACAAGCAAACTACTACAAGATGCCAGTGTTTCTGTCTCCATCAAGAAATGCCAAGACGCATAAGTGTCATGGGTTGTATAGAAGATGAAGTATTATTTAGTTTTCTGCCCGAAGCCAAAATAGAAAATGTTCCTTCTTTGAGCATATTTTCTTTTGTGTATGTGGTAAACTTTGGCATACAGCACGTTTTGTAAATCTTCTGGAACCAGTTCATGCGCTGGGCCTTGTAGCTGCAGGGTCATGGATTCTCTTCCACCTCAGCAGTCCAAACGTTCCCCTCTTTTTCTCACTCTTAAGTTACCATCACTGGCCAAAACACACTCTCGTACCATGGGATTGACGGGTGCCAACGGTTGCCCCTTCTTCTGGGAAACATCCCTCTTGTATGAAGGCTTGTGGTGAAACTTTTACAATGTGGGAACTATTAGCAACCTTCAGGGAGAGACAACCGAGTGTGGTGTAATCAATACGTCTTTTGTTTGTTAGACCCACACTCTCAAACCCCAGGGTTTCCAGCTTCTATGCCCCCGTTACAGTTTGCATGGAGGTGGCTGCTCTGTGTATGTAATGCAGTGAAGTGTAATACTAGATTTTTAAGAACATGTAAATGAGCTTACTCGTGGTGCCTAGCTTAGCGCTGAGAACACGCCTGTAACTTTATGATGAACTGATCGGGTTCTTGTTACTAGCACCAGGCTAACTAGAAAGACAAACCGGAAATAGAGCAACATATCAAAGCCTAGGTCAATAATACACATGCCGATTATATGGTTAATCCCAATAGGCCGACTATGTGCAAATCCATCCTCTGCAATAGATGCCAGCAGGGAATATTGGTGATAATGGAAGAGATCTATGAAACCTGTTCGGCAGAATGTCTGCATTGGTACCCTAAGTTAAGCAGGGGTATTTCTGTCTCCATCCCCATTTGCAACAGCTGTACATGTGTACAACATGCTCATTTCCGTGTGGGGACATGCCATGTGGTGAAGACCCACAAACCTATAGATACTGGGTCATTCAGCAACACCTGCTGCTGGAATTTGAGGATCAACACTCGGCTGGCAGCTGATTCCCCCTTTTCACTCAAATCCCAAAAGTATGGAGATGATTGATGAGTTGAACACATGCAGAGTAACTGTTTATCTCAGGCATCATCTCACACCTCCTTGGAATTAGTCTCTCATGTACCTTTGTCGTATTTAGCAAGCTCGCTCTCAATTGCCCACGGGTCCAACAGGCATCGAAAGTGAGTAAGTGCCATGATGCACCTGTTCCCACTTTGGCTCCATCCAAAGTCCTCGACAACTGGGCTCAAAGCCGAAATTGTTGGGACTAAACTGAGATCAGTTTGTCAATGGATCCCTTGCCGTTGTCTGATTTCCCTTCTGCAGTGTAGGAATATTCAGCACCCTTGAGCTACAGTCAAACAACGACATCTTCTGATGTATATCGTTTAATTCCTCACAATTTCACACACAAAATTAAAGCGCAGTCTTCACTGTGAGGATAGGAAAATAACCTCAAAACTATTAAAGAAACAATTTCATGGAAAGGTACAGCAAGTGTGCCATTCTGTTGGGTTTCAAAGCAGGCAGATGAGTTATGTTTACTAAGGTTAGTATTTTATGTATTCTGGCAGGAAGTTTGCCTGTCTTGTTAGAGCTGTACAATTACGAGAGCATAATGTTATTTATTCAGTCATTGTGGCAAGGTCAAATATCACTTCTGTGCATAATTGAACACCACATGGAAGATTGGGTTTAAACACTAGTTTTAAAAAGGTTCATAATAATATACAAGGCTTTCCTCTCCTGTCTTGTATAACTTTAACATTTACAAGGATGACACTATGCTTTTCAGTGATATAATTATAGAAGTCTTGCAGTAGTAACCTTTGGTATATGATGAGCCTCAGAAAGACGCCTGGAGAGGCTGCTATTACGTTTTCAGACGGGGGAGGGCATGGCGGTGTCCTCCAACAAGGCGTGGACAGCTGAGAACATGAGAGCCATAAGAGTAGCTGTGTACCTTTCCTTTTTTAGCAAACACACTTTTTGATACTACAGTCAGGTCTGCGAGTGTGGCGTATGCATTACAGCCCGATTATTGCATACCATTTCACATGATCAGTGGTTCATCCAACTTAAGCTGTGATGTGATTATATGGGCTGTTAATCTGACAGATATGTCCAAGGTTAGCTTCTCACTCCATATATACATCTAATATAGAATGTAATAAATACATGTTGTTTAAAGATAAATGGAAATATTAGCACCATGAAGTGTGAGGTACGTTGTGGCACAATACTGTGCTAATGTGATTTAAGCCTTTTAATTAATATATAATTAATAGAGTATATTACTGAAGAATTACCATATTTCCAAATGTAAGTATAATTGCTCACATGTCAACAATTTGTTGACATTCTCCTATTCAATTCAATACTCACTACTTAATTAACCCACAATTGTATACAGACAGACAATGAAAATGTGCAGTTTGGCCGATGGTTTTTAAGATGAATACAAATGTGATAATAAAATAATGCAAAAGAAAAGAATAAGTAAATGGCCCACATGGCAGACACTATTACTATTCTCCCAATATGGTCACCTCACAGTATGCTTTTCCCACGGGTGAACGCCTAGCATGCCACTGACGTTGTTTTATTTACTTGATTCAATGCACTCAACAGCTGCACTCTCCACAGCAGTCGGACTGCTGTCTGTTACTTTGCGTTGAGCACTATGAATTAAAAAGTTGTTCCTTGTCTGAACTTTGTACTACTGCCAAATCACTCTCTTGAGAGTTTACAGCACCTTTCAGCCGTTGACAGTTGGTTGGCAGGTATATGACTTGTAGTTTCAAAGGACAAAGCACAAGTGATAAATCCATCCCAAATAAGAAAAGATGAGTGCTTGTTTACCACTTTGCACTTGACACAACAAATCACCATCATAGGAGACTGCTTTTATCCAGAGATATGTAGGTCCTAGTTTTGGTCCAATTTGCAAATCCTACCATAAAATCCCAAGGTTAAGCATGCTGTTATGCAAATATTGATATTTCAGGAAAGGGGTTTAACATTTTTCCTTGGGGAACTCTAAGCACATTGTAAACAAGGTCAGATCAATCCAGCCAGTTTTTCATAAACAGGGTCTCAGCTTTTCGTCATCGTGACATAAGATCGACGCCGATGGTTTTAGTCTGCCCTGTCTGTAAACACCGACGCGCCGAGACTGGACAAAGCTACACTCTGACTCTGCAACCAGCTTGGTGTTGTGCTTGGATTTAAAGTTGTATACCAACGGCAACTGGAGAGAAAGTGCCCGCTGTTTATGACTGCATTGCACCCTTGAACACCTCCACCCTTCCTCAGCACACTACCTCATACTGTGCACTGCTGCCAGCCGGGCTGATTCTAGACAGGATATACAGACTCATGGTTTCTGTATTCACTAAAAGGCATCACTTGAAACACAAGCAAATGTATGTTTTACATTTGTCAGATATGCATTTAATATATTTGATTAAATGCAATGCATTGAAACGTGGTGTACTTTGGCACATAGTTAAAGTTCTCCTAACTTCAGTGAATATTCTTTAAAAACTGTCTCACTGAGATACCAGCGTTCAGGTAGTTGAAACAAGCTGAATGAGGGCAAGAGTCTTTCTGGGTAATGCCTGAATAGGAGATGTATTAGGAATGCCTCATCACCCACTCAATCTTCTTTCAAGTCCTAGAAAGAAAGTGTAACGTAGGTAGACAGTGTTTCATCGTTCACGATCGATGGTGAGAATAACCTGCCCATTTTAATGAAATGTCTGTTGACAGAGCCAATGCCACTGAGAAATGTACAGGTCACACTCGACTTGCTGATTATCTGCTTTTAGAGCACAGTGGAATTCAATTTTTTTGAAGCGTAAATGTTTTGATCTTTGTGACCACCGAAACTAAGATATTACACCCTTTCAGAAACCTCTATTTCCTGACAATCAAAACCGCTTAAAAGTTATTTTGACTGGAAACACCGACGCATTCCCAGAAAGTGCTGCTTGTTGTAAGTATTTAAAGAGAAACACATTCTAGTATCACATTTTCATTAGGTACTCAATGCGGTCTTTGTTTGGCATTTTTGAGACAGTCGTGGTGAGTTCGGGCACCAGGCTGTAAGGTTAGAAATAGTGCCCCGGGGACAGCACCGAGTTAGAACTTGGCGTGGATCAGGTGGAGTTCAGGTTACTACCAGCTGCCCACCCACATTTGCTGGCAGGTTAAAGTGTCCAAAACCAAATCCCTGCCAACAGTGAGCTCAAGCACAAGCCCTGAGGAGAGTATTGTGTCTCTGGCACAAGCCAAAGTTCAGCTGCAGTGAAAGCATTGACGGAGGGGAGCTAAGTTACTGTGCCTAGGTTAGGAAAGAAACAAATCAAAGATACTCCGCCCCTGGAAAGAGATGCGCCATAAAATGCTGGAAAATGTGTGTATGCAAAATCAAATATAAACCATGATGAAGAGTGTTTTGAATAGAATACATCTTAAAAGACGCCCAAGGGATTTTGGAAATAAACCCATGTAGTTGCTTTGTACGTGCTTGTTGCATTGGCTCCAAACTGCAGTAGCTTTCACAAACGATGTGTTTAGAGCTTTATGGAACATGGAGAGCAATGGAGATGTCAAGCTGACCCACAGTCTGAGATATTGACCATGTTAAAACAAATAACTTTATGTGGAAAATAAACTTGGTAGGCAAGATGCAAACATTTAGTCATTTTAGACTTCCAGGTTCAGTCTTCCATTAGCTTGCAGTTAATGGAGCTTGAAATTAAACAAAAAAACTGTGATCTTGTTTCCTGATCTTTCCCCTTTCTACTTCATCTTCACTTTCCTTCCTCATGCAGCATTTCCTCCATTACCCCTGCACCTCATGTTGTCCTTCATTGCTGTAGATTTAGGGTTCACCATGTACATTTCTCTTTGGTTTTTATTCCAGTCAGTGGACTTATGATGGCCTTCTTCTTGGGCATTTCTCAGTTTGTATTTTAAGCGTCATGGCAACATGTTGGGGCTCTGGGTCCAGTTGGGTTGACTTTTGAAGCACCCAATGCCCGTTCAATGAAAGGCCAACATTGTCAGCATCCCAAAGATCCTTTTGTGTGTGGATGTGTTTGATGGGGGGCCTTGTCATCTTTATGAGACGGCATGTTTGTTGACTCTCGATGGGAGGCCTTTGTGAGGCCTGTCACTTTCAAACAGCGGTTAGCTCCAGTGCCAGCTCTTGTGTCTCCTACTGTAGCTCAGTGCAGTAACCTCAAATGATGAGCAGTAGTTGCAAAATTTGCACCAACGCTAATGGCATTGCTCCATTTAACCTCAAACTGGCGGCAATCAACATAATGAATAATAATCAAATTGTGAAAAGATACACACCATGATTTGCATCTTTCTATGCCTTTTGGACAAAGAAGTTTGGTTATACTGTCATCTTAAGAATGCTACTTTTAAATATCAGATTAAATTGCTATCAAGGCACATTGTCAAGTGAAAGAGAACCCGACTCATGTGTGTGAGACAGTCTGTGTTATATCCTGTGAGATGCTGCTGAGAGTGAACAAATGGCCACTGTGGACCTTGGGGGTCTGCTTGAATCACTCGAAACTTTGATGGAGTTATTTGTGTCCGCCCTGATCCACTGTATGTGCAGCTCACGGTATCAAGTGTTATGCGTGTGTGTGTGTATGTGTGTGTAAGGGCTGGATTTGATAGGGAAGTTGAGATTTGCTGCATGTCTTTGCCGGGGGAGTTGGTTGTCGTTGAGGTACGAGAGCAACTGGTAATTCCACTCCGTTTGAAATGTCTGGCTCTGAACCCATAGTCAGGAGTCCTGCCAATCATCCACAGTGAGACGCACACAACCCGGTCAAGACCCGCCATCCTGGTCACTGGTACTCAGAGGAGCCAGTTTTTGAGTGTCTGGTTTGGCAGTCCAGTGTTTTGTGTTGAGACTAAGGCCGCCCAAAGAGGGGCCTGTGGGCCAAATGTGTCTCTTAACTGAAGTTTTTGTTGGCGCTCAAACAAAAAAATTGATATACGTTTTTTCTTTATTTGCTTAAGTTAAATGTAATTTTGCAATATCTGGCGTGTGTTTTGATTTCCTTGGGCGAATTCCGAAGCATTTTGGAGACCGAGGAAAATATTCGTACTTTTGCATTTCACAATTATTAGTGTATTTTTTATATCTCCCCTTAGCCACGCTCGTCAAGCTCAGGCTTCTCTGGTTTGCATTTAATGTTCATTGCAGCGTTGATACTGTATTTCGCCCATTGATGTATGGTGTACCATGCATCAGGTAGTATAGAGTGAGAGAAAGAAACTTAGAGAGTAGCTTAAGAGCACTACTGAACTGGTCACATTCATCTCCATGATCACTAAGAGTCTCCCCACCTGTCAGTGAAAGGGCTGCTGTGATTAATAGAGGAAATCAGCCTGGGTTTGACTGAGTACATTGAAACTGCCCAATCGACTCAGGGAATTGCAGAAGGCCTTTAACTACTTTGTCTTGTGTCACATGGTCAATGAGTCAATTAACGGAAGAGCCATATTCTTTTAGGGCTGAAATCTATAAAATGAAACCCTTTTTTGTTTTTAGGACATTTCTCAAGACTGAAAGATCATAAAGGATTCCCAAGCTGCTAAAAGTGCCTTGACCCTGAAATTGCCTTTTTAGCACAGGAATCCCTTCACTCTCGGATCACTGAACACATTCAGGAAAAAAATGTCCTTTTGAAAATAAAATAAAGCAACACGCCACCAGCACTTGCAGAACATCAACCCTCAGGCCAAGTGTGGGATTGACTGACGAGGTTTTCAATTACGGACTCTCTCAAAGTTGTCATCGTCAGGCCGAATGTGAAGGTTGCTGATGGTCTGTTAGTAAGCTCCATTTCTTTCTCTGACCACAAACATTACATTGCTGTTCAGATGCCCATTTGGCGCCCAAACCTCTGCTCATATGGGGCTCAGGGGGCTCATCCCTGCATGTTTTAAACCGGACACTCATCCAGTTCTTTCAGTAGATCACTTCTTGTTACAATTCCGCGCCATCACACAAGAAATGCCTTCAAACATAAAGTCTTATCTCCCCGGTGCCTCGTCTTGCTCTTAACCACCTCGCTCTGGGTTACCCTAACTCAGAGGACAAGGCCATTACTCACAAGTGTCACAACTGAGCCCAGGTCACAAACATGCGTAAACTGAGCATGACACTCTGCATCAGGACACCGGAGCTCTTGGTCTTTTTCATCACCGCCACTGCTGACACCAACGGCTACGAGTCCTCAGGAGAACTGCCCCGTTTTGATTTATGACGAAGTGATTCTGTTACATTGACTATGTTTGCAGCATGTATTTACTCTTCAAGTGCTGTTTGCTGGATCTACATCAGAGAGTATTGGAATAGATCAGGGAAGATGCTTCAGAGGCTGAGTCAGCCAGCATTCACACCTGTTATTTAGTGCCGTATTCAATTCTTAATCCGAAGAAGCATCATTATACAACATACCAAAATAAATCTGTGCATAGTTTGTTGATCCTGTCGCCCGAAGGACACATATCAATACGGATAGGAAGATTCCTACACTTCAGACATGAATAAGGTCATCTAAATAGCTCCTTAAATTTGGTTTCACCTAGTCATTTTTCACTAAGCAGTCCAAAGCATATTACTTTCTGAGAAAAAAGTGTTTTATCGGTGCTATCTTGTGCCTTTCACTTGTGATATGTATTGAACAGATGGTGAGAGTGAGTGGAGATGACAGTCAAGGTTCCCATGTGCCAACCTAGACGTTGTTATGCCAGTGACAGACAGAGGATGTGTTATGTTTTATAGTTGAGGTGCCATGTCTGAACCAACAGCTGACCCAGACGGTTTAGTGTGTGTGTGTTTTGTGAACAGCTCTAACTATATATCTGAATGACAGAAGGTTGTTGTCACCAAAACAAGAGGGTGATTCACTCGTTTCACCTGTGGTAGATATCTGCCAGCGTGTGTCATTATCTATGGCATAAGTCATCCCCTTTTGGCACGATGATGGGACACTTTATAGAGTTACCAACACATCGTGTCAGAGTAATTATGTCAGATCTTTTGAACAGCATTTGAAAAATCATTTTGTAAAGTTTTTTTTTTACATTTTTTTGTAGTGAGGGTACTTAATAGAAATATCAGCCAAGTAGAGTCGAAAGAATACGTTTGGTAATGATTATATTATTTCAGTTATTTTTCATGCAAAAATACAAAACATCTACAAGTTCAAGCTTCTCAAATGTGAATATCTGCTGCGTTTTCATATTTTCAGTGTATATAATATATTTTCCGTGGTAACTGTGGTATTCATTTTTAAAATATATATTTTTTTCACATTTCATAGACTCAAAGAGGAAAATAATAGTCATTTGCAGCCCTAAGCCATGTCTGAGTACTGACTTTGGCTTGAGGGTTGTAATAGAGATGCTTTTCTAACTATGTTAAGCCAAATTTGTAATTTATTTAATTTTGTCTCATTTACCTACTTCACCCAAATTAATTTGAGTTTTAGTGCTCAGAGGGAGGAAATGTCCTCTCTTTATTCCTTTATCTATTAATTCCAGTCAATGCAGCCAACTGCAGCAAAAGAGAAAACATTGGCAAGTATTAGACCACTGCACCTACCGCCCCTCATAACTAATCAGTGGAAATAAAAGCAGCTAAAAGTTTATTTTTAAATTTGCATCTGCTCTACATAACTTTTAAGTTAAGTGTTAGCATTAGGACGTTTTAAGGTCTCCTATGAGACCCAACTTGAATAAGTATGGCCTTGTGTGCCAGAAAAACAGATAAATCAAAAAGGGAAATCATTAGCAATCCTTCCACAAACACACACACCATCCAATTTCCTCAGCCCCTGTACACACAGAGCGTGCAGTTTGTCATCTATATATTTCTCAGCATTTATTGAAAAGCGCAGCATGACTGCATTTCATTTTGTTTAGAAACTGAAATGTTTGCAGCTGAGAGTCTACTCTGAAATAAATGGAAAATGCCGGGTTACAAGATGCTGCGTTTCTTTGCATCTCTGGTGTGGAAAATGACTTGTGTGAGGGCTCTGACTTTCTTTTCAGACTGTCTATATCCACCACACTGAAATTCACACTTCCTTTTAGCCGCTACAGGGTCTTGAGCGGCTTTTGCCTTCATGAGCTGTTTTGATTTATTTGACTTGCTTGAGGAAGTTTCAGCATCTTTCCGGCACTATCTTGGCATGAACATTGTAGAGTATGTCTCATTTCCTTCCCTTCTTACTGCCAGTGTTCTTACTATGATGCTCCGTGTGAAGTAGAAGACTGAAGTCGGTGTCTGCCAAGTCCTTGAATGCCCCGCGCTCAAGTAACAGTTTGCCAAAGGCGTAGGTAGCAGCGTGTCTCCTGTGATCAACTCTGATGATTATGACGTTACGGTATGAAAAATCAAGAGGGAAAAAAGTTGAAACATTGATAAAGATTGTTGCCTCGCAGTAATTATATTAAGTGTAATTCATACAGGCGTCTATGTGTCAAAACTTTTATAGTGTCCTCAGGTCGAATACTTTTCTTGGATGTTAAGTGAGAAAATGATCATTTCTAATTATTATTATCTGAGATGATTCCAAAATACGTTTAGAAGGAAGACAGTGTTTAACACCTGCAGTAGCTTAGCATTTCAATGATATAATATTTAATCTAATACATGGAAAAGCTCCTTATTAAGTGCTAAAAGTCTTATAAAAAGTATCCCTTGTAATGATATAGGCCTAGCGCATCAGAACACTGATCCACTGGGAGGAAGAGACAGAGTTGGAATGCTTGCCATAAACTTGTGTGAAAAAGTGTGAACATTCTGCTGGGTCTTTATTTAGAAGATGAGGGAAGCTACTTGCCAAGGTTTCCTTGAAGACATTTGCTTATTTGACCTGAAGGCATCAGGAGCCACACAAGTGGAAGCTTGACAAGAGCAATAGAAAGATAATAAACAGTTATTCTTGGAGCAGGGGGTTCGTGCAAAAGCATTCCCGTGCAGAGGCAGGGAGACCTGTCAGCAGGAGGGATATTTTACTATTTATTTAGACTTTTTAAGTAAATTATCTTTGGAATGTGCAATGCACATCAGGGAGGCTGTGGCTCAAGGGGTTAATGCACTGAACTTAGTGCGCTGAACTTCGAATCAGGGGATAGCAAGTTCGAGTCCCACTGCAGTCAGCATGTCGTTGTGTCCTGTGGGGATTGTCCACAGTACTGAATGTATGTAAGTCGCTTTGGATAAAAGCGTCTAACAAGCGACATGTAATGTAATAATCGTTTCAAAGATTACTTTGTGGAATAGAGGAATCATAGAGGAATCATAGAGGAATATTGAATGATTCTTCTCAGAGTTTGGAATTTATTAGTATACATCTTAGTCTTAAACAACTCCTGCTTTAAACATATTTGGTTAAATTATTGAATCTCTCATTTGGTCTCCCTTTACCTAGACTCTGTAAGAAAATACTCTGCTGCTGTGTCTCGGTTCAGAAAGACGGTTTTCTATTTCTGCATTTAAAGACTCGTCCTCAACAACAAAGACCACAGCAAACATCTGGTGGCCTCACCATCCACCCCCCCTCCAGTGATGAGTAATGGACTTTTAACCATGTGTTGTTGGATACCAACATCTTGCAGCAAAATAAATGCATAAAGCCACTTAGATTAAAGAAAATTATGTTAAATTGTTATCAACCACCACATGTGGTATATCTGACGAGTCATGAGCCTTTTAGACTAAATTAAGAAGAAGTAGTAAAACTTTTTAGGACAGCAAAAACTGCACTTATACCCATTAAAGATTTTGTTTCATTGTACCGATTCTTTTCTAGTATTTTTCTATAATAAAAACATAAAATGGGATTTAATGCCAAAGCAAGATGGAATTTGAATTTAATTTGCTGTCAGTCAATATCTATTTCGGCATAGATTACATTTAAATGTGCATATATTTGCTTCCACACAAATGATCTCTTTGGCTAATACATGTCCAGTGTAGGTCCAATACACATTTAGAGCCTAACAGTACTGCACGGCTCATAAAAGTTTCAGAAGTACCCTTCGGCATTTGTGGTCACACAGAGACAATGGACAGTATACTTTCTCATCCAGAACATTACCAAAAGTGAAGTGAGTAACTCTCTATCTGCATTGTTGGGTCTCTTATATAACACAACAGCAATATGGGCAAAGAAAATGCAATTCGTAAATATAATACAACTTATTTATTTTAGTTTCATCTCTTTTTCTTCTTTAATTTGTAATCTTCCTGAGATGCTCTTGATTTTAAAGGTATTTGATTGGGAAGAAAGATTAAGGGGTCATTTTGAGGATGCTAAGACATCAAAACGTTATAAAAAAAGCAAAATGATCTCCTGCAAATTCTTGTTGTGAACCCTATAAACCATTACAAATAATTCTACACCCTCAAACGTGTTCACATAACAGTGATTATTTAGGTAACTCCTCACAGTGTGACCTAATCTCCCAAAGATTGCGAAACCATCCTCTGGTTTCTTCTGGAGCCAGGGTCCAGCATCCACATTGGTTAAACCAGTACACGCTGTTTCACTTCCTGGAACATGTTTACGCTCTCACCCCCCACTCCTCATTACTCCTCCTGCACGCGCTTCCTGAGGTTTTCTGCCTCATCCGAGATGCATGGGGCCTTTGTGTGCACCGTGCACATGAAAGGTCCGCGGTGAAGCGGCAAACCGCGTGGAAACAAAAGGATTCTTTCTCTTGCGCTCACACATTGGAGCAATCTCAAAGACAGCTGTTCCCCTCCCGGGTGTCCCAAACCCTCTCTCTCTCCCCCTCCCCTTTATCCCATCCACATTGCTTGTCGCTGATTTATGAAAATATCAAAAGGGAGAAAGGGCCCACCAAAGTGGAGACAAGTTCCTGCTGTCCGTAAGACCCCCTCCTCTCTAAGTGGAGATATCTAACCGTCTCTGATGATGCTCTCCTGTCACAAGCTGCCCAAACTGATGACTTTTCAGCACCCGCAGATTCAACCCGTGGTGGGCGTGTCTGTGCGTACTGAAGGGATGTGAATCATAGTATCTGCAGCATGTGGGTTTGTGCTTAAAGGCAGAGGGCACTCCAATTACTGGCGCTGTCATCAAAGCATGGTGAAAGTCCTCTTAGCGTGGGGAGCGTGTTGCTCAAACATCACACTCAGGCGGTTTGAACCTGTGTCGTACGACTTGGTCCACGGAAGGCCTGTGGATTAAACTTAAAAAACAAGCTCAGCTTTTATTATGTTATCACTTTCTCTCCGCTTGCAGATATAAAACGGCCTTGATCAAACACAGTCTCCATGCTAGTCATCTGCTGAAAAGTAAGTAAATTAATTCCAGAGAGAGCTAAGTTAAACTCTGAATTGAATTGCCTTGGAAAGGATTTTTATGTTTAAAACAGGTTGATGTCCTGTGGGATGTCTGCACGTTCAGAAATTCACATTGCATGTCAATTAAAACACACATCGAAGCTAGACCATGAATTTCAATTTTTTAGAACCCAGTTTTAAAAGACACTGCCCAGGGAGATCCAAAAGACTCTTCATAATATGAATCATTACAACCCTGGAAAGCTCCAGCCAGCACAAACAAGCTTCTAATGATGCTTTGAAACTCCAGCTCTGCTTAACATTTAGCATTTAATCAGTGTTTTTTTGCATTAGTCGGATTTCTGGATCCCATGCCTCACATGAGTAAGACAAAGAAGCAGGAAAGATCAGGTCGAAGTCGGGCTTTGACCCGGCAGCTCACCACAGACCAGCAGAAACTAAATGGAGATGGAGTGCAGAGCCACTTGCACCCTGGAGCTTGGAAAAAGCAAATCCAAAGTGGGCGGGTTGACTACTCATAAATGCAAGAAAATATGAAGAATCCAAACATGGGATTTATAGTACTTCTTCAAGGCATCTGGCACAGCTGAACTTTATGAGAAATGTGAAAACACTAAAGCAAACTCACCTCTGCAGTGAGTGGGTCTCTGTTAAATTGAAAAGTGAAAGGTTTTTATTTTGCTGTATCTGCCCACCCAAAGCATAACTCCTCTGATCGCAACCCATAAATCCAAACACAGGGTTAGGAAGGCCTGGAATTGGAAACTTTCATTAAACACCTGTATATCTTTCTTGACTGTCTAAAACCTCGAGTGTCACGAATGAGTGCTCTGATGCCTGTGCAAAGCACTGTTTAATGTTAAACACGGTTCACTGACATTTCACAATGAGAGCAAAAAGGGTTGCAAGTTCCGCAAATCTGGTGCCAAATTTACGAGTCAAAGAACTCCAAAGCTAATTGAAAATAGTTTTTTTTTGACACACGGTTATTCCAATTCCAGTGCTGTAAACTGTCTTTGTTTGTACCAATTGTCAATATCACCTCTGCTGCAATCTTTCCAGTGCTGCTAGTCGCTAACAACCAAACGACAGAGACCCTCCACAGTCCATACCCTTGACTCATGTATTGATTAGCATTTATACAGTAGCATGTATAGATTATAGATCAGTGTGGAGACAGCTGGCTTCTGCAGATGAATGGAAGCACAGCAGTGAGAGGATCGATCGGCTCTTGGAAACTGCAGGGATCTGAGGAAATACTCCAGCTAATCACTTATCGCAAGCAAAACTAATGTACATAGACGGAACAATTGGGGACAAATTGGGCGGAATAAGTTGTAAATCGGGCGTGAATGCACAAAATGAGAAAAACGTTGTGTGTAAACTTTGAGGACTGCACACGCATTTCATATTCACAGTGTGAGGCAGGTAATGAGCAGAAGTCAATCAGCAGGAATCTCAGAGTTTACAGAGATAACTTTTTTTGATCCATACCATCCATGTATTTCAAGCACTTATCAGATAAGATTGTATGTGTTTTGTCAGTATTAGTAAACAAATCCATCTGGATAGTTGTTTTCAGTCAGTTGACACCCTATCACATGCTTCGCCCCTCCTTCCAAAGTGTTACACTTTAGTGAATCAGATATTTAACTTGCGAGTCGTTATCTGTCATGACAGCATTCAGAAAATGTCAATTTTTTTAAATAAGATGGAAAACAAGGGAAGAACAATGGTTCAAAGATGAAGTCATGTTTTTCCCATTAGCTTTGGTGAATCCTCTTCCTCTGTTTGGAAATGGATCTGAGGAGATATGGCTTTGACTCTGAGTGTTTTTAGACCCGGCGCTTCAAATAGCATCTCGTAGGAGACCAATGTGTTCCCGCCCGCTCCTGAACTTGACAGCTGAAGAAAGTTGTGTATATGTTCAACTGACATTTTGTGGCACGCTCACTGATTTTAATAGAAATATTCAACTTTAAAGTGATGTCAAAGTTGATTCACCATGAAATGAGTTTACTGAACTTTATGAAAATACTAACTGCTCTCTTTCTCTTTCTCTCCTCTGGCTGAAAACCGAACTGATTGCTTTGGATGACTTCAGGTATGTCAAATCACTTATTACCACCACGCTCTCTTTGAAAAGGTTCAGTATAATCATGTGCAATAATGTTAGTATGATGAATCAACAAACTATGACACGATACACAAGTTGTGGAAACTAAATAAGGCTGTGAAGTGGTCAGAATACCACAGACCTCTATGTCTCTAATCCTTTTACGATAAATACCTGCACTCTTCTAGCCCCTTTTCTGTCATAGCAGCAATGAAAAGTATAAGTAGTCCTTAAATTCATGTGTTCTGTATTGTCTAACCCATAATTTTCACCCTGGTTTTTAACCAGAAAACAAACAAATCGAGGCACATTGTGCAACCAAACTCGTTTTGCATCCCCCCCACAGTACAGGAATGTTTTCTTAAATAAAACACCCCATTTGTGCAACAACACAAGCAGAGAGAGCCTCGGTTACGTTACATTCTCCTCAATGCTTCCTTTGCAATGTGATAAGGACATGTATTTCACATTTAGCTCCACAGGGAAGGCACCATATTGGCTGCAGAGTCACATTGAGAAACACCAACATGGATAATGAAAACATTTGCGAGGGGGTTTGCTGTAATGCTGATGAGAGAGACTGAGGGATACATTCAAAAGACTTCTAATCCTGTGGACTCAACAGGACATCTGAGACGGCAAACACCAACTGGGGCAATCACAATATCAATCTGATTCATATGGTCATTACAGTGTGGATTAGAGTAATGCATATGATCCCTACTTAAACCATATTACTGCGATCCGCCCGCGTCTAGCTTCCAGGATATTGTACTGAACAAGGGAAAGCTGTCATGATTTTTAACGGTTATTGGTTCCTTCCAAGCATATAAAATATACAAAACAGAACCCCGCTTTGTGTATCAAAGTGATGACTAATTTGTGTTTGGTTGGAGTAATTTGTTATTCTTCTTTGACGTTGTGTACAGAGCAGTTACCCCTCCCTCCACACATCATGCCTTTTTCATGATGTAACCTTTATTTCCCTTTTATTGCCTGCTCCATAAAACTTCCCTCATCTTTTCCTCCTGTCAATCATCTTTCCTACAATGTCCTCTTTGTCTCTCTTCTTGCCTCACTTTCACATCCTTCCTTCAGAGGTGGGAAGTAGTGGAGTACAAATACTTTGTTGCTGTACTTGAGTACATTTTTCTGGTATCAGTACTTTACTCAACTACTGATTTTTCTGACAACTTTTTACTTTGACTTCTTACATTGTTAACACAAATACCTGTAATTTCTACTTCTTACATTTTCCAAACTGGCTGGTTCCTTTAGTTTTAAACTGTGTTTGGTGGCGTGATCGTTATTATTTAGAGTCATTGCGTGCCTATTGATTTTAACACGTTCCATGTATCCATCATTTCCTGGTCTTCTCTAAAGAAGAGGGACCAATGAAAACTTTGTCATGTTGCCGTTGTTCTGCATGGAAACATTCATTAGCTAACAATTACATTATTGTTCTATTAATATAAAGGGAGGTCAGGTACTCTTTATAACAGCTGGTAGTTATGGGTACTTTTTACTGAAGTACATTTCAAAGCATACTTCTTTACTTTTACTTGAGTAAAGAAGTTTAGTCAGTACTTCTACTTGTACCAGAGTATTTTTAAACATTAGTATCTGTACTTCTACTTGAGTAAAGGATGTGTGTTAATTTGCCATCTCTGTTCCTTCATAACGTGTACCTCATTTTTAGCGAGACCTCTCTCCACTTCATCTCCGGCCCCCTTCCTTATCTCTATAAATAATGCCACCTGTTGGGCTGGGGCCTACATTACGCTCATGTAACAGCCAATCAGTGAGGCGGAGGGCATGAGGGTGCCTATACAAGTCATACCACTGGCACAGAAAGCTATGCCTGGCAGCCTCTGACTAATGCATTCGCTAGTGAGGCCAGAGGGAGCATAACTGGAGCAATGAGGCCAAGGTTAAAACAACCTCTGATTCTCTGCAGAGAAGAAACCTAAGACGGATTATGATGATGAATTACGCCTCCGTATTGTGGACACGAAGACCAACATTAGTGTTTTTAAGATGTAGATATGTATAATCTAATATCGCTTCTTCGACATCTCGGGAGTAGCAGGGAGGAATTGAGTAATCGATACATGTTTCTCACTTTGAGCCCAGGGTTGCAGGGTAGAGCACTTGAAAGCACGCACAGAGGGACGTGATCAGGGTGTGGGTGATGGGGTCAGAGGTCAACTCTCTCAAATAGCCCCCGATGAGTACAACGGACCTTCGGCTCCTTTGGCTTTGAAATGGGAGGCGGGCGCTAGCGGCTCTCCCATAATGCACCAGCTCTCGGCATGCCACTGCCCCGCCATCAAACACAGTTGTCGTGTCAAGTGTCTTCCTGAGAGGTTATTTATAAAATGATGAAGGGATTTGCGAATGTATTTCACTATCGCATGCTGTACTTGATGTTCAATCAGCAAATTAACGGTACAGTAAAGGGCACAGGTATTTGTTGGAGCTTTAAAATGTTGTTAATTAATTCCTAAAGTGCGACAACGAGACATACCCATTCTGTACACTTGACGATCTTTTCAAATTAGCAGGCGTGTAAATGTGACAGATGCTTGCTTTGGTGGATGTTAAATCATTTGAGTTAAGAGGAAAATATGCGTGTAGTTGATTAGCTCCAAATCCATAAAGAACAAAATGCCTTAAACAAAAGTTTTTCTCATGACATCTGTCTTGGAGGCACTTTTGTTCATCTGCTAATTACTGTCTGATACGTGGAACAAAACTGCTTCCCTTTCTCCTTCAAAGGGACACACCATGTATGCCAAATGAATTAGTCATCAAAAGTCCCTCGGAGAATAACAGTTAACCTTTATCTCCATCAATGTTTCATTACTTTACCCCCTTTGCCAGGGCCTCATTTTCTCCCTCGCTGAAATAAAGGAAGGGCTTGTGGTGCTTAATGTAAATAAAAAACGTAAATGCGGTCATTAGTATTCTCTCTGTGCTCTCAGATCTGTTGTATTGGATGCAGTTCAGAGGAAAACATGTTTTAATGACTGTCTCTGAGCCACTTGCTCTCATGGATTATTCAGAGAAAAAGAGGGGACGCTGGCTGATTGTGTACATGCCATACGATCACGTAACCCCGATGGAAAATATTTTGTTGTTTCCTCCTGCCAGGTCAGGTACATGCACAAATATATTCTTCATTGTGTGACGTTAATAAAAGCAGTATAATTTCTCATACCTCCAGAGAGGATCGAGGTTTGATGGGTTGATCAGTGTAGCCAAATACAGACAATCTAAAGACTGAACAGATGAGCAAAGAGAGGGCAAAAACACTTCATACTTTTTTTTATACTAATGCAACTCATGAGTGCATTGCGTAAGTAGTCAGGAAAGTGTAGCGTCTATTTAAAGGCAGTAAGTATTTTAGTAGTGTTTTTCTTTATTAGATGGGCCACTCTCCAATCTGTCCATTAAAGTGAAAGGCTGTGTCAAACTATTCCTCCAACAATGTATACTTTGAATAATAACAGATAAAGTAATACTTTTTTTTGATAAAGACATTACAGAAAAAATATGACATAATGATGCTACAGTATATTATGCTACTGTATGATGCCATGTACATGATGATGATGATGATGATGATGATGATGATATGGCTTTATTGTTGTATATCATTCAGTCTTTTAATTCGTTTTTAATTAATTAATTAATTTTCAAAATGTGTTGTTTCAACTTACAGACTGAAACCCTTTAAGTTCACAACATACACAATAAGAAAAGCAATCGATCTTCCCATTTAAGAAACGTTAAAACAATAATCATTCAATACATATCAAATATTGCCAATAAGTTACCTTATTAAGTCATTATTTGTCTCTTTTCTATTGCTTTTTTCTGTCTTGCTCACATTCGACAAGTTTAGATACAGTCAAAAAGGTAAATCCTTTATTAGATGGCTACTTGAACACACACACAGAAATAAAAGGAAACATGGCGACTGAGTATACAGCTTGCATCACGCTTAATGACTCCAAACATGAAGCTGGAGCACATTAACACAGCTGTCGCCCCCTGTTGCCAGAAAGCCTTTTTTCCCCCCATGATCTCTTAATTGGATCCTGAGACGGGTGGCGGCTAGGTGGGAACGCCTGCTGGTCGTATTTTCCCCCACTCACACAGCCCAATCTACAATATCTGCCCCTCCTGTCCCTCTCCATTAGGTAAACACAGACAGTAGGCACAAGCGACTGCAGGAGGACTTCTTCTTCTTTGGTTCTGCTAATCACAACCCCGCTCTCAGCTTCAGCACAGCCCTTATTTCCTCTGGGCCTTCTCCCCATGCCTGAAACCACTTATAGTTGACATATGACAGGGTAATATGGGTGGAGTCATTAATTCTGGCATTGTCAGCTCCCACATAATAAGCCAGGCCAATTGAAACCAGTGAAGATACGGCGCCTGTTTTAGCAAATCAGTGAAGAGAGAAACTGTAGTTAAGTTTTCCCTATGAAAGCTTTTTATTGTTAGATAAATGTTTTAGTCTCATTTGGATTTTTTTCAATTAGCTTTTTATGCAATAGCAACACTTTCTCTTCCTCCTCCTCAACTCACAAATTCAAAAATTGGCAAGGTTCACAAATTGTCGCCTTATAGGCAGTAGAGTAAAGTAACTAAGTACATTTAGTCAAGTAATGTACTTAAGTAGAACTTTGAGGTACTTTACTTGAGTATTTCCATGTTATGCTAATTTGTACCTTTACTCCAATACAATTCAGAGGTAAATATTTTACTCCACTACATTTATGTAGTATCTGCAGATATACTGATGAATGATAAACAATAGGATCAACACTACAACAAATACTTTAGATACACATGGATTCAATTCACAATTAGTTTAAATTAGTTGCACCTTTACCAGCTTTGATAACACTCTAATGCATCAATAATAATAATCACAACATTTAATATATTATTCTGAAATGGACCAATCTGCAGAATGAGTACTTTTACTTTTGGTACTTTAAGTATATTTTGATGCCAATACGTTTGTAATTTTACATTTTGAATGCAAGACTTTTACTTGTAACAGAGTATTCGTACACTTTGATACTTTTACTTAAGATGTCAGTACTTCTCCCATCTGTGGCCTTACGAAAACGTTTTTTTTTTAGATCTTATTGGCTATAGGTGCTCCTATGTCCTGCTGAACTCGGCTATTGAGGATCATGTTGTGGTCCAAAAAGAGCGACGTTAAAAAGAAAAAGCTTTTGCTCTGTGGTTTTTCTCTTCCTCTTTATCTTGGGTTCGGGCCGGCTCTGACTCATTAGCAGTGGCACAGTTTGCCAGGCAGGGGCAGGGGCAGTCATGCATACGGGCGAAGGTTCAAACTGATGGGCTTTGTCACCTCACATTAATCCCGCCGAAGATGATTAGAAAGAGTCCGCCGCCTCAAATTCCTAGAGACTGGAATGCTCTTCTTGATGAGAAAAGCCACTTCCCCTTTTTGTTGCTATTGAAGGCTCTACCGGGATAACTTTTCCAGCATTAATGAAATACCCCGGCAGTAAAACGAGAGGCAAGGAAATAACTGTGGTCTAGTACTAGACAAGATTAATAAATAAGGCCTCGCAGTGAATCCCCAGTGTCGCAATGTAATGGAAGCACTTTGGATAGTCACTGCCAACAGAACAGAGAAGGATTTTGAAATACTTTTACTGTACTGCAAGTCATACTCTGTGCCATGTAGCAGAAATCAAACTAAACTACATTTTGAAGCAAAAACCGGAAAGTCACCTGGAGAGAGAACACGTACCAAGTCATGCAATTTTAATGAATTTTGTATCAATTCTTCTTATGCTTCATCCATCCTTTACATACAAACAGCCAGTAGTTAAGCAAGGTAATGTATAACTGAATTGTGTTTATGATAAAATATTGTAGTGCAAAATATGTTAGGTAAACAAGTTCATTTCATAGATTCAACCCACCCCTTTTTTCTTGATTTTTCACCGTACACTGGTTCCAGTCGAAGATAATGCACAGTTTTTCCCGTGGACCACTCTGTCATTTTTCACTCTCAGCAAATTGGCCACTTCCAGAACAAAGGCCATACATTTTTCAAATCAATTTTACAAGGCCTTCTTGAAAGAACAAGGTATATAGAAGGATAACTGTTTGCTTTCAGCACAGGCCTGTCAGCAGGATTTGTGATTTTTAAACCAAGCCTAGATATGTTTTAGGATGATGCATCTTGCAGGATTCGATGCTTTACTTGCATGCTCTGACTAATTTTTGATCAAATACTAATTTCTGTCATTAAAAAGTGGAGTGGTCACTTAATTGCACTTTGAATCCATTTTGAATTTTGAATCCATCCTCGTTAAGAAGGGTGTCATGGTTCTCATAGCAGTGACATGCTCTGACATTAATTGTCTCCTCACAAGATGGTTTTGTTGGAATATCCCCCTTCTATTTGACTTGTCAATTATTCCCACAGTGTAATGAAGTCCTAGCCAGTTATTACGTTACCTCATGTATTCTTCCATGTTGTACTCTTTGTGGGTTTAACAGTTTTTTAAGTATGCCCATCTAGGAAATGTCACTTTAAAGCTTTATCGCACAAAACATAATAAGAGAAGCGACAGAAAAAGATAATGGGACAAATATATGATCATTGCCAGCCTCTAATTTGGGGTTCATGAACGTGGTATGGTGTATGATCAGTGGTGGGGAGCCAGTTCAGTGGGGTACCATGAAAGACCCTTCAATACTTATTGGAAGCCACACCAAGTGATTCATTAAATGATATTGGTGACCCAAGAAGATTTTGGCAAGAAAATCAAAACCACAGGCATTCCCAGCATTCATCCATTGAGATGAGAAAGCAAATACTCTTTCTGGAGACATGCTTCAGCGGTTTTCCCAAATTCATTTTCTCCTGCTGTGCTAAAAGGGTGCTATAATCCAGTGTAAAAAGTTTCCCACAGACGTGTATCCGAAGAAATCAAAAGCCAGAGATCTGTCTAATAACTCTAATAAGACACTGAGAATCATGCAAACTTGTTAGCATATTTGCCTTCTATCCAGGGATCAGCTTGTGCTTCTCATGTACCTTCAGAAGTCAAATCGGCATCAGACCATGAAACCCCCCACCAGCAGAGTGGCAAAGCTGCTACCAGACTCTGATCTAGTCGTAACCCGATGCGCGCGCGGGGCTTTTTGTGTACAAACCAGCCCTCTCACTCACTTCAGGCCTGGAGCTTGTGGTCTGCATTCCTCCTGTCGTAGACACAAGCTGTCTAAATAAATGCTTCGCCGTTTGCCTCTTTATTCTGATGGCAGCTTGTGTTCGGGGG
>NW_011369947.1:3203218-3222186 GCF_000735185.1 Notothenia coriiceps
GGGGGGGGGGGGGGCTCTGGCGCTTTCATGCCAACATCCATGCAGCACACATGCTCATGAACATCCGCAGACCAAAACGGTGGCATGCTACCAGGCTAACGCACACAGCAGACACCAGCTGGGGACCTGTTAACAGCCAAACGGCATTGGTCTGTCAGTGAACAGCTTGACGCTGCGCTGCCTGTTCATTCTTGTACTGGGATGCATCGCCTGCAGGAGTGCGAGGCTTTCAGTTGGCACCCATGGCTGGTATCACATGTGTTAAGTGTCAATGGCAGACACTATAGACTTGTGCATTCTGCTCAGGCTGTACTATTAGCCTTGAAGCACAGTCCTGTAAGTCTGCAGACAGCATCTGCTGGGCTCCACGGGGGCTAAAATTAGTCTGTTAATGAAGATCTCCATTTTAGTTGTGTTGAACTGTACTTATTTTAAGGTCAATTAAGCGATAAAGTCTCTTCTTTAAAGGTCACCTACTATGCAAACATCTGTCCCCTCTGTGTAAAGAGATTCTGAAACTTTAAAGAAGAGACTTTATCGCTTAATTGACCTTAAAATAAGTACAGTTNTTCATCAGAACTAAAGAGTTCTGATGAACTAAGTTCTCATGAACCTTTGTGGGGAAAGTACTGCGGTGTGAATGCGCCTTTTGTTTTGCCAGGAAATCATCATGAAGCCTCTAACTCAAATCACCTCCAGTTTCTAGGGATGCTTTTCAATCTTATGAACTCATGTGGATCAATCTAAGCTCAGCGATGCACCTGATAAGCAGCAGGGGACAACATGTGACCAATAAAGCAGATAAGGATGGACGTGTGCATGCTAAGATTACAAACATCAATGTCTTGGAGAAAACACATCTTCCTTAGGATGAAATATATTTTATATATATCTGATTATGAAAGATGTGGTACAATTTCAATGTGACTTTATATCCTGCTGTGTGACAAACGTATGTTTTCCATAAAGCTACTAAGAAAATAACAATAGAAAAACCAACAGTTATGTTCACATCTCCAAAGTCAATATACAACATTAACAGCAACAAGGGACCTGATTGCATCTGCACTCATAAACAACATCACCGCAATAGGAAAATATGCAAAAACCAATTCAGCCCGTAGCTAAGGACAAACACAATACTTATCCACTGAGGAAACAAACATCATGAAGATTAGGATCATAATGCCTAAGCAACTTGTAGCAGCTAGAAGACAAAGGAGGTAAAGCCAGTGGTCAAGGCAGAGTGACAGGCAGACAGGAGGAGCCGAGGATTACAGTGTTCTTGAGAAAGACAGTGAAAACTAAAATGTTCCGATGACCTTGCTTGTTATTCGCAATCTTCAAAGCAGCACAAAGCCTGGTTAGGGAAAGTAGTGGTACTTTGGTATTTCAGTGTCTTTACAAATGAGTCTCCACAGTCCAGAGATGGCTGCAGTCAAAAGAAAGGCACCTTCCGTCTTAAAGTGGCATTTGTGGCTCAATTAATAATGACAATCAGCCCTAGAGTTAAAATCCTAGCAGCAGCAGGAAGCATGGTGCAAACACAATCGTCCTCCAGCATCTATTCTATTTAATCAAAAGCAATATTGGCACAAGCTCTCAAAGCCTGCCTATTGGAAAATATTGGAATATTGGATTCATGTTAATGTTAATAATGTCATGTGAGACCAACAAGGCTAAGCCTTAAAATAAATTACCTTAAATACAAACATGAACAAGTTTGAATTCCAAAGCAGTCAAGCCAATAATGTGGAATATTATTTCGTTTTCAGCCTAATTGATCAGTCAATTGTCAGAAAATAAATCTCAGTTTATTACATTTCTCTCAAATATGGAGATGTCAGGCTTTCATCTGTTTTATATTATATTATAAGTTAATATATTTTGGTTTTATCAACTTGGACATTGAGGAACCGGGATTGACATGTTACCGCTACTTTCTGATCTTTTATCGACCATTTAATTGATAAATATTGAAAATAATCAACAGATGAATTGATAATGAAAATAATTGAAAGCAACAGCTACAATTTACTTATTTTCCATCAAATGCATTTGGACATTATCGGGGCTTGCAGTCACAGTAAAACTGAAATTATTATATATATCATTAAAGGAAACTGTATACATTTTTTGTACATGTTTTTAACGATTTAACGAGGAACAGAAACCAGATGGACACATTTGTCAGTTGATCTTGAATGTAACTGTGCATTAGCTTCGATCACTTAAATAATGTCTGGCAAATGTTGATTGCCAGCAAAGATTAAGGCGGGTCTGTATACTGTACAGGAAGCTAATTAGCATTGTTGTGTTAACACTGATATTGCAGGCTTGATTAAATCCAGGCATATGTATGTGAATGGATTTCAGTGAGGGAGAACCACCAAAGACGATCTCTCACATTTGGCTCGGCAACCTCTGCCTTTCATCGGAATCACTAGTTGAGAGAAATAAGAGGAAATGAGGCAGCGTCCTTAACAGTGATGATTGGGAAGGCGGTGCAGTGGAAGAGAACATAGTTGTCTTTGTTCAAAGCCACGCGTATGTTTCAAATTACAGCTCCGCTTCGATATCAAACAAAATAAATCTGGCTTAGTGTTTTTTTCACTGAGACCTTTCATGAAGCGGATGCAGAGTCAACATTGAAAGTTCAGTAGTTATTAATGTCATGTGACTTGGTCACTTGGGCAGCAATTAGCTTGGAGAGTCAGCGTATGGTCACTGGTTCAATTCCCCGCATAGAATAACAAATAAATACAAATAACCACAATATACATTTCAATACATATCAATGCATGTGTTTGTGCATGTGTGTATTTGAACTATAAAACAGTATATTAACAACTGTGAAACATGACTTACCCCTAGGCAATAAATAAAGTATGCCTGCTTCTAATTGTTTGTTTGTGTACCATATATGCAAGCTAGAGCCCTCCCCAAACCTGCAGCCAAGGGGGTCAGAGGAGAAGCTGATTAGCCAGAGAGGAGAACTATGGCTTTCTGCTGAGAGGAACACACTGCTGAGGACATGAGGGATGGAAAACAGGAGGTGAGGAAAGAGGGAAGGAGGACAGGCTGATTTACAGGAGGTTCAAAGGTTCAATACTACGCGGCGGTCCTTTAATACTGGCAGGATTTAGAGAAAACACTAAGATTTGTGTGAATTTTGCCGAATTCTTACAGGTTTTTTTAACTTGAATTGTTCTTAAAAAACCAGACTAGATGATTTCACATGGTGATGTTGCTAAGAACACAGTTATGTGGCTGACTTTGTGTGTTTGTGTCTGACTAAAAGCGGAGAAGCACAGAGAGAAAGAGCAGTCGGGCTATAAATCAGGACGGAGCACTGAAGAGACAGCAGACAGAGGAAACAGGTCTGATAAAGCACCGCATTAATGACCATTTCCCTATGAAAAGCAAACTAATTTGCTAATTGCAACCTCCTGTTGCCACTTACTTTCTCTTGCCTGAAGAGCAACTCCCATAATTTAACTTCACCTGCCCCCTAAAACTCCTACCACTCACTTTGCTTACATTAAACTGTGAATAACAGACTAAAAAACAACAACCACATCCTAAGAAAAACCACTGCTGAGAGTTAGTACCCCGTTCCCACATACCACTGAACTTTTTTACAATCGAACAAAAAGCCCCACAATGTTTTTCTATGAATGAGTGTAAAAGAGCAGCCACGTTTATCCAATTCAACAGAGACCATATCAGTGTGTGCACACCATGTAGCTTGTTATGAAGCGGTTAATCACAGGAGCATTATGATAATACAATGTGACCACACATCTGTTGAATTCAAATGACCTGAAAATGTTCCATTCCTTCAAAAAGTATTTAAAAAGGTTCTGAAAACACATTTAGAACCAGAGAGGTGAACCCGAACGAGGTCAGCGGTGCAAAATATCCTAATTGTCTCACCACTCAAACGTGATAATTGCGGCAAGAAAAAAAAAAAGTTATTATTGCACTGCGAGGCTTTGCATACTGAAGTGCACTGAATAATTGTGGGAATTGCTCACTCACACACCAATAACACTCAAGGAACTGTAGTAGTTAATTGGAGCGCTGACGTGTGTTTGCTTTGCAAAGTGAGAAGGGGATTGGGAAATTATCGACAGTCTGCTGGAGTGCATGCCCTTGAGCAGTCAGTTCCTGGCCCTGGGACCGCATGGGTGTCTGCTTGAAATTTAGGGCAGTTTTCAGATCATTAAGGAAATAGTCCCGAGTAATAATGCATGATCGTATGAACAAGTGAGAAGAAACATGAATATATCTGTCTGTACAATCCGTAACTGGAACCAAGCGAGCGTTGGTGGAAAAGGACGCATTCCAAACTTAAATTGTGGCTTTCCAAGTCTTTAGAGGTATACCAGCATAAAGCATTAGAAGTCACCTCGTCAGAATATAAGTAAATGTAACGTAAATCCCCAAGGTGTAGATTACCGGTAGATATAGAAAGTTTTGTATCGTCAAAGTTTGTTTAACTTAGTTTGTCATACTGTATACTGTAGGTGGACACTCTATAACAGCACAAACCTTTCTGTTGGGAGAAACCTACTGCAGCTTCAGAAAACATACCACTATTTTATTAACAACCATGTTGCATAATTTATACAGTCTGATCCCAAGAAAATGTGTGTTTGACTTTGCATAATTTTTTTTTGTTTGTACATTTATTTGTTTTGTCTACATGCAGCTGATCTTTTTTAATATGCAGCAAGTATTTGGTGCCTTAGTTTACCAACAATAATCTGTACTAATCCAGAAAGAAACTGTATACTGACAAACTGTCACTCACAATGTGTTTTGTCCATTTATCTTAGTTAGAGATGGGATGCCAGATCATTTTATACTTGATTTTAGAACATAATGTTTGTGTTAGAAAAAAGGCATTACAATTAGAAAGGTGCAATTAAACTATCTTTAATTTCAAAACTCATGTAAAAACATGCAGACTAAAACGAAAGGCCTACTCTTTTTTCTAAACATGCTCTTCTTTTATTCTCTTACTCAACCAAGCAGCCGTCTGGACTTTCACTCAGTGGACTTTGACCTTGGATTGTTAGAAAAGGTTACACAACAATGACCAAATAAGTGGTCTATTGTAAACCTGATTGACATTCACAGCAAGGAGCCAGGCTGGGTACGTGACCCTCAAATCACTCAGTGGCGACCATTGTGACCCCCTGGACAGGCTGCAGTAATCATTGGCTCGTGTGGCCACAAAAAGGCAAACGACATTGAGATAAAGCAGAGGAATGTTGCATTTAAGTGCTTAATGCATTTAATCACAATACTTCTGTCCATTCATATATTTGCTAAGGATGCTGGTGTATGTGTTATGCCTCCTGTATGCATATGAGGCACGAGCCGTAGTTGAACACCCAGAAAAAGGGTCAGGAGGGATTTCTTTACAGAAGAAATGCTGAGCTGAATAAAATGCAGCTGAGATCAGACAGGCCAGCAGGATTGGGGAAATATTTTTGCCATAAGAGGCAAGGCAGCTTTGACCCTTTTTAAATCAGTCTGCTGATGCATAAAAAGATACGCAGGGGGGGGGGGGTGGCAGACTGCAACTGAAAAACTCCAACTCAGGACTCCTATATGGTTTGCAAAGCAGGTTCTTGTCTCGGGTGACAACTTCCACCTCGCACATTTAAAGACTGAAGAAGGTCAAAGTCGGCGGGATACACAAACAGGAACAGCTTACAGCAAAAAGAGAAAAAAGCATTCCCTCGGGTTGAGAATGTTTCAACTTGAGCGTGAAATATCAGTAGTGCGGTAAAGAAAAAGGATTTTTCCTATTCACTGGTTAGCCATTTAAAACAAATACAATAATGTATGCAGTAGAGCATGCAGTATCTGAATACACATAAGGGAGGGAAGCTGAGCAAATAGGGGGAATGTCTCACTCTGAAATAAGCATTATTTGATCAAAAAGGAGTAAAGCAAACACATTTTGAACACCAGGAGTTGCTGAAAATCTATTGTTTCAAACTAAATTCTGCTTTAATTATTTCCACTGGCCATCATTTTTACTATCTCAAAGTGAAACAAGTCTATTTGTTGTTAATCCCCAACACTCCACACTGTCACCTGTAGGGTTTCTCCGACGCTCGCCAAAGATATCAGACATTAATGTGTGTGTGAGAGTGTGAGAGAAGACTGGTCCAAGTTTCCAGCTCACACTCGACATGTATCACTGCAGCTTGTTGGACCTTATGGTGACTTCACAGCAATGATCATCATAAAAAGATATTCGCTGAATTTTAATTGGCGCCTTCTGAAGTAACTAGCTGTCTGGGGGGTTTTTTTTGAAGTGGCTGCTGGTCCAATTCATTAGTAGCCACATTTAAATCTCAGCACCGTTACCATTTTATTTTCCCTGTCAAGATTTATAAAGAAATTAATTTGGAATTGTGTAATTGCTGGACAGTGCACTGTTGACTCTGGATACAGAGGCAGACATAATTGACATGCTCAAGGTTGACTATTTATTTGAGCAGGCCTACCTCTGGCATCACAGCCTACACATCTGGGCCTGATTCATCCAGGTATTTGAAACAACGTGCAAACAAACGTAATGCACAAAAGCCGCCCAAGAAAAATGCCTTGCATGATGCGCGGCGTACATGAAATAAATAAACAGACCAAACGTGGATACAACAAGGCAATTTAGGGTCCTATTTTTAAATCCAGATGCTCATGGCCTCAAAAACCAAGCCTTTAATGAGACTCGATGACAAGACATGGAACAAGGACAACTTGTGCTTTTGATTCACCAAGGCTTTGGCTCCTACTCTGGTTCGGCACATGAGGGGGAAAGAGGAAGATTCCAAGTTAACAAACGTTTTGGAGCTCTCTTTGTCGCCTAGGATTCCACAGAGAGTCCCGTCCTCCATCACTGGTTTGTGCTGAACAAATACACTACTGTTCGCTGATCATTTAAACAGAGTATGCCTCAATTTCCCCAAAACATCCACATTATTTGACAACCACAAACACTAATAATCTAGTTATGCAAAGAGGTTTTCATTATTCTTCCATCATTTGTTTAAGATTTAGAACATGTAATAAACTGCTGCAGTATTATGAGATAAAAGTAAAGGTTGTAAGAGATGCCAAACTTGCCCTCAGATAGAAATGTTGAATCACATCATCACACTGAAATTATTGAAGAATGCTTAATGAGCATTCTATAAATTAAATACTCACATTTCATGCCTCCATGGCTGTGTCTTGGGTTTAAATAAATCACATTTTCACATCCTAAAGTACACTTCATCTGACCTTATCAGGGTATAAAATGATTTAGCATTCTGCAATTACACCAAGCGGCTTAACCAAGCAATGATTGCAATCTGGTTTTCTGGACCCTTCAAGAAAGATCTTGAGAACAAATTATCATCAGCTCTAATTTTAAACCTGAACATCTGTTTAAAATCATATCCAGTGTCTCTTGGAAGGCCCAGTTTCCCTTCTTCTTCCCCGTCATTATTTCATTACGAGAGGAATGAAGGACTCTTCTTGAAAACAGTATGATAATTGCTGAAGGACTGAAATGCTTTCCTGTCACAGGCACATGTGTTGGAAGAGGAGGGAAGTCTCTGGGATGTGACGAGAGGAGACCACACAGGAAAGTGTGAAGGAGGAGGTTATTAGAAAAGCAGCGATGGATTAGTTTGCAGGCAAGAGAGTACGATTTATCAGAATTATATGTAAACCTGTGGCCTCACCAACACTGTAGCTTAGCAATAAAGCCTTTGTCTTTAACTCAGCAGCATCCAAACACATTTAAAGGCCCCCTATTATACTAATTTTCATCAGTATATAGGTCTCAGATATATACAAAACATGTCTGAAGCATTTGGCTCGAAATACCAAACAGATCATTGTAGCATCCCATAATCCCCTCTGTTTCAGCCCTGTTTCAAAAGTGTAGATTCTGGGTCTGTTACTTTAAGGCCCGGACACACCGGGACGATTTTGGCAGTCGATAGATGTCTGACCGTCGATGAGCGTCCTGTCGCCCTACTCAGATTGGTGTGTCCAGCACCGTCGTCTCTTTTCGGCCGTGCCGACGCCTTCCGCTCTCGGCAAAATAAATCACTCTGATTGACTGTTCAGCTTAGCGAATGCATGAGAAGCGAAACGGAAGTGAAGAACGCACACAAGCTGTGTCCCAATTCAGCGGCCGCATCCTCCTGAGGATGCATTCGGAGACCGCATACGTCACTTCCGCCAAATGAAGGCTGTCCCAATTTTAAAAAAAGACAAGACTCCTCCGAATGCGGCCCGCAAATGCAGCCTTCTTTCCCCAGATTTAGAGGATACATCTGATGTACACTCCGCGGTGTACCATATCCCAGGATGCAACGGGTGACTGTGACGAATGAGTTTTAAAAAATATATATGGCTTGTAACGTCCCATCAACGGCTACAACAGTTTCAGCTGGATTCGTTTTTAAATGTAAGTATGGGGTTTCAACTCACCCAAATAGTAAACGACATGAAAGAAAAGTAAACCTATTTAATTTGTGTATTTAAATATACGGGCAATTGGAGATGTCTTCTTTATATTACATACATAAAATAATATGAAGTGAAAATATTTCTAAACCCTGTTTGGTTTTCATATTGTTGGGATTCATTATAAAACTAATTTATTTATTTAACTGCTTTTGTTATACAAATCTTACTGCAACAATTTTGAAAACAGTTTGAAAATATTTTGCCTAGTGTCAGAAATTATTACCAGCACTTGTGACTGCAGCTGGTTGCTAGGTGACAAAATGAAGGGGTAACTGCCGGTGACGTACAAGGACATGCTCCGTAGACCGTCTCATTTCGCAGTCCGCGGAGGACCCAAGCTGGGTCCTCAGGAGGACCCAGCCTCTGAATTGGGACACAGCTACAGTGTGTGTATTTTTCATTTTCCAGGACCGCACTAAACATGTTTTCGATTATAAGTCGTTATGGGAAACAGTCTATGAAACAGTCTGTGATGGACGAGAGTAAAAATGGAACGCACGCTATTTGTTGTTTGTATATATCACGCCGTCTGTCTTCCGGTTGCCTCTTTTGAATTAAGAATACACACTACCGCCGCTTGCTGATAAGGAGAGTTATTGCCACTCACGCATGTGCAGTACGTGCTACTTGGCCGTCGGCTGAGTCTTTGCGGTGTGTTCCAGTGCGACTTTTTGGCCAAGACGCAGGAGACGTGAGGCGACACAACAATCGGGTCCGTCGGGACGTGTTCTTTGGTGTCAGTTTGGTGTGTCAGGGCCTTTAAGCGTCTATAATGGATGCAAAAGTCAAAAAGGGTAAACCAATAGCAGCATTATAATTGTTTATAACCATTCAAATATAAAACTTGATGATTAGTGATCAATTTAAAAGAAAATATGGTGATAATATTGTCCAGTCGTACAGCTACAGGTTATCACGTGTTCTCTAACAGCATTTTGTCAGAGAGAATAATCGTAGCAGCTCAGGCTTCTCCTGTCCAATGATCAGGACATTGAAACACGTGTGTGTGTGTGTGTGTGTGTGTGTGTGTGTGTGTGTGTGTGTTCACCCTGCTGTGACCAAATTCATCACTTTGGGCATGAACCCTGCCCTCCATTACACATCAGTGGATAACATTTGCAGGGAGGGAAAAAATAATAAATGACTTAATTTCAGAGNTATATTAAAAAGGTAAACAATAAGGCTCCTCTACGTCAATGAATGCAAGAGATGCAGCATTTTCTCAAAAATGTGACAGCCCAGCGATGGTTTGAACTTTATTACCCAAACACACAAGCCACAGCTTTGCTATCATTAGGCGCTTTCACACCGCAGTACTTTTCCCACAAAGGTTCATGAGAACTTAGTTCATCAGAACTCTTTAGTTCTGATGAACTAAGTACAGATCGCGTTCACACCGGAATAAGTCCCTGGGGGTGGATTATGCAAATGAAGCCGCTGACTTCACTTCTTCTTCTTCTGCTTTGGGTTTACTGGCAGGCCGCAAACAACTTCACGGCGTATACTGCCACCCAAAATACCCGGCCGGAAGTCCCCAGAGTTGGGGACTGGTTCAATCGACAGAACGCCGACACCTCCTCATCTCCACCGCTCCCATGTTTTATTTTGTGTTGCCATAAATTAGTCTCTCTGCGTTTCTGCGCTGGGCTAATGCTAATGCTAATAAAGCTAATGCGAGGATAATAAAATGGTGGCTTNGGGACTGGCTTCAGTAGAAGCTGCTGGGTTATGGCTAGAAAGGATCCGTCTTGTGTAAAACTCTCGCGAGAGTTTGCCTGAATGTCACGTGGCTGAATGTTTACGTTTGGCAGGCAGCCTTTCAGTTACGATCGTTAACATCAGTTGGCCACAGCAAATGATGATGAGAAGCTAAACTATCTATTAATTATGTCAATGCCAGGGAGTGTGATTGTTGAAAAGCGGTCTTGCTGGTGTTCAAAGAAGAATGACAACACTGTAGATCACCAACACTATGGTTTATTTTTTATTCACAGGCAAGTCAACGTTGTCGCAGTAAAAGTCCCAAGATAGCTCCTGGTGCAATAAAATGTTCCCTTGCACTGAGACTGCCAAGGCACACACGCACCACCGAACAGGTGAAGACCGAGGCCCGAGTTGGAGGTGAGTGGACGACGTTAGTCGACACGTGGGAGGGGCTGATGTGTGGACGAAAGGTAGTTCGGTAAAATGTTACTGTATCCAGTTACCTTCCCGAGGTGTTGGAAAGAGGCGGTCTAGCAGTTATCCATGTCGGCATAGAGCGCAGAGGGGTAGCCTGTCGGTCGTGGCAGTCACCTCGGCGTACCATGGCATGAGATCAATTATTGAACGCGTAATCAAAGACCATACTTAGCACTAGTTGGTCGAGCGCCGATTGCATTGATTATAATAGTTACGATGAAATCAATATCGGACTATATACTATTCGATTGAAGTGTTACAACACTACACTGCAATCGATTTGTAAGGACAACGTCGCCCACACATGAGTGGGTTCTTCGACGGGTACTGACCAAAAGGAGAGTGGTGTGTTCGAGTTTAAAGAGAGGCTACCGGCAATTAAAAGATGTCATTATAACCGTACGACCAGACCTGCGATCGTCCGAGATCAATATCACCAGTACTAATACGACATGTTGAAGAAGACATTCTTTGATCATTACTAGTTGAACGTCATTCTGTGCATTAGCGATTATGCGTAAATGCGGCACCAATGAGAGTGGCGGCCTCCAGTTGCACGTGCGAAAAAATACGCCTTCACTTGTACAGTACGGTCCTTACAGTTGACATTACCAGGGCCATAAAAAATCTCATAGATCACCATAGGTAGTAAAAGATGTGTAAATAAGTGTCCACAGAAATTGGACCTTCAACGAGAAATGTAGGGCTTCGTTACTTATAGAATTCACCGAGTAGTTACAGATGAGAACCTTCGCATCGGTGCTGGTTAGTAAAAATCGATGAGACGGGTGTTGATTAGAACTGAGTAACCATTGTAAACGTAATTGCACAAACACAACCCTACTCCCGAGATTGTTTCACCGATCTAGAAAGGCCGAATATTTAATTTATGAGTCGCGTGCGGAGCACACAGAGTCTTCATGATATGGTGAAATTCATTCACAAGTAATTTTGTTCAGAATCCGTTGTACTTGTATATTAGAGTCCTTTCCTCCCACCGATTGTCCCTCGTAAACACAGTTAATATCAAAAAATCACAGGTACAAAATGTCCTGGTAGTGTCTAGTTTTTCTTCGCAGTGCGCTGTTCTAGATATCGTGTGTGTGTTATGGCAACAGGAGAAATCGTCGCTCCGTGGTGTGTTCTTGTGTGTGTGTGTCGTCGTGTCGCGTGTTGTGTGTGTAAGATTGGGGTCGTTCTGGAGTTCTGTGTATTCCAAAGGAAGCGGAGCCGTACTCCCGTGCTGTTTTTGTGTTGTGTGTGTGTGTGCTGTGTGTGTCGTGTGTGTGCAACAAGGATAAAACACGATTAAAGGTGATCGAACCAGTGCAGTGACAAGCGAGTTATAACTATCGCCAGCCTCCATCTGTGTTAGATGAGCATAGTCCTCCGAAAAACAACTATACTTTCTTGTCTGACGGACGACACTAGGCCACCTGTAACTCCAAACCTCTGACTCTTCTTCCATTCACGACTCTTAGGTACATTCAACCTCTTCAGACTATTGTCCCGCGATTTTCGACTTCTACGTCCTCTTGACCCCGCGATAGACCACTCACTGGCCCGCAATCGATAGTCTTACACATCGAATTGAGTGTTAGTGTTGTAACACTTCAATCGATACGTAGGTTAGTCCCGATGTCGTTCATCGTAACTATTATTCATTGCAATAGAACCGCACTGACAACTGATGAACAAGTATTGTCTTTGTTCGCGTTCATAGTCGATTAGAGCGCATCGATACGTTGAGGTGTGAGTGCTCACGGCACTGCTCCCTCTGCGCTCTATGCCGGAGACTATGTGGACTCTGCTAGCACCGCCTACTTTCCAACACCTCGGAGGGGTAACTATACAATAAACATTTACCGAACTACACTCGCACACCATTCAGCCCCCCACGTGTCGACTAACGTCGTCCACTCCCTCCAACTCGGGCCTGCATCCTCACTTTCAGCGGTGGTGCGTGTGTGCCCTTCTCTTCATTATGCCAATTTTGTCTATTTTTTCGAGCGACCTCTCTCATACTACGACGTGCAGGGAGGTGGATGCACAACGCACCCAGGAACGAACGCTAGCTCCGGTCCTTTTTACTGTGGACTCGATGTGCTGACAGGCTGGTATTTGTGCAACCTGCACAAACACAATACTGCACCATGATTACAAATGGTGAAATACAATGTAAAACTACCGAAAAATACCAGCTCACTAAAACACAACCGCTCTACTCAACGCAACTACTAACTATACCCGCGGTCAGAGAGCGGAGATGTGTCCCCTGCGTGATGTCATATGACCCGTTTGACGTATGACCTTAAAAAAAGAGCTCAAAATTGCTCCTTTCCCTCTGAATTCCTGCCCTTACGTCTCTTAAAACATATCAAATCCTGCATTCACTTTTTTTAATTGTAATTTTCAAGCAAGTTTAAGCATAAATGTAGAAAAAATAACAACCTGCAAGATGCTCTTTAAGAGCATTCCATGGAATATAACAAAATGTATAATATTTGATATGTTGATTCCAGTTTTCTGTTGCCTTTTGGGAAAGTGTTTGTTGAGTGTGAAACGAAAATCAATTATATTATTTATAATGAAAATAGTTAACCAAAGTAGCCAGGAGCAAAATGCCACCTCATCCCCCAGCAAGAGGATTGTGTCTGTGTTAGACACGTGCATTCGTCTGTTAAATAATAAATGTAAAGAAGTCATTCCATGGTTTAGAGCACCGAGTTGAGTTCTGAACTAGTATACATCTAATGCAATTACTTGTAGTGTTATTGCATCACTGCGCAAGAGGGAGCTGTAAAGTATGTGTTGCTTGAAAACTATGACAGACAGCAGGCATGTCAAAATGTGCAGTAAATACCTGATGAAGAGTAGAGCTACACTTTAAATACAAATAAATGATTCAAGCAGAAACATGTCATCACATGACGTCATCTATTTGCGCTGCCCGTCATGTACATTTGGCGACACAATAAACAAGCTTTGGTCACAGCACTGACACTTTTATGAGTAGAAACCTCAAGCTTTAGCTTTGCACTAGCTAGCCTGTGTATTCTGGTTGATTTTATGCCATATCAGCATTTGTTGGTTTGTAAATGTGGGTAGTAGCAGCAGTCCCACTGTGGGATTTTGGTTATACATTTCTAATGATGTCATGTTTATGACACACGCTGTCTCCAATGCCTTAAATCTGAGTTGTACTATACAATCCCGTACCACAATTTAACAAAATATGATTTTGGTAGAGTATCCCCTATATGAAACGATAGCACTGTCAATTTCAAAAAGTGTCCTACCAAAATGTTTCTCAATGTATGTAAAGCTGCCACGATAATATAAATATGGCATCATCTTTTGGAGGGTTAAATCCAGAGCATAGGGGTGTAGAATCATTATTAACACTTTTTTAAACAAAAAGCTCAAGATCAGAAGTCCATTTGTGTAGCAGTATTTCTTAAAATTGGTTAAAAATCTGTCCCACTACTTGTGCTGCCTCCCTGGTGTTTCTGATGTAAACACCACCAAAGGAAACAGAATAAGTGAAGCTATCAGAGAGCAAGAGTGAACACGCTTCTGTTGATCCTATCTTCTCAAATCTGTCAAACTTTTATTAGATGCCATGTAAGCACTTGAGGATAATTGTATATTTGTAACATTTATTAAACGTCCTTCAGGAGTATAATAACATTTCAGAGAGGCAGAGGAAGACTTGGATTGAAAACTTTTGGTGAAAAGGTTTTTCTCAAATAAAGCAGCAAGAGAGGGAGGACGCAGTGAGCACTCGTGTCCTTGGGGCCACACGGTAGGGCTGCTCAATTAATCGTATTTTAAATTGCAATTACGATTATGGCTTGCAATGATTACGAAAACAACGTAATCGAAATAAAATTATTATTATTTTATTATTATTACTTTACATTTTTATTATTATTTTCAGTTGAGTTATACTTAAAGTTCAGGGTAATCAACTGCTCAAAACATGCTGTTCAAATTTTTTTCTCCAATAAATTATATTTTTCAAAGTAAATGGATAATTGTTTTTAATAATCGTGATATCAATTATTGACCCAAATAATCGAGATTATGATTTTTGCCATAATCGAGCAGCCCTACCACACCGAGCCGTGTTTTGCAATGTGTAAACACACAGGACTGGCAACAATCTTGGGCACAACCACAAGTGCAAAATAAATGATTTAACTTGTAAACTACAGCATCTAATGGGGCATTCACCTGCAGCTTGATCATGAAAATCATACCATAGGTGTCAGGGATAACAAACGTGCGAAAAATCGGTGGAAATACTAAAAGGAGATTTGAAGCGATTAAAGAAAATAGTTTACAAAACAGTTTACAATCCAACTTATCCTTGAGTTGCTTACCTTTTCGAAATACGTTCGGTTGTGTAATTTCACAGAGACATTACTTGTTGATGTCCACTCTCAAGAAGTAGCCAATAATTATGAAGGGACTGCTATCTCAATTAACGTCTGTCTCTTATTGTTGCAATACACTATACCTTATTACAAATAATATGATCCCGGCCCTGCGCTTATATTAATTCGAAAACATTAATTAATAAGCGTTAACTTTATGCGTAAAAATTAGCTTATATATAAACTGTGATCTGTCACTCTTCGTATGTGTCTAAAATTTATATGTACTTACTGACTTTATGTTTATGTGTTTTACAATAAAAAATAAGTTGAATTTTCTGTGTCTTTCATCTTTATCGGTATTCCAGTATCTATAATATCCTTAGTCGTCATGGTCTCTAAGTCCATCGGATTACCATACTAAGACATTGATATTGTTTTGTTTAACCTTTGTGGACGTGATAATCTTTTTGTGTTTGTGTTCCGGTTATTGTCTGCATATCTCTTAAATTGGTTGTCTATCTTTTGTTAGTTAAAGTCAGGTTTGAGATGTGTTATTTGGTAACCGGTTTTTTTTATTGTCAAGTTTGTTATTGTGTCAACGTTGTTTCTATTATCAAGTTTGTATTTCATCATGGTAATTTTATTTTATTATAAGATAAGTTATTAGATTGAGACAACGTATCGGGTGACACTAGTTGCGTTAAACCACACCCAGGAACATAAGGCTAGCCCGGATTGCAGGTGCGATCGAAGATGCGACGACGATATACAATCTTTATGAAACTCCGCTACACTGTTACGCTTAAGGAAACGATTAAAGTTGTTGGAACCACGAGAATAGTCTGGAAGTGGATGGCAGGCAAAAAATTTTTTTTCAGGGTTAGGTGCCCTGTTGGTTTTGCCTTAGAGTAGTTGTTATTTTTTGATTGCCATTCGTTAACACAGTGACACTCAACAATCACAGACTCATTACCTTGCAATCAACCTTGTGTTGTGTTTTCAGCCATGGGGACCTTTGAGTAGGTCCTCTTGCAAGCGCCACGTTTTTTATTCACGCTAATTTTTCGCATTCAAAAAATTGCGCAATTAAAACACTCCATCATTAATGAATTTTAATTGCGCTAACATTTCAGGCCGGGATCATAAAATGATTACTTTACCGATACATTAGGTCCTAAGTACATTAAGACTGTTCTGTTGTGTCTTCTTTTGTAACCCACATTAACACGGTATCACCCCGCACACTTTCCCCCTCTTACTACATGGATGTTGTTAGGACACACCAATATCGTACTTAATTTATTTTCTATGTTGAACAGTGTGTTCTATGTGATCTACGATTTAATGAGTATACGATGCTGTTCAGAATGAGTAATTATGAAACCCTCAAGGGTTTTAGGCAAATACGGTGTTTCGATTAACCTGGTCGATAATTAAATCATTTTTTCACGTCTGATAGACTTCCTCGAATAACACCTCCTTTTTGGGGAAAATTGAAAGGAGAATTTTTGTTTGTATATGGCTCCTGATTTATTTGTCTATATGGATCGTAAACTTATAAATTTGACATAGACCATCATTGTGCAGTTATTGTTATGATACTTATATGGCCCTTTTAGTGTGTGTAGTTGTATCTTTGTGGTTTCCTTTTATGTTATTTACTGCGTATTTTATCGAGAAAATTGTGTTGTTTCGCGAAAATATATCATGAATCAGTTGATGCGTACAATTGGTGTATAGTATGTTCTGTTTCCTACGTATGTAATAATCCTTTTTCAACCTCAAGTTTAGTTACACCTTTGAAATCCATGTCTTTCTTTGTGTTTACACATGTTGTTTAACTACTTTACTTATTGTATCTATTATTTTTTGGTGTCGATTTATTGTCCCTTAACTAGGTCTATGTCTGCCTATTATGTGCTGACTCGATGATTGTAACATGTCTTATAATAAGTAGTCGTCCTCGGAGACATGTGTTACACAAACTTGTGTCTATGCAAGAACTATTTGTTGTTAATAATACTTCTTAAGTTTTTTGTTCGAAGACTTTACCTTCCCAGAGAATGAGGATTACTAGGCAAAGCTAGGTGTGCTGTAGTATTATGTGGACCGACCTCGTCTAAGACGTGGTGATCAACAAGTAAAACAACTCTCTCGAAAACAAATGGATCTACGTGACACGTATCGTCTACAATGTTACCTTGTTATGACTTGTCAATAACTGTCGCTTTATCTGTTCTCATCTTTATTATAACATTCTTTTACTTATTGATTATTTTCCTACCGGGTTAATTTGATTAACTCCTTGATTAGTTTATCTCTATATCGGACCTTCTGTTTAGTACGTACGGACTCTCGGACAATGAGTACGTGTCCCAATTGATGGTGATTTATGAACACAACTCAACCTGGAACCGACAGAGGCCATCCCTTCTTTTTATTATATCCGACGGTATGTCTTACCCACTACGTTTATAGTTTCCAGGTCACTTTTACGTATCAATTGTAAAAAAATCCTTGCCTCATATACCTGATGATGGTGAGTGTTTTATATTTTACGTCAGAGACAATACTCTAAGAGGTATCATTTTTATCTTGTAGTTGTAGATTTGTAAAGTGTATTGTTGTTTATTGGTATAATTGTTTGTTTATAAATGTAGCTTTTTAGACACTGTGACTCGTGAAGAGGAAAGGCTCTATTAGGTATTTGTGGTAGGTGTCCACACCGTATTGGTGTCTACGCTAATATCCTTGTGTCGTACTAATAACGTCGTCCACCAGCTGGAAATCCCGGTCATCAGTGACCCACACCTCGCTGATTCCGCTGTATCCATGTACACACTTTAGGTCCACCGAATGTTATCCACCACCCCAATACCCATACCCGTCCCATACGAGTACCCGTGCTTTTGTGTGCCGGTGAGCTGTGTTTTATGGCGTGGATTGGTCGATGTTGTTGTTCTTATTGGGCTGCCAAAAGCTGGGGGGTTATTTCGTTTTTTGCCGTGCAAAGTCTCACCGGAAAATACACTCGGTCGTATTCAGTGTAGGACACGTTATTATTACGACAGATTAGGTCGTAGAACTTACGGTGTGGACACGCCACCCTACCTTAAAGAGCCGTTCCTCTTCACGAGTCTACAGGTGTCTAAAAAAGTCTAAACACCTTGTTATAAAACTTCTTACCCAATAAAACACTATATTCTTTTACAAAATCTACAATCAATTAGAGTCGAACGCTTTTACCCTCGTTTGTTTCACACGAAGATATAAAAACAAGTCACATACAAGTCAAATATGTCTCAATCTGTAAATTTGTGTAATTAACGTCTGTACGTCTCTTTTGTCTGTGTCTTTCTGGTCAGTTTCAATTTGAAAGAGTCATAAAGTCATTTGCAGGAGGTTGTATGTTAGATCTCGTCGAGAGGTCTGTCTCTTTATGGTGCGTATTTAAGAGGTTCGGCTTTGTTCGATACTACTCGGGAGACTAAGGAAAATTGTAATATTTCGGTCTGACGTTGCCTACGAACTCAAAGGAGAGCGTCCGACATAGTAACTATGGGCACGGTACATATCCAGTTTAGAAAAAATTTACGCAAGTTAAGTTCATTACCGTCCACACACACTTCCGGTGTATGTAAACATCCGATATTTGATCCTATAATTATCCTTGTTACATAACTACCTCCTATTGAACCAATGGTTTGTACTCAAATAACGGTAAAAGTTTTGTCCCCACACCCACTCTCTGTCACTACTGTAAACAGGCTGGTGCGCTTGTCTAAACCTTACAGTGGACTCTTATTCCATAATAATAATTTAGTCAAATTTGTCTAAAAAATCGTTTGTAAACCT
>NW_011369947.1:3222231-3226754 GCF_000735185.1 Notothenia coriiceps
CGGTTGTTCTAAAGTTCACGATGGGTTGACGAATCTATTCGTATCAATATGGAAATAATCATATATCTCACGAACCATCATTAAGTTAGCGAGCTTCACCTCAGCTTTCTCCCACTCCAAGTCAGACCACGGCCTTCTACACCATTCGAAAGACGACAGGACTAAAGTTACCCCTGTAAAAAATGAAATGCTTCGTTTGTTAATGAACCTTTAGTTGTGAATACACGTTGTGAAAACACGTGTTTATTTATTTTTTTCTAAGAGTGAATGTCGGTTGAAATTTGGAAATGTGCGTGTCCTTTATCTATATGTCGTAAGTTCTGACTTACGGTGGCTACTTATGTCCGCAAACAGTTTTTCACGAACCTTTTTGGTGAATTACTGACTCTTCACGAAGGGGATCACGAAATCTGGGCGAAAACAATCCGTTAACCGACGACAGACTGTTGATTAGATATCTGACGTTATCTTAGGAATTTGTACTTTTTAGACTACACACACATTATTATCACAACATTCGTTATCAGAAAATTTTAGGTCAAACGGGACAAAATCGAGTCAAAGGACCCTCTCTAAATTTCCAGGGTACAGTACGAAAAGGCCAATAATGGAGGCAGGGGACACACAATACTTCCAAATACGTACAATTTTGCCAGACGTTTCAGTTTTGGGAGTTTCATGTGGACATGCTCATTTTGAGATTGTGTCTTTTATGAGGGGTTTTGCGAGCAACCTCTATGAAGTAGTGACAGGTAACTAAGAAGGCCCATTGAGTACTTACAGTCGGAAGCGCGTAGTGTCTTACATTTGTTGTGACATATACTCGAGTAAATGGTTGCTTTTAACGATGATTTCTTACCCGGTTTTTCGACCGCTGGGTGAAACTAAGTCAAGTTTTGTAAGCTTTTACGAAGACGACGACGCCTGTTCTTTCGGTAAGTTGAGGGCAAGTGGCTCCTAGTTGGAGGTTTTGGGGAAAGCTCCCGGATGTCCTTTGCTTCATCATTCGGTGTTCTACTTCGACAGTCTATTTGCTCTGCTCATTTTACTTTTGTCTTCTCCGCCTCTTCACAACACAACACACCCCCCCCCCACCACCCTACACACCACTCTAATTTTTATCGGGTTTAACGAAAATGTTATTTATTTGTAACTTACACAAATATAACTTATCATTCCCCAAATGTGCAATCCCGTCCAACACACACTCTCTCTTATTTATCCTGTCTGGTTCTAAAAATTTTTTAACAATAGAAAGGGGGCGTATAAATCGTATAAAGCGTTGAAAGGCGTATAAAGGATTGAGGGGCGTTAAAGTCGGGCGTATTTTAGGTATTTTGGGGCGTACAAATATAGCGTACATTAGTTCCTAAAATCGGTCGTATTAGTTCCTTAAATCGGGCGTATTATTTCCTAAAAACGGGCCGCAAAAAAGACCTCCCAGGATAATCGATCTGGGAGTTGTTCTTGATAACTAGTCCTTCCGGTACCTGTATCCTGCGAAAATCTAACATTCAATACTCCTAACCCGGTTTAACCCGTGTTCACATTCTGTTCTTATATAAGAGAGATACAATCAATAAGGAAGAGGGACGCTGACAATAGGACCAATGCTCTAATGTGGAAACACATCGGGACAGACAGAAAAGAAAAGATATGGTTCGTTACAACTTTGTTTCTTTCTTTATGTATTTGTTCGGTTAAAGGTCAAACCGGTTTTGACTCCCACCTTGGATTGTCACTTGTCTATTACTAACTATGTGTGTGGATCTACAATTATTTGAGACGTTCAGGAAGGAAATTTCGACACATTGTTTGGTGTGTGTGTGTGTGTGTGGTGTGTGTGGTGTGGTAGTGTGGTGTGTTGTGTGGTGTGTTACATAACCAGTCGAAATTCACTACGTAACGTCTAACCCTCAAATAACACCTGATCTACTTATATGATTCTGTTTTCTTCAAGTTTGTATCTTCTTGGTCGAATGCACTTACTGTAAGTCGTTTTGGATAAAAGCGTCAGCTAAATGCAATGTAATGTAAACACCACATACAACAGCACTGCCGCTTAATTGTTCTGAAGGTCTACTGCACCACAGACTGAATGCTATAAACATGTTGTGCTCATAGACAGAAAAGAAGGGATGAAGGGAAGCTTGAGTGCTGGACACTGGCCAAAATGGGACGAGAGTAAGGTTACATAATAGCTTGGTTGATTCCTATGGCCCAACCATCTATGACTGGGTGGCATTCATTAGTATAAGAGGGGAAACAGCCAGAGGATTGGGAAGAAGGAGAAAAAAGGATACTTTGGGCCTAAAGAGATCCTTCTTACACTGATACCATAATCAAACTAAGGCACAGAAAGCCCGTAAGCTTTACTGACAATTGTTTTGTTTGTTTCTTTTAACCAAGAAAGAATGAGGAACTCTTTACCATTAGCGACAGTGAGGAAACACTTGTTGCTGCCTCGGGCCTTGTTGGTGAGGTCCTCGGTGATGTCCATGTGAGCGTGCACCTCCTCTCTTATCTCCTCGAGCGCTGCGTTCAGGTCGGCCTCCCAGTACTCTTTATCCAAACCCTCGAAGAGCTCTGCTAGCTGGACCTGGGAAGAACACGGGTAGGGAAGAGTTCAGTAACTGCAATGCAAATTGTCTCAAAGCTACAACAGACATACAAAAACTGGGACTTTTTAGATTTGTATTGATAATTAAATTAAATTAAATAAATCTGTACTGTGACACATAAGAAATTAAGAAGAGTAACAGAGTCTTTAAAAACTAAATATTTTAGGCCAAGGAATGATGGCTGAGCTCTATGGGGAGGGGCTGTTGACTTTATGTATTATTTAGTTCATTTCTTGTTTCCTGGGTATATATGTATATTAGGGATGCCAGCGATTATTCGAATATTCGTTACAGTCTCCATAATCGAAAATTATTTTTAAAATTCGATTTTTGTTATATATTTTATTATTATTATTTATGTTTTTTTCTGGCTTAGTTTCAACCAAAATATAGACTAATGCTAATAATAGTATTAATAATTGTAAATGGCCATTGGTCACACCACCAGTTTTTTTTACTGTAAACTTGGAGGAAGCCAGCAGCGCAGCCCTTTGCTGCGAAAGAAGAGTTCCTCGTGGAACTACTTCAAACTGACAAGTGCAAAAGAGGTCAAATGCAAGAGTTTTGGTCGAATAATCGATTATTATTCGCCAGGGCTGTCCGATTTTTGATTTTGATCATGGTCAGTTTCTGGCATCCCTAATGTATATGTGCATGTATGTATGTGTACATGTGTATATATAATTTCCTTTATTGTGACTTGGTTTCATCATGTTTGTGAACCATGTCTGCGCTGTGCTGGATTGTTGGGAAATGGGGAGGGTGGGTTAAAAATGTAAAAAATGTAAAACTTGTGTATATACAAATATAACATTCTTACCTCTAGTAAGAGAAACAATGAGTCGTATTTACCTTGGTGCTGTAGTACCAGGTGGACTTGTCCTCCTGCTCACCATCCTCCTCACTGGAAGGGGGACATAAGACAAGAGACATGAGGGGAAAGGAATTAGGAGACACAGCAGTGAGGGGTAGATGCCACCCAAAATGAATAATAGCTTTACAGACTGTGGGCTAAATGGGACAAGAAGCGTAATCTACTTTACAATCTGTCACTACACGTTTACAATCAGGTATAACCAATATAAAGGTTTTGGACAATATTGTGATATTTGCTTCTCCCCATATACTCAGCTTGACTGCAGTCAATGAGATTTATTTAAATGTATGCGCATTTCCCCTGAGGAAAAAAAAAATGCTTAAGCTATACATTAATCCGAGGCTACAGTTAATTTGTAATGGCAACTATTTCTCTTTAAAGCGTTCCAGGTAATGGACAATCATTTTGTCCGTCAGATTCATCCATTATGTTTGCTGCTGCTTGACAAATGATCAATAACATAGTGGACCTTACACAGTGCATGTGTTCATTCCTATTTTGATCCCTCTGTGGTGATCCAGCCGTTTTCATGTCATAGAAAAGGAACTACATAACCAAAATAAAATGAGCCGGTGTGAACAGCTGAGCAAAACATGCAAGGTGTGGAAATCAGACTATGATTTCTTCAGTTGTGCTTCCTCATCTCACTTTGCCAGACTTGTCAGTATGTAAAGTGACAAGGAAGCATATTTTATATAACGGCCCGTCCACACAGCGGCGTGCGTTGACGCTTCACCATTCACTTTGAATGGGGTGACGTCACTTTTCGCCGAACTGCATCGTGGGAAGCAACGCGGAGCGTTGCTGGCGTGGCTCGCTACAAAAGTTGAGCAGTGTTCAACTTTTGACGCCTCGGCAGAAGCGTCAGCCAATCGAATCATATGCCAGTACAAGCTCTAGCCAATCAAATCGCTGCTTGTGTGTCAGGGGCGGGAGATTCATGTGATTGGTTGTTGGTCGAGTTTCAGACACGCCCGCCGGCAAGCATCAACGCACGCCGCTGTGTGGACGGGCCGTAATGATCA
>NW_011369947.1:3226965-3398351 GCF_000735185.1 Notothenia coriiceps
ACGGGTAATGTTGTGAATCGAGTGGCCTGTGTTTGTCGTCCATGACATACCCCTGCCCATACCATAACCCCACCACCACCATGGGCCACTCGATTCACAACATTACCCTAACCCTAAGCCTCACACCAGACACTGAGCCTAAGGCACACCTGTGCAATAATCATGCTGTCTAATCAGCATCTTGATATGCCACACCTGTGAGGTGGGATGGATTATCTCGGGAAAGGAGAAGTGCTCAGTGTCACAGATTTTTTCAGATTTGTGAACAATATTTGAGACAAATGGTTATTTTGTGTATGTAGAAAATGTTTTAGATCTTTGAGTTCATCTCATGAAAAATGGGAGCAAAAACAAAAGTGATGCATTTATATTTTTGTTGAGTGTAGATTCCTTACCACGTTCCTAAAAAAAATGTTAGACTATCATTTTCACTGACCTTTGATATTTGCATCATCCCATTCTGTATGATGCTATATTTTTTTTCTTCCCAACACCAAGGTCCAACTCAACACAAAGTATATTAGGGTGTTAACCCTGTGCATGAGTAACAGGCTCTCAGGCATGCATGATTTGTCTTTCCAGGTATATTCTATATGATTCAGGTTCCCAATTTAGTTAATCATTTGGGCCCATTCAATTCTATAATATCATATTTCTACAAATATTTCACTCTGTCTATTTCAGCTGTCAAAAAACGGTGCAGTATGTTCCATTGAAACACTGCAATGCACAGTGATCTAGGTAAACAAAAGCCCCAACAAATGAACAACAGTGGATGCAGAACTGACTCCAGCCAGGTGTAATTAATGATGTCAGTGTGATCAAACGGATCATTAGGAGTAAGAGACCCTTCCATTTCAGAAGCTTTTTGTATTTGAACTTCAAAAATATGTTCAAAGACAGCTTGTTCAAATCATGTCTACAAGAGGGCACCTTGCAGAGAAAATAATCCGACAACAGACGGAATACTCTATTTATCCGTTAGATAATTCCCTTTAATTAGCTGTGGTTGTTTTTAAACTACAGCCTGTGAAGTTTGACATTTTCACAAGTGACACATAGGGCCTGCTACCTAAAGGTTTTCCACATTTGATTTGAACCCACATTTTCCAAAATGTATGGCATCCCTTGCATCTGTATGAATGTGCGTTAACATGCGAGTGTTGACTAGTATATATAAAAGCGCTTTGAGGGGTTGCAAAAAATAAAAGAGCTATATAAATGCAGTCCATTACTATTGGCTATCTTTGTTAAACAGGATCAATAGGAGATTTGTTTGCCTCTGCGATATTCCCGGTATTTAACAACAAGTGATTGATTTATTGACGTAGTAACGTACTCACCAGATGACAGTTTAAATATTCAAATGTAGACTGTGTAATTTAGTCCTGGTAATGCAGGTATTTAAGAGAAAGTAAAGGGCCTCCACAATAAGCTCCTTTCAGAAGTCCTGCAACATTTTTTATCAAATAATGCTGGTCCAATAGCTTTGTGGCATAACGGATTTTGGGAACATCCCAAAGTTACTAATGAGTAAGACTGTCCGTAGCATATGAGTAATTTAGTCATTAGGTATACTTGTGTGACAAAGTTGGTTCTGAATTTCAACTATTTAATTATCTTCCGGCTATCAACCACACAGGACTTGTTGTAGGTACATTTCCAATCCCCCTTTCACAGCCCACTATGGCACAATTACACCAATTTGAAATCACGATAGCTGCTGCAGAATAATGAATCCATGATTACATTAGCCATTTTCATTAGTAAAAACATTATTCCAATCACAAGAGATGGTTTCTAAAAGACTACACATTACCCAGTCTGCAATTAACAATCTATTTTTCCAGGGAAGATAATAACCGATGAAGAACTCTCACCTGTAGCTGAAATTACAGCAGACACTTTAATGAGCTTGGTTTGGCTTTCATAAAAGCTTTTCCATTCATCCCTTTTCAATATGCACAGAGAGGATAATGGGAAATAGAAGGGCAGCAAACATGGCAATGCAAGATGGGCGTCAAAAGTACCACATCCATTGTTTTTGTATTCAAGCCCATACACTGGCGGTATCTTGATGCGTATCCACACAAAGATATGCGCCACTGTACCACTTTCCAGCGTCAACTTGTCAATCCTCAAAAAAAGCAGCGTTTTCCCCCCAGATCAGCACATTTCAGCCATCTTACACTATGAGTAATTTGGCCTGTATGGCATGTGTGATTCTGATTTGAAATCATTCGCCAAACCTATAGGATCCAAAGTAAGTAATTATTACTTCTCAGGTTAGGCTGTCAACATTTGCAAGTAATGAGAGTTATAAATAACAAGCTTATAGTGTTCAAGAGCTATAGCTAGAACCAGAAAATAACATGAGCAGCATTTGTTGTCATTTAACCTGTTGTACATCTTAAAGTATTTATCTCATACCCAAAAACAACATTGGCGTTTGTATAGAAACCCAGTTTGATCAAAAACAAAGCCCTAATAGGCAGCTTCCTATAGCAGAAGACTGCTGAATCAATGTAAGCTGTCACTTTGTTTTTTTATGTCATTATCTAAAGCATAGACAATATCCAATCTTATATATCTCAGAATAAAAAGCAACACTGGGTTTATGCACATTGTACACACATTCCTGTAACTGTCTGTGTGTTGTTATGGGTCATATTTTCATCTTGATCTACAAAGTAACCCACAACATCTCCATCAACCATTGAACCGCAAAATACTATACATCCTTATTAGTTTTGTAGCCGCTTGTCTTTAGACGGATGTTGTACACACAGCAGTGGCTACTGCAGTTCATGATTTGTCTTACGCATATGTTATGACAATACAAATTTGAAAAACAGGCTACACAAATCAAATGTTTTGAAACTCAGAACAATACCACCATAATAAACTAGAATCAGCCCCACATCACATATACCACATAGATGGATAAAACTGCCTTTCAGCTTTTTCCACAATCCTTAAAAGAAATCCAGTCAATTAAAAATGTTGTACTTCTGAAAAAATTCAAATGAATACAACCATATTCCACTTCACTACACTGCATTAGAATGTAAACACATCAACCAACATCTATTTTTGTGGTTTCAGTTATAGAAATTAACTGCCGACAACTGACATTTACTCAACTGGTTGAAATTAAGATATTTTTGTTATAGATATTTGCTAGGTTGCTACCAAATTTCCTCAGTGCATCTAAGTAACTTCAGCCTCTGAAATAACTACTACTTTACTACTTGGCTGTATTTATATCTGAGGGTAACAGGAATGAAGTATACAGCTGCAGTGTTGAAGAGGCGTAGTGCAGTTTGTTTTGAATCTAAACCCATTATAGTCTCAATAACCACTCTCTCACCTCCATCCCTGTCTCTGGCCCGGTGTGTATGGACAGCCTTTGCTCTGCTGTGCCCTGTGCTGTCGATGTGTTTGTTTTCAGGGCTGTCAGACCTCCTGAGCATTTTGCAGGGAGGAGTGACATCTGAGGAGTCTCGCATCTTTTCATGGCGGTGGTCCCCTCCTGGATGGCTCTTGGACGAGTATTTGAGAGCCTGTAAACACAAATCAAACACCTCACAACAATCCAATATTTTGTACGAAGACTGATTACCTCCTTGTATCATCATCACAATGTCTCTCAAACCAGTGTCACCCCTTGTTGGGCTGTTCAATGTACCAAAGTGAAAAACAAACTTGCTATGAATATTTTAGTAATTGGTTAGGGGTGCTAATCTTGATTCAAACAGCTATTTATGTATGGTTTCAAAGTAGAAGATTAATATATGTCGCGTCAATGTCACAATATCAACTATAGTGAATGCTCACTTAGTAACAATGCACTTATGTATAATGACATTTATTTTTCGGATTAAGGAAGTAAACAGAAGGTTTTATAAGACAACCTAGTATTCACCTTCGTCATTAGTTATAAACTATATTTTGAATGTAGTGGTTTATACGTGGTTTTGCAGTATTCATTAGGAGCCCCTTTAATGTTTCGGAAGCTTAGCTAGCTATATCCTTAAAATGACAGATTGCGGTCAGGCCCTAATCGGACTGACTAGCAACCAAGCTAACTGTAACAGGCTATCATTAGCTTTGAGCTGCAACTAAACTCGCCTGTACCTTTTCAAAAACAGCTGAATTCGACGAAACATCCAGACTATGTTGTCGTTGCCTGGTAATAACCACGTCTGAACGTATTTGCAGCGTTTAGACCGTAATTTCGAACACAATATGTCACTTTTCACGTTATTTTCCGCACTGACTGCGGCCTGTTGTGCTTTCCAGAAGCCTGAACTAGAGTGTCCATTTTAATCTTATTTGCTGCTAGCAAGCTAACAGGCTAAACAAGCTAACAAGTACCTGATAGGGCTGAGTATCTCTTCGGTCGCACCTGCAAATAAAAAGAAAGACAGTTGTGAATATAACGCTTTAAATGTCAAATAATATAAATAGTTCTAAGAGCAGCAACAGCTGAACGTCTAAGTTGCTATGCACTTATTTTGGTTTCAGTAAAAATGGCGGATTGTAAAAGCGTAGCTACGAGTTAAAGGAAAATCAGAATAAGTAACGTTAAAAGGATGTTTACCCATCGCCGAGTCTCGGTTGTTTCCTTGCATACATTACCATCAATGCCGTGTTAGTGTGTATGGAGTGGGATGTGAAAGATTGATAACGGTACTCTATTCTTCTTGTTGATTCGGAGATCTAAAATTGTCAATAATTTCAACCTAGCTTGTGTGTATTTCAATGCTATCAGCAGCACTGGTCGAAAGAGCGCCCTCACTCAGTCCATCTCCCACTCAGACACAGCCGTATCTCTATCTGCCCACAAAACGTAGCAGTAGAGCTGCGCGCTGGGTTGCCAGATATTGTACACTAACCAGTGGGATAACCCCTTTATAAAGCAATAATACCTAGGAAAAGTGTCAAGTAACCATGTAATGCCAAGTAAATAATATGGGGGGTGTTTTCCTGTTGGTTTATACATGAACACGTATTTAATTTCACTCACTTATAACTATTAATGTTACTACAATATTAGCACAAAAGCTTAATAAACACTGTAACAGTGTAACAAAACAAATGGAGGAATAGAGAGTAAGACTCCTATCAGTCTCAAGTGTAAGGATTATGACTTATTCCATTAATGTTCAAGCAAATCGAGCAGTTATGGAATATCAATTAAATAGATTGACAACATTGGGTTTTGTACAGACCTGGCAACTTGACTGCAACCCATATCCTCCCCCTTCCGATGGCAACATCCGGGACACACACTAGTTGTTGTGGGGCAGTCCGCTAAAACTCGTATACCTTTTTATTTTTGCTGGATGGATTGTCATTTTGTACCCACAACTGCATTTACAACTGTTTAGAATAAATAACCCAGTTTGCCCATTTCCTACAAAAGCTGTGGATCAAATGTATTTAGAGCATTAAAGACCTACAGCAGGCAATGATTTGTTCTCTCCTGACATCTAGTGGTTTTATGGTAACAAAGCAAGGAGCAAGAGATCAGCATAATCCCTACACAGTTTATCCATAGACCAACAGGCCATCCTAAACATCTGCACATACCCTGGGGCATTAAACACTGGTGAGACTATTGCAGAGGGAAAATGTGCAAATATTATAAAAACATGTGTCATAAAATATATAAATCATTCAAAAGTATTACAAATAAGTATGTTGGAAAGCAAAGTCTATAATTAGGCAGATGAAATGAAGCATTGTGTGCATGCTGAGTAGTCTCTTCACATTTTTGTGGCTAGGTTGAATTGATGTTTCAGAGTGAGAAGCCTATCTGTCAGAAGAGGGCTGCTGGGCTCCATTGTTCCCAGACAATATAACCCACATCATATTGTGGACAAAAGAAGCGGTGGCTCAGCGTTTTGGCACACAACACACTTTAATGTTGGGAAAAGCGGGGCACAAAAGGGTGCACTGCTATTGTTTGCCCATTTCTGGAACTTGTTCACACACAGGCAGATGGAAACACACGCACCCTTTTATATGTATTCATGTGTTTGATGCAAATTCCTTTTTGATATTTTTAATTCATCAGGTGTCCACTAATTTGTTTGCTGAATTAAAAAAAAAAAATGTGTAAGGATTTGTTCCAAGTTTTTATTCATCACATATTGCTGTGAAATGCTCGGTTCCTCATTTAATTACTTGACAAATACAAAATATAGAGTACACCTAAGTAGATCAATATTAGCCTATCAGATACATTTTTAAAAAACGAAATCAAGATAATGTGTTTAAATATAAAATCTGATATGTAAACAAAATATTTTGCTGATATTTAATGTTATGCAAATATTAGAGGGGAATGTAGGAGGTTAATCTACAGCAGTGTCCTTGTTCAGTGGTCAGTAGGGTCACACACACACTAAAAGTGACTGAAGATACACTTGTCTAACTCAGCTGTTTGAAGACACATTTAATTTATTTTTCAATTATTTTTTTGTAAAAGAATCGACTCACATTCTTTACATGTGCCTTTTCTGTTGTTTGACTGACTACTTGTTGCAATTGCAGTGTATCTTAAGATGGCCTGTAGGGGGAGCTATCAAACAGTTTAACAAAACTCACCCATGTGATGCTTACCACTGCTAAATAAGATACCATTTATCAAAACAGTGTTTTGTCAAGTTTAAGTTAATTTAATTATACATCTAACTAGAATATTGTTTTTCCTAGAACTACATGGCAGCATCAAAAACCCAATGCAAAACATTGATTACATTATTTGTAGATGTTAGTGATTTTACAAGGGTTGTGCAGATATTAAGAAGGCTAAGCTCAATAGAACCTCCAACATATGTGCAGTGCTAATATTAATAGAACATAAAGAATTCAACCCAGTTTAAATTGATGATGCAAATGAATTGCCTATATGTAATGATTTTAATAATTAAGGAAAGTTACATATATTATCAGTTCAAAATTCAAATTCAAAACTTATTTTATTTTTCTAAAATGTAGCTTCTTAATAATATTGATATATGTCTATACATTGATAAGAAATATTTCTCTTATGCTGTACACTTGACAGTGCGATTGTTCACTGTAATCCTGTCGGTGTTGAAGCGCATTTACAACGGAGGCGTTAGCTGATGATTGACAATACAACGAGCCAATGAAAATACAGAAGTGGATCCTCTACCACGCCTTAATAGAAAACTCACCAATGACCGAACAGATTGGGCGGACTCTCTGGTAAAAGCCCTGTACGGCTCAGATCCCAGAACAGTTTTGTGTTTTCACATCCACCCTTTAACGTAATTTCTATATCAACAAACCGTTTCCAAGTCAGCGCCTTCACAGAACACTTTATCTGTCTCGGAGAGTGGCACGGCTGAGGCGTAACATTTTTGAAAGGTTGTCTTCAGCACATAGTAAGCGGGGATGAGTTAAGTAGGTTTAAAGGAACAACGCGGTTTCCAAAGTGGAGAATAACAGAACAGATACGTTTTGTTTTCGAAGGAACCATTGGAGTACACTGTGACCGGCAAAGAACCATTCAACTCCGACCTCCGATGCAAAGTGAGTAACTAACACATTTTATCCAGCTAAAAACTTGTTATGCGGATGAAAACAAAAATACAGTGGTGATGTTATCGGCATGATAAGTTGAGAAATATCTGTATGGCTCATGGGGAAGGCATAACGTAAGCCCTAATACAAGCGCTCACCTAATCACAGAGCACTTGTGTGTGGTACTTGTGGCTAATAAAGCAGCGAACTTGTGTTATAGCTAAGCTAGGTGCATGATATTAAAGTATCACTGCAGCCTACCCATTGGCATACATGCTAAAACAGCTTTTTACTTAACAGAAAACCTAACCCCAATAGTGCACTTCCAAATGTACCACTCTTCACTGATAGGACTTTTTATACTATGAATTTCAATGGAATTTCACCTGGCTTTGGGAATGTTTACGAGGGAAAGTGAATGTAGCTTTAATATAGGGCTAACGCATGTTAAGTAGTTTACAGAAGCTATTTTTACCGCGCGAATTAGTCGAGAAAACAAGAGGAAATGCTAGTCTGCGTGTGGTAACAGATACTCAAACCATTATGACTACATTTCCTCGTGTCAGAACTCTCAACTTCCACAAAACCCACACACACACACACACCCACGCCCTAAACGCACGGAGTTACTCCTCCATGAAGTAGTGTGTCGTGTATCATGGCCAGAGGGAATACAGAGCCCTTGTGCTCCTGCGAATTCAAGTGTGTTGACACGGAGCTTGTCACTGGCTGACAGCGCCGAGCCCCTGTGCTGGCAGCCCACCGAGAGACTCAGCACTTGGCCAGCTTCCATCATATCCAGCCATTAGTTTATTTAAATGTGTATTGTAATGATAGGGGACACCATGTGTTTTGGTCTGACACCATTATCTCATCATAACCATAATTGCTTGAGGCTACGCCATGATATAAATGAGATCTTGTCAAATTTTGTAAGACACTAGTGTATATTTAATTTAACATAAACATGTCTAATTAAACTAGCAATATATCAATATTATATCCATAACATGTAAATATTTGGTAAAAGCCTCAATGGTCAACAAAAAACGTTTGTTAGCACACTGATATTAATGCCACAAATACTGTGATACTTGAATTTCTTCATATTGGCCAGCCCTCTCTTGAAAATAGTAATGCCATTTTTTGTGCATTGAGTCATTTGTTTTTTTCGCCAGAGTTTCCAAAAATTGCCATACTTGGTTTTGTAGGCGCTGGGAAATATGTTTTGTATCTACGCTTAGAAAAGCATTTTTACAGCTTGAATGAATAAACCAAAAACTGCAGAGTTGCATCCATTGCATATTGCTTCCAAAACATTCCATTTAAACCTTGTCTAATAGTGTGTGTACCTCACTGCTTGCCAGATATAATCTCTGCCTCATGTCCCATTCTTTCTAACCAGTCACTTGTTGTCTTTCCTCCACTGTCATGGTGCTCTGGCTGCGAGAAAAAGAGGAGGACATGGACAACGGCTTTCCTTGGCTTGTATTTGAATGCCCCTGAGGGTACTCTCTGGAGAGCTGACATTTCTCTGTGTAAACTCCGAAGCCTCAATGGCTTGTCTGCAGTTTTGGCAAGCTCCTCTGCTCTCACTGGGAGTAGCCTAGTTCTTCTTTTTAAATCGTGTCTAGTAAAAAAATTGGGGGGCCTTTAGTCTGTATTCCAGCTGTGCAGGGGGACTCTCCCTGGAGACTTTGTATATTAGCACTTCAGTCCAGTTCATCGCTTTTACTGTTAGTAAAGTCAACAGTTAAGCATCATGACAGGTGTCTTATGGCTTACTTTTGCCCTTTTCTACACAGCAAATACACAAACACAGAAGTGATATATATAACTGTCAACTTTCACCACATTGAGAAAGTCTTGGCAGGCCTGTGTATGTGACATGAAAATAGATGCATGTTTCTCCATTTTTGTGCTCACAATGCTGGAGTGTGTATGTGGAGCCAAGGCAGCCGAGGTCAGGGTGGGGTCGGATGCAGCGGCTCAGACGAAAAGCCAGAGTACGAGGCTACGTTCTGTGTTGGTTGTCTGAACAGGTGTCTCCAAGCTGCAGTTCTGCATAGCTCACATTCCCAGGGTTTTGTTCCTGGCGTGGAGGGTCACCGAGTAGGGGGAGGGAGGTCTGGGAACTGAGAATGCTAGCGCGCAACACTAAGAATTCATCCGAGCAACCTGCTGATTGAGACAAACGCTTCCTGTCATTACAACAGTACAGCTTGTGTTGATGAGAAACCTGTCAGCAGCCCATTGCGCTGTTGGAGAGGGACAAAGCCCAAAGTTGGCTTCCATAACTGCTTGTCAGCAGCAAGGCTATATTTTCTTGGGGCTTAAGGGTGGATAGGATATAGTGGTTTAAAACCCTTAATCCGAGCATTAGTTTAGATCACGATCAGCTCACTCAGGACAGAACATTGCCTTTGTCTGATAGAAATGTTGTCTTTTCCAACTTCAATGTACATTACATTTCACACATGCAGGGGCTAAATACATCTTTATTTTAAGCAATGGCTCTTGCCTGAAATACAGCATTTTCAAGTTTATTTTTCTGCATGAAAGTAGTCATTCGGGCACCTTGATAAAGCAAGTGTAGAGGAGCCAGAACATTTCAAATATAGGTTGTGAGTTAGTTTTGGCCTCCCTTAATAGTGCCTCTGCTTGAGTGGTTTGTCAGTTCAAAGATCTCTGAACACTGCTTCCTGACACAATGCACCTACTTTACCACCAGCCATTGCTAAACTTAGCATTATATGAAATATGTATACATGTATGTTGTTGTAGTAGCTTTATCCAGTTATAAAGTCTGGAACCACTCTGATCAAAACACCTGGAGCTGTGTTTCTGTTGATCCCAGCGCAGCAGCACCACTTGAAAGAAACAGAGGAACCTCTGCACCTAAAGGCACAGTTGCGCTATCTTGATGAAGTCAAAAAAATAAGTAAATGTTTTCGATTAAAAACAGTTGTTTGCATCCTAAAATGGATGGGTTTGTGAAGGATTTCCTGCTACGGGCTAGGGAAGATTTTCCCTGATCAAGCTGTTTTTAACGTCACCATTTGGAATTGCCTTGGTACTAAAAAGTACTAAAAAGTACTAAGCACTTTCCCTAATGGAAAACCAAAAAGAACAAGTGGAGTAGAACAGCGCCATTTCTGGTTTGGTTTGGGGCATTATTGCAACGTATCATTATGGTTATGTTGAATTGAGCAGTGAAGGACATCTAACCATCCCCACTGACACTCAGGGCGTCAGATCTGTCTTTTATCCATTTGCACGTTTCATTTTTGTATTCTTTATTCATCTATCCTCTTAATGCACACTCACAGACATCCTTCTCGAAGGTATCACTAATCTCAGTTGCGAGTCCGCTGTGGACTTGAGCTTCCTGCTGCTCTGCTGATCCCAGGCGGAGATTAAAACGATGTACTTGGCAGGGTCTGTGGCAGGGTCACAGATGATGAGCATCACCAGTAGTGCTGCTGTGTTGTTTTGCCCCTGCTCGCCCTACAGAGGTGTACGGTTTCTCACCCCCTAAGCTTCTGCTGTGCTGCCCTGGAATGAGCCCACCCAGCAAATGGCAGCCATCAGACACCTGCGTCATATTCCAGCTCCAAAGCTGTGCTCTCGCCATGCATTAATAAAAGTAATGCGTGTGGGAAAGCAAGTAAGGCTGTGAACCCTCAGGGAGAAGGTTAAAGCCGTAATGTGTTACTGTGTATATATACGTCTAGACCTGAGTGGTAGGAAAGTGCAGTGTGTTGTTACGAGACACTGTTTCATTCCTGTTTAAACGCATGTACTATTAGGAAATGTAAAGCTCCAGTTACAAAGTATAATGCTCCTTTTATTCAGCTACATCTTTAGCCTAATTATGCGGTTAGCATTTGAAGCCTCGGGCTAACAGGAACTTGTTTTACCAGTTATTGCTGTGGGAATTTTAAACACAAAACGCCTTGATCATAGACTTGCACAATTTAAGTTTTGTAAATCAATAGTTAAAAATAAATAGTTTTAAAGGGAATGTTTGCACAATCTTGTAAAGACATACCATAAGTCTGTTTCAGCTTGTACCCAATTTGTCAGTAGTCGGAGAAGGCTATAGTCTTACATAGCGAGGCAATGGGTTCACTTCAACGATGTCAAGCTTATTTGTCAAATGCTGCTTTATTTATGAGGGGTCTACTATGCCTATCCCCCTTAGCAGCCCTGTGAATAATTAAACATACTTGGAGAGAACACAACCAAAATAGGACAAAAAGTGTACTTACTCGTGGTAGTGTAGAGTAAATCACAGCTTCCACAAGGGATCTACAGTTCTAGGTATATAAATGTATACTCATGCTGATGGAAATGTATGTGGATTAATGTTAAGGATTCAAACAGGTGCAATAAGTTGGTAAGATAAGACAACGGACAAGGTATTACTTGCCATTTTTTCTGCTTGACCACACTGCTACAAGTGGGATTGGATCTATGTCACCTGTCAGGGATGGGTATCCGGTGCTTTATTAATGGAACATGATGTTGCAATATTCATGTAGCTTGTGTTGATATTTAGAGGGGTAAGGGAGCTTGGTTACCTTTGACTGATGTTTTCCTTCCTGCCTTGATCACTTAAGATGACAGTGACAGTAACTTGACCATGCTATAAAACACTGTAAATCCTGTAAGGGGTAATTAGAACGCAGTAGTTTTGTAACACATCAATGTCACCACTGTTTCTGTTTGCCGGTTGTTGTGATAGACCTTGCTTCTATCAAATAACAGATGGGAACAAACATTTTTCTCTCACACATGTTGAGAGAACCATTTTAGGAATCTAATGGTCGAAGTTTTGAGAGGGTAAAGTCATCGGAAAATAACCAGAAGAATATTCTAAGCCAAATGTTGAATGTTCCTTTTAGATTATTTGAACCATACACACTCACTTCATCTGCTACCTTGCACTTAGGGAACCTTTCTAGTAAAGTATTCTAATATCATCTCATGACTCCTCTTGTCTTTCTAGCTGCAGTAGTAATGGACTTCAAACGCAATAAGGCAAAAAAGCACGGATGGTCCAACGTTGCTTACATCTCGGATCGTATTTGCCTTGTCAATCTATTGCCATTTACCCACATTCACTCAATGGATGGCTATATTCAATTAAAGCATGTTTCATTTCCTGGTGCCACTCAAGATATCTACTCCTTCCTTGACCTTGCTACAGTATAAGCATTTATTTGAGTAGGTTTGAGTTTTTTTTTTTTGTGACGCTGGGGTGGGGTCTTTCAGAGATCTTCAAAAAAGTGCTAATTATCCAATGTGGGGTCTCTTTAGCTGCCTGTTTTCTCTCAGTTTGTGGAGTAAACCCCTTCCTTTGTGTGTGGACCGTCTCGATTAGTGTCAGCTGTAGCTGTGTACACTTGTTGCTGTGTCTCCTGCCACCTCCTTGCAGCTACAGGCCCCCCGAGGCTACATTTGGATTTGCCTGTTAACATCTCTGCCCGCCTTAATTGGCTCTCGACTCCACAACACGTAAATGTTTGATTGGCGAGAGGAGGTCTGTGTGCATGTTGTGTGAATGTATGCTTTTGTCGCTGGACTTGAAAGTGTGTGTGTGTGCATGTTTGTGTGTGTGTATGTTTCGGACAGGCTTTCATTCTTCCATAGTCCACTTGGCCCACTCTTGGTCTATTCCCTTGATGCTCATTCAGTGCAATTGCAGCAATTTGACTGTGAATAGCCCTTCACAACAGCCTATTAGAACCATTATGCAATCTTCACTCTTTGATGGCAAGGCCCACGTGATTCAAACTACTCAATCCAGATGATGGCAGACATGGGGATTATTAACCATTTAAACAAATGGGACTCTTCACTCTGTGCCCAGTTTAATTTGTTTAAAATGGCACATTATCTGCCCCTATGCCCACCAACAGAGCGGCCTAGTATCTTATTCATTCAATGTTAACTTTGGGCTTATAAATTAAACATTAAAAGGGACTGTGTAATCAAAGTTTCGTCATATGTGATGGACAGCATGAGGGTAATCATTTCTGAAATTGTGACAGAGAGTTTAACACACAGCTCAAGATGACACAAGCAGATGGACTGATCCCATTCAATAGTGCACAATAACACATCATCCATTGCATTTAGGAAAACACATGTTTACAAATACAGAAAACTAATTAGTCTTGTATAACCAGGGGCTAATGGTGGTTAATGATAGCAAACTTTGGATAGATATTGCTGTGCAAGCCAAGCGTTGTTACTGTGTCAGTTTATTGACTTAACGACAATTCTCTACTTGAGCTGCTGTTAAAATGTGTTTTAGCATTTACTTAGTTAAAAGCTTTCGCTAGAGGTCTAGTTGATAAATAAAACTCCTGCTTTTCAGTTCATATGTTTTGAAGAAACATTGACATTCCCATTTGAAATATTTTATACATGTTTATTGTGATGTTTCATACTTGCAGTGATTCCTTTTTATGAGACTTATGTTTGGAGAATTTGATTTAGAGATTTTTCTCATTTGTCAGATTTTTAAAGTTATCTTGAGCTTTGTGTAATATGCTCACTTAGCTTACCTACCTGAGCTGCCACACATATAACATATTTTCTTCAGCACTACTATATCATTTGCCATTCGCCAGTCCAATCAGTTTTGCGATACTGTCAAATTTGGCCACACAAGTCAAAATGTCCTAGAGCTGCCTACGGCTAGCTGAATGGAGTGCAGGGCTCGACATTATAAATGGCCCGCTGGCTCGGAAGCACTATTTAGACACCCCGGGCCAGCATAACGTACTTTCCACTTGCCCGCTCGGGCCACAAAAAATATTGCTTTTAAAAAAAAATGGTCCTGTGGTATTGGTATTTTGACTTGCAATTTAGTTGAATTGTTTCGTTTATCAACGCTACAACATAGCGTTTTGTGAGTCGGTTGTCGTTGTTGGGTGAAAAGCAAACAGCTGTTTGCTGCGGAGCGCAGCGCGAGCAGGCTCCTGTGAATGGGAGCTCGCTCCTTCACTACAGACTATCGCGCTACCTAACCATTCGCCATTAGTCGAGTTTACACGATACATCGTGGATTGCACTCCATGCGATGTCGTAAAAGACCACATCGTGAACATCGAGTATTATGTTGTCAAATCAATTTCCCGCCGCGGCCAAAATGAGCTTTCCTTTCTCCCTCATAGACACAGTCACACACGCAGGGACACACGCAGGCCCCGTCTAACTTGCACACAAACATTACACACATGCACAGTGACAGAGAGCAGGGCTCGACATTATAAATGGCCCGCTGGCTCGGAAGCACTATTTAGACACCCCGGGCCAGCATAACGTACTTTCCACTTGCCCGCTCGGGCCACAAAAAAATATTGCTTAAAAAAAATAAAATTGTCCAGTGGTATAGGTACTTTGACAAGCAATGTTGTTAAATTGTTTCGTTTATTAACGCTACAACATAGCGTTTCGTGAGGCGGTTGTCGTTGTTGGGTGAAGGCAAACAGCAGCCTACTCGAGCCAGCGCGCAGCTGTTTGCTGCGGAGCGCCCGTCAAAAAACTATCTTCAAATAAAAGAAAGTCACCGGAGGAGTTAAAGGAGAGTGACAGGTAGCATGAGAAGAACAGGGAGAGAAAGTTTCAGCCAGCTTGATCGATGGAGTTGGCTTAGTGGTGCAGTGACGCGTTATAATCTATCGATTAAATTTATCATCCGAAAATTATAAAGTAGGGTAGAAATGTGGAGATTATCCGGCTGAACAAAACGTGCATTTATCAAACAGGTTCGTTTTCCACAGACCGTATTTCCAGCTATTTTCCAAAACCCTGTGGAGAAATCCCATTGCTTTTTGTAGAGGGAACCAGCAGCTTACTTCCTGGTTATATAAACAAGGTCTTCTGTCGGCTCTGTACATCAATGCCGACCTATGCTGACAAGTAAGTGAAGAGTAGAAAATATAAAGGTATTGGCTTTAGGGAAATGTCCCAGCAGTTTAGGAGAATGAAGGTTCTAATATAATCTACTACATAGCCATTACATTTATAACTCTTAATGACAGGAAGGCAAAAAGCGCATTATACAAATAATAATATTCATAATAATAGCAGACATTTTTTAACAATGACCAAAATATCATTATTTTAATAAACCAAATATGAACAATTGAGGAAAATGAGGAAGAACTGATGATTCAAATGTTGTAATACAAGTAGTAATGTAGTTAGTGCATAAATTACTATTGCAACAAATGTGTTAATTTTCTTCATTATAAGTCGATTTTTTTTGGACGAATGCTCCGGGTTAGTGGTTACAATGATGGGGCCAGTGATAATACAATTATCAGAGGGCCAGTGGCATTTTACCTTTAATGTCTACCCCTGGAGTGGCTGCGATAATTTAAGCCTAACGTTGTGACAGATGTTTTTGGGCATTTGCCCCTTATTTAAGAAGCATGCTCACATTTTAACAGCTGTCAACCTCCTTTGCTGCTAATCATATGGCACACTCAAATCAAAGGACAGTCTTCTCGGCTAACTTATCCCTTAGTGCACCACTAATTGCTGAGTAACCTTATGGAAATGTTTTTAAGCTGAGGTTTTTGGCTGTGGTAAAATTAAAGTGTGATATTTATACTCTGCTTTGGATTGTTAAGCCTTGATAACAGAGAGTGTCTATGATGTTCACGCAGCAGTGTTTGTAGGAGTAGTTGACTCTGCTTGTAATGATGGCGACTGCATCGTCATGCAGCTTGTAGAGTGAGGTCAGATTTTGAATAGAGTTTGTATAAATGGCCTCCGCAGGGTGGAGTTGGGTTTTACTTGGTAGGTTCACCGGGTCATAGAGTTTGTTTATGGTTCATAGTACAAATATCGCAGGAATGTAGTTGGCATGGTTTGTCATGTTATTGAATAACTCAACACTTACTTAAGATGTGGCGCAATAGCTTCTTTTCCTTTCTGACGATCTAGTCCAATTGAGCCATGATTTGTAACAATAGAACAGAAATGTTTGAAGTCATACACCATTGATATTTTATAAAATAGTGAGATTACGTTTAACAGCCATTAATTGAATTGCAGCTGTTTAAAAAGAGAGTTCCAAGGAGTTTTTTGGTGAGTTTTTCATCTACATGTATTCTTATCCAAAGAACACCTCCAAAAAAACGAGTGTATGATTTCAGAAAGTTCTCCTACCTTACACTTTTTTGTTTAAGGTGCCTTTTTGAAAGGGTCTTATGTGAAATGTGTACAAGCAGTGGTCGAAAGCATCTAAATAAATGTAATCGAATGAAATACTGTACATAAGTACAAATGTTAGGCACTTGTAATTTTCTTTCTTTGCAATTTTATACCTCTACTCCACCCAAAGGAAAATATTGTTCTTTTTACTTCAATAATTTTATTTATTACGGCTTTAGTTGCTTTATAGATAAAGATTTTTACACATAAAAGTCATGAAGGACTTTTAAAATATGATGTTTTTTTATATACAACATTGTAAGTACCTAAAACAAGAGTGGGTTGACAGAAAATTAATTGGCAGCAATTTGGTTTAAGTCCTTTCAAACATTCTTAAATACTTCTACGTACATTTCTCCATGCAGGGCCTTGACTGGTATATAGTTTTTAACAGTGTTGTATTAGTATTTTTCTTAAGGATCCGAATACTTCCTCCACCACTCCCAAGATACTGCCAACTTCTTAGATCTCCTCCAGACAGGCTCTTACAGTTGGTCATTACAAGGTCTCTTGTAAGGCTTTTTCTGTCCGCCCAGTTTCCTCTTTTACATCCGGGGTGGCCAGAACCAGATCGAGACAAAGCCGCTCTTTCTTTGTCCGTTTTCGAAGTCGTCCCTTCAGTGGCTGGACGCTAATCTGACTGACCATCAGCAGCTTCTGTCCTGGTCAGGGAAAGACAGATACAAGGGGAAAAGACTGAGAGAGATTGCAAAGGAGGGGTGGGGTGGTGGGGTGGTGGGGGGTGGCATGAAGGGTGATGACTGGACTATTTGGCATTTGGTGAACAGAGGAGTATTGTGTGCCAGTGGGCCACAGTGGGACAGGCGGCTTTCAGGATGGAACTGGTGTTAAAGATCCAAAAAAGTGTGTTCTTGTTGATCTTTTGATACATTGTAATACTGATTCATTTTGGGCTATAGGTTTACTATTAATGGGATATTAGGCTCCATGTTGACGCTGCTAATACAAACTATGAGCTGTTGGTTGAATGGGAGACTACCGAGGAAAATGTTGGTCTCATGAAATGTCATCGTTATTCTGTGACACAGGATCATGCTGTGAGCTGGTTTTATTTATTAACACTATTCACAACGGCTCAGTAATTGTTACAGATTCAAGGACAGGATTCTTCTGAAAGAAAGCAGTACCTAGCCGATGCTGTCTTCCAGTCATGCATTCTTGACTCATCACTTTATAATCTAATTTCATTCTGGAATTAAGCTCATTGACTCAGAATGTGTATTTATAAGGATTCCCAGAGAAGGAAATAGTTTGCAGGCTGGATAAGTTTAAGAGATCTGAGTTGCTCAGTCAATTACACCAAGGAAAAAGTACCAGTACTACCTTTACCAGAGAGAAATACCCCAGCATCAGATATGTGTGCACTGTAAACCGCACAAATGTCAGAACAAACCTTGTTTCTGCATGAGAGCACAACCACAAGTCCCCTTGCAGCAGCTTGTACCGAACACAGCAACCAACAACCAAGCAGCTTGGTTAAACATAAATGGCATTTTGTGTGCCTATAAGGGAGTTTCCAAACAGGGTCATACTACTTAAAAAAAAAAAAATACAACTCAAGTCAGATTAAGTGAGCTCAGTACACTAAATTGACAGAGGAATAGGTCAGGTAGGTGTCAAAGGGTCTGCAAGCTGTCTTGTTCTTGGGATTCAAACTGTTTTTCTTGTGTTATCGGACTTGGAAATGTCTCTCAGCTACCATAACACAACACAGTGCACATGTTATTCCAAACAAACACTCAGCAGCTGATTTTGCTGAGTAGCACAACTTCTCTCAGGGGGAGGAACTAATAAACAGTGAGATCAGCTTCTGCAGTGTTTGGAATACAAATATACAGAGTCTTTGGCCACAGTGGCTGTTGTGTGAGAAACACTGACATAGAGGATTTTACACCATAGCCTGCTAATCCTCATCATCTGTATGTTGTTATACCTCATACCTTTTTGTGAATTGATTTGACCTTGAAAAGTTTAGATTTCCTGTAGGACTACAGTGAGTGGCCTAGTGTTGCCTGAAGTTGATTGTGGGTAACCTGGTCTTTAATTAACATAGTAAAGACTTGAGTATAATACACTCTCCGATGAGTAGCCTTTTCTTTTTAGATGTAACACAAATGTGTAAAAATTCGAACCAGATTTGGTCGAAAAACATCTAAAGACTTCAAGTCAGCTACCTGACAGGGCAGATTTTGAAAGTGGGATAACTCTTCCTATGTATAACAAAATACATTCTTTATGGAATGTTGTGTATTTGTTTTGAAGTATTTGTTACAAAATTATCCATACGATTGGCTTACTGATTCCTTAAAATGCCAAAGGTACCCTGAATACAGTTATAACACATTTTCAAAAGAGTTATTGTCAAATCTGTTGTTTCTTTTTTCTTCTACGTCTGTTGATGATAGTACATTTAACCTCCCAGTCCTGCTATCATTTATCTTTGTATTATTTAAACACTAGTTGAAAAGATTTGATCCAAAGAATCGTTGCTTATATTGTTGCTATTTTCTACTACAGACACTGTATGCACTTAAACAAAGAGTCACACTGAAGCCTGGGAATGTTAAAAGGTTTGTGTTGAGGCAAACCTGCTAGTGTTTAAAAACTATTAATGCTACAACAAATGGAATGAAATGAGGTCAGTGAAGTCGGTGTGACGGATAGACTGGTTAATAACAAAGTTACACTTCTGGATGCTACTGAATACGTTTCTTTGATTTGTCTGTGGCATGTTCAGCCTTCCCAATGCTCAGGCAGACGTTTTACCCAGCAGCACCTTGTGGGTTTATCCGGAAGCCCTGAGAAGACTCACTATAACTGGGGAGACTTTCATGGCTTTAACATTTGCATTATCCAGCCACAAAATGTAAATTACTCTTCAGGCACATGGATATGTTTTGTAATCTTCTATTGTTCTGGGGCAGGTTCATATGATGGTTTCATATGCATGTAAGAAGCTCCAGTTGATAGCTGCAGGAATATTTAGAGGAAACTAAAAACCTGTTCCTAGATGTAGATATTATTCAGGATCTAATTGAGAAAACTTCTAAATCCTAATGTGTAGAAAGTATAAAACCTGCTCACTTCTGATACCACCACAACAATTAGTGTTTTAGCAGTTTTTCCAATGATGCCTTCCTAAAGCTTCAAAGGGTTTGAATGAGAGAGTTGGCAAACACAAACATTCTCAACAAATGTCTGCGTCTAAGCAACGGTGGCAGAAATGCTGGCTTCTTCATTTGGGGGTGTGAATGTCAATCTGTGTGTATAGTGCACACCTGGGTGTATTTGCACAGAGCGTGAGGTAAAGGTCAGTTTGGGCTGTCCTGTGAGTCACATCAGGCGCATCCTTATACTGTCAACATTTTAAGGCCAATATGCTTTAGTAGATATGTGACAGCTGTATGTGTGGGCACCATTTACAGAAATGAGGATTATCACCGGTAGCCATAGCCACAACCACAACAGTCCATGTGTGGCATTTGCTTGTAGTAGTTTTAGCCAGACTTGTGTGTGCTAATTGGCAACCGTGAAGTTCATTTCTTAGCATTAGCTCATTCTCACTGAAATACAAGCCAAATACTCCTTCGCTGACTCAACGAAATCTGGCATTTTCAGACTTTCAGACATTTTGATGTGGTTATCTCAGAGAATGTTATCTTAAAAATAATTCAAGACACAGTGTTTCCCCTATGGAGTCATTCTTTAGTGTGTGCGCGTGCGAAGTGCGCCCCGCCAATATGTTTCTATATGTGTCTGCCAGGCCAACACAAGAAAGGCTCTTGAGGCTCTACCGGTGTTGCTAAATCACCTTTATTGAACATATAGTAACACAAATACTACACATCCACATAACAAACAATCAAAATAAAATGTATGCAATTTAATTATTTTCTGCACTTTGAGCAGAAAATGAATTTATAGATAGCTCCCAACACTCCTATTGAGGGAGCTGTATACTTTTCAATAATCCAAACATCTTTAGAATATGATCACAACCAATAACACATCTAATAATTTCTATATTATCTATAATTTAAACTTGTTTATTCTTATCTTATGTTACCTAGTTAGTATTCTTTCTTTTTCTTTATGCATATTACTAATCACTCCCCTTTTAAACAGTTTTTTTTTACTGTCCTATAGTACGCATTGGAATGATTTCTTACTTTATTTTTTACAACTATATTAAATAGTTACAGGTGTGCTCTCTCTAGCTCTCTCGCTCTCTCTCTGTCTCTCTCGCTCACAGAGGCTGCGTGGCCACGGATTATTATTTGAATGTATAAAAAAAAAAGTAATCTTTTTCATCTGAATGTAACGGAGCGTCCACAATGCAGTTCGGCGAAGCGTGACGTCAGCCCATTCAAAGTGAATGGGCAGAAGCGTTGAAGCTTCAACGCACGCCGCTGTGTGGACGGGCCGTAAAACACTGAAGTATCAGTGTTCTCATTCATAACACTCCGTTCGATGTCTCACTACTACTAACGCGTATGCAAACAGAAGCATCAATCTCATTACGCCAATCCTGATTGGCTGGTGATCTTGAAGTCTACGTCAGGGAATCCACCCACCCTATAAGTAGCTTGCGCTACGACGCAGCGTCATTCAAACACCTCTTCTCGCTTCAGAGCACATCTCGAATTATCAGTAGCCGGGCTAGCTTAACTGTCCACAGACTGAACCCAAAGCTAACATTCGGTCGACGGGCGCTTGCGCGTTAGTTTTTTGCTTTGCAAGAAGACTGAACAATATTAACACACCAGTTAATATTGTAATCTGCCTCTCGCCGTTTCTTTCTTTCGAAATTACGGTAAGGTTTGATTTTTTCTCAGATTACAATATTAACTGGTGTGTTAATATTGTTCAGTCTTCTTGCAAANCCTCCAGAGGCCCGTTACCAACGTCGAAGGAGAAAACCACCCGAGTGGAGGCTGATGGAGGGGGAGAGAGGGAAAGAGGGAGACAGATGAGACAGGGAGAGGTAAAGGTAAGATTCATGGACAGGATAGCGGTCATGGGGAAGACAAATGCAAACGGAAGAATGAACAGATTAGAATTATGGGTCAGGGTTGAAAGAGAAAATCCTGGAGACAAATTGACAACACTTTGAACATCATTTCAGAAAAACTCATTATGAAACATGTTTTTGCGTCTCGTAAATAATCTCACACTTTCTCAGATTCAGATTCAGACTGACATAGTGTATTAAGTAAATATATATGAATTGCCTTATGTTAGCATTTTTGTAATTTTATATACTGGTCTCTAATTCTGTAGAGGTTTTTCAACATTAACTTATAAAAAATACTCGAACTGCATTAAATGTCGGCGATATTTCCCACTTGAAATATGGTTTATTTATTTAGGTTGTTTTAAAGCAATTTGCCCTCCTAATTTCTGTCTTGCCACATCTGTTATAGCAATTGAGAAAATTAATCCTTTGTGATTTTACAAAAATGTAACAACAGCTCCTATGAAAAAGAAGGAAAGGCGAAGACTCATCCATATCAATAACATGTACCAATGCTCTCTCTTATGGCCCGTCCACACAGTGGCGTGCGTTGACGCTTGCCGGCGGGCGTGTCTGAAACTCGACCAACAACCAATCACATGAATCTCCCGCCCCTGACACACAAGCAGCGGTTTGATTGGCTAGAGCTTGTACTGGCATATGATTCGATTGGCTGACGCTTCTGCCGAGGGCGTCAAAAGTTGAACATTGCTCAACTTTTGCAGCGAGCAACGCCAACAACGCTCCACGTCGCTTCCCACGATGCAGTTCGGCGAAAAGTGACGTCACCCCATTCAAAGTGAATGGTGAAGCGTCAACGCACGCCGCTGTGTGGACGGGCCGTTAAAATGGCTATTTCTAACTTTTTAGCTGTAATCTCGCAGCTAGCTAAAAAAAAAACACCAGCATTCAAACTACCAAAATATAGCAAAAAAAAACTAACTGCAAACCCTTGATGTGCCATGAACTTGCTTACTTTGTCAAGCCCTGATGTTTTTGCTCTTGAACTACTAAAACTTATGGGGAATTGCATTTGCAAAAGACAGCAAAAGATAAATAAATATTGAATAGACAAAAAAATCGACAGTCCTTACTAGACAGATAAGGCGAGCCAAACAACATAGCGCTGAGAAAAGCTCTGGATTTATAGTTACAAGCACTGTAACACATAATAATGAGACTTTGAATTAGTTTTTCTTAGTTGTGGAACGGACCAGATTCACTTGGGCTCTCCACTGCCTAAAGACATCTCATCCTTTGTGTTTTCCAAGGAGAAGATGTATCACTCCGAGAGCACAGAATAAGATGAAACAATAACCCAGCATCACACGGGTAACTACATTTAGAAACTGTTCTCAGAGGAAGCAGCAGTATTCGGAGCGGGAACAACCAACACTGACAATGATTTCCCAGAGGAGCGAGTCTGTTGGAGCAGCAGTGTCCCTGCATCTGATTCTGAGTGTCCCTTCAAGTCCCAATGCCAAATGCAGCACGAAACAACACGGCAAAATAAACTGGGCTGATTGAGCTTCAGAAGGCAGGCTCTGATACCTGGAAGATTGTTTTCCCATTTACACAAATATTACTCCTAGCTGCATAACCAGAGAGTACAGACCTGTAGGTGTTTCTGCCATGTTTTAAATGCAAACACACCAATGAGGGGTGTAAAGGTATAACACATACGCACTACAATGTTGTACCCCTAAAGTATAAAACACCCTCTTGGTTACTGCTGTCATATTGAATAATATGCAGTGAGGCGGCGGCTAGAAAGCAGAACACAGAGAGCAGAGACAGAAAATATCGTCCGAGCAATGAAAACAGAAAGCTCAAGTGAAGTTAAAGAAGACTAATATGTGCGCTCGCATTTTGGGAAACTAAACCATCCTAGAAGCAGAGCAAAATAAAAGTCTCCCGTTGCTGCAGGCATTTTAGATGTGGTCAGATTTTCAAGCAAGTAACTCTGTGGAAAGAAATGTGTTTATTTCTGTGTTCAGGTTAACGTCGCAGCATAAGAGTGTTTATTATACCCAATTAGTTTGTATTTCTTCTATTTGAACAGCCCAGTTGTTTCCGTAGCTATCAGTCCTTATGCTAAGCTATTCAAACAACAGTAAAATGTCCCAGCTGGGCCACCGTATAGGGCGAGTGGCAATGGATGAGTGGGAAACAGGTGGTATCTCCATCAGAATTAAGCATTGTTTGAATCAAAGTGTGATGATAGATGAGATCCAATCAGATCACACCACAGTAACAAAGAGATGAGTTTAAACATTTCATAAATAACACATATAGATGTATGAATGTTTCTTTCTTAACTTCAAGTAAATTATCGCTTATTTAATAATTGATATTTACAGATTTAGTTTAAAAGCTTTATTGCTTTGTGTGGCAATCGTTTGGGAAGACCCTTTCCTGATTTTGAGCTGCAGAGCACGCTCTATTAAAACGTTTTTTTCAAAGTGTGGTGTGGAAGAAATAGACCTGCCTGCACAGAGCCCTGAGCTTGACCTCATGCAATACATTTTTAGATGAACTGAACCATCCATCGACGCTCTTGTGGATAAATTGGGTCAAATCCCAGCAGCCAGATTTAAAACATTTTGAAAAGGCTTCTCGGTTTCCCTGAGCTGTTAAACTTTGTGTAGCATTCACAGTTCAAGTCAGGACAGGAAGGTCAAGACAGCCGAGTTCAACCTTCAATAAACAATTTTTCCTTTCAGAATACTTTGAAACAGATTAAGTCTCTAACCTCCAGGTTTTACACCAATCCAGATTAAGACTTTGACTCCCAGGTTTCACTGACACATCACTCTAATCCGGATTAAATCCTCGCCCTTCAGCTCTTACTCACAGCTCAGTTCAATCCGGATGAAGTCTTTGATGCCCAGGTTCTCCAGGAACACACCGGAGGAGGCGGTGGTTTTAAACAGGAAGGAGATATCCGCGCTCAGCTCTCCGTGGAAGGTCGGGAAGTGGAGGTACGACGTCTCCTTGTCGAAAAACGCAGCGTTCCAGAAGTTCTCTGAGAAAAGGAAATGAAAAATCCTCGTCATCATCTATGAAGGGGCCCTATTTTATTTGTTGGGGCTTCCATTTCCTGTAGTGTGTGATATATGTTTTTGTCCATGTCACACTACATACTGATATACACCTGAACATCAGCAGGAGAGGACTCTTTAAAGTAGAGACACTACATACTGATATACACCTGAACATCAGCAGGAGAGGACTCTTTAAAGTAGAGACACTACATACTGATATACACCTGAACATCAATAGGAGAGGACTCTTTAAAGTAGAGACACTACATACTGATATACACCTGAACATCAGCAGGAGAGGACTCTNATGCATTCGAATATTCATGTTCAACTTCTTCTGTGTCTTCTGTGTCGAAACTAGCATTGGGATCCATGTTTATTAATACGTTACACCGGCCGCTCTCCCCCTTGTTTCCCCCGTGTTACGTCACATGCTGGAGGTCACGTGCCGAGGCTTTTTTATGCGGAAGTGAAAATGTCTTGCAAAAACGAAGCCAGATGTCACTGTGGTGTATATTTCTGTATATTTTTTTGAAAATCTAGTGTATTCATCATTTTCATACACATTTATTCACAGGTGTCTTTAACCTGGAAGTTGCTCTTTAAGTTACATTTTACCTTAGTATTTTCGTATTTTGCTTAGGGCTGCTCGATTATGACAAAAATCATAATCTCGATTATTTGGGTCAATAATTGATATCACGATTATTAAAAACGATTATCCATTTACTTTGCAAACATCCATTTATTGAAAAAACTTTTTTAACAATATGTTTTTAACAGTTGATTACCCTGAACTTTAAGTATAATTCAACTGAAAAATAAATAAAAATAATCGTTTTATTTTGATTATGTTGTTTTGATAATCGTTGCAAGCCAAAATCTTAATTGCGATTAAAATACGATTAATTGAGCAGCCCTAATTTTGCTACTTTATTGTTCTACTCTACTACATTTTAGAAGCCATTGTTGTACTTTTTACCTTTCTTTATAGATTCAGATTATAAATACAAAAAAACAAACATTATTTATTTATTGAATAGACATTATAATTTATTAATGCACCAGAAATCATAATCCAGCAATGTTTAATAATTTATGATTCTAAAATGGGCAATCACACAGAGCAAATCAAAATATTTGGATTTGATTACTTTTACTTAAGTAAGACTTTAAATATAGAACTTTATCTTGTAATATATACATATATATATATATTACAATATTTGTACAACTTGATATTGCCACTAAGTGAAAGATCTGAGTACTACTTCCATCACTGCCAACAAAATAACTTACGTTATCTCACAGTCGTTCATACGTTCCAAATGTTAGTGCAGGCAGAATAACACACATTAATTACACATTCCTCCCCTTTGGTGTAAAGTCCCCTGATGGCCCTTTTCAGCACATTGTTAGTCCGATGATATTTAAATGAGGTGAGTCACATTAAGAGTTGAGGGCGCCCACTGTGATGCTCAATTGCGGCTTTGTTCTTTTAGCCTCCTCCCTACTACATGCCTACGGTCCTAGCAACTAAAGCCCATGCAAAATGATTAGGGGTACCAGGAAATGGGGTCACACACACACACACACACACACACACACACACACACACACACACACACACACACACACACACACACACACACACACACACCATTTTATCAGTGTAACATGTCCGAGTACTTCACAGCAGAGTGGAGGAATGTGTTAATTGGTGGAGCTAACGGAGGGATAAAGGAGGAGGCTCTCTGAAACTCAGCAGAGACAGAATACATTTTTCATGCTGGATCATCCAGTTCACTTTTCCCCTTTCCCTGCCTCAGGTGTATTCACACACACAGTTTCCCCCCAGCAGAAAGCCGTTGAGCTACTTTACTGATCTCCCTGTAAATACCTCCGTTTGTCTTTCTCTGAAACATCCCAGTATCTCACAGTCTAACTGCTAATTGCATGTAATAACTCGCCCGGTGTTAGTTTTGTTCTCATTCAGGAGTGCAGAATTACCAACAGGGGGGGATTCAGTGCAAACACAGGAAGGAAAGGTTCATGATGAAGAAGGCACAAATGTTTTGTTTAGCTCTTGGTGGTCCAGACTTGGAAGAATATGAGTAAACGGACTAACAGTCATTTGTTTTTTTCAACTTTAAGCTAAGGCATAAGGGGCAATAACCAAGTAGGTATACAACAATTCAATGCCCCATAAATTAAAGGCTGTGGTTAGCAGTTTCTTTTTCAAAATAATGAATGGTGTTTAAGCACATAAAGAAAGAAAGGGAACTTGATATGGAAGCTCAAAGCCTGCATACTTTCTCACGTTTGCTCACACACACTGGTCTGTCGTGCAGGCTTGTTGGATTCTCAATTTCTTAAGTTGTCATAACTGTCCCATGTCAGAAATATAAGATGGGTTTCAGGTAGTAGTACTTTAGCTATTTTGGTTTTCATTGACTTTCAGGTTTCAGTTTGTTTGACCATGATGAATGATTATTGTTATTCAGTATGGTAGATAAAAGGGATGGGTCCCAAAGTCCCATGAACTGGGCTCCAAAAGAGTTAAGACCCTCTCCGTTAGCATTATTCTTTATCCTCTTGACCAGGCCGTATTCATTTTCTGCTGCTTTGGCTTTTTTATATATATTTTTTACCACCCTCCTGCTGTTTTTACAAAGGATTAGAAAATCTAAGGCCTGTAAAGAACTGCAATCTTTGCTGAATAATTGATAAGTCGGTCAACAGGAACTTCATCTGCAACTATTTGAATCTTAGAAGTATTAGTAGTAGTTTAAAGAAAAATAACCTACAAGTCTTTGGTTATGTATTTTTCTGGATTTGCTGCATTTCTTGTTTTATATTACAGAAAGCGTAAGATATTTGGGTGTTGGCCATTCACACACCTTGGATTCTATGGATAGATAAAGTTATCTCTGGTTGCAGCCTTCATTTACCGCATGGTAGAAAAACGTAAATTCCCTACTTATTCCCTAAAGCAGGCACTGCAAACTACAGCTAAACATGTTTGTGGCCATTATACCCTGCTGCACAGAGGCCTGTTTTTACAAGCCATTACCTGAGCTATTTGATCCTGCTTCCAAAAAAGATTAGGAATTGATTTTCATCTAGCGCACAAAACCTGCAGAAACACACCCACGAGTTAATGTGACGCAACATCGACCAAAGCCTTTTTTCTCTGATCTTTAATCAACGTGTGAAATCAAACAGATAACATTTGTGATGGAGCCAAATAGAAGTTCAGTTTTTCTTGCTCTGACAAGCTCTGCAGAGCCTCTAGAGTTACTCCTTTACATCTAATCAAGAACCAGAAGGGCCGGAGTCTTTGGCCAGACTGGAACATACAGAGCACCACTATCAACCCCCCAATCATTTTAGCTTACCTCCTTAACCCTGCAACCTGACTCTAAAGCTCCCCTGACTCTAAAGCTCCCCTGACTCTAAAGCTCCCCTGACTCTAAAAACAGACCAAAGTCTTACCACGGAGCTGCACTCGGCGCCTCGTCAATCCCTTTAATTGGGGGGAGATGACCTGGGACTAATTATGTTTCACTGCTGACAAGTGAGATATGCCCCTTCCTGTCCTTTTCCAAACTAAGAAAATCAACCTAAACCTGAAGCAGCGGGAACATAAAGAAATAGGAGTGAGCGATATTGAGGAGATTGAATATATAAAATACAGGGTTTTGTCTAAACCGGGTAACAGGGGCGCTGCGCCCCTTATCTTCGGCGTGCTCCCTCATACCAAAATGCAGATTTGTAAGTGATGCCAGAAAACAATATTTGTTCTCCAAAAAGATGAAAATCTTGTCAAATAGACAGCCAGTCGGAATAGACATAGAATAAAATCGTGGATTGACTTCCAGTCGGTCGGCTGGTGGACGAGTGGCAGGCCGCAGGCTTACACTTAAACTGTGATTTCTTTATTCGATTGTTTATTTTACGGTCCTTTTTTCTGTAGAGGAAGTAAAGAAACTGTAACTCTGGATTTATTTGTTCTTTGAGGTGAAACGTTTGACTGAAGAACCTATAATTTTCCGCTTCGCACTAATGCATTATTTTCGCCAGAAAGTGGGCGGGGCCGTAATTTTGGCTGGAAGAGACGTTGGCGCCCTCATACTATACATTTCTAGAAAAAACCTAGATTTAGTCTGAAAAAAAAAGAAGTTTTGCTAGCACTTTCCTATGGGGATATTCCTTTGAACCGGCACACCTGATAATGAGCCATCGTTAGGGTTATTGGTAACATCTGGAGCTTCTAAACAGCAGTCAAAAACAGCTATAACAGAATTTTAAACGGGGATCAAACATCTTAATAAACTCTATAAAATATATCTTCACCTCCCAAATAGGGCTCGGCTATTGGGTAAAAATCCAATATTTCCGATCAAATACCTCTATTGATACGGCAACCGTATTGTAGGGTTGACGATTGCCACTTTTTAAAAATATTCACGCTGTTAAATTTGGATAAATAATCATTAGTTATGTGGATATAATGTCTAAGCGGGTGAAGACAAATAATAATGCAGCTAAATACAGTCTGGTAATATCAGAAAATGACCTACATTTAGTATAGAGTAGCATTTAAAACTAGGAAAATACTCTTATAATACAAAATATAAGACAGCATCAATTCTCATATCACTGTATTGATATAATACTGCTATAGCCAAGCCCTAAAAACAAGTAACCGAAGCATCCCAACAGATTTCGCCTGGGATTGAGTTAGCATACAGAACATGTGTTTGCGTTCCTGATTACAATGCTCATCTAATCACAGGGATAATCACAGATATAAGGGCTATAAGAGAAGGCTTGGCACTCCCATGTAATCACACACACACACACACACACACACACACACAGACAGACAGACAGACACACAGACAGACAGACAGACACACTCTCTCTCTCTCTCTCTCACACACACACAGTATTAGGCTGCAGAGTGACCTGTGTGTCGGTAATTTGGGAGGTGCTGATCGCTGACACTCCATTATGGCTGCTGTCACCGTGCCAGGAGCAGGCTATGATGATACTTCAATTCTCGACAGCCCGTTTATGTGTAACTCTGCTCTGTGGTGGAAAATGCTGAGTCGCTTTCTTGTGATTTATGGTAAAGTCTTCAAGGTCATGCGCTCGGCCTGTATATATTATGACACAGAGTTGTCAGGATTGATTCTGTATCCATCCCATCTGCTCACAGGCGTTGGTGCTTGTGTCCATGTCCAACCTCTCGGGGATAATAAAATGTTGACAATCAGATGAAAAAAAACCCTCTTAAACAAGGCCCGGCCCCCCACTGACACTTACCTCAGCCACAACGTAGTCTCTATATGCATTACATTAATGCACACAATGTTTATAACCTACCTGGCAATAAACCTGTTTCTGATTCTGATGCTCAAAAGGATTATCAGTACTCTTACATGCAAGCATTACGGTGGTCCATGTTTCTGCTTCTGCTCCAGTGCTATGCTGACAATAGCATTTTGGCTGATGGTCGTACCCTAAGGAGCAGATTTAGTGCAGCATCTGCTACCAGCAAAGCTGCCGAGACATCATATCATCATCTCGCTTACTCCATCTGGATAGGAATCAGGCACTCAGCGTGAACAGAGTTTCTGTCGCCTCATTACTGACTTGTTTGTTGACAAACAGTTTGCTGAAAAAGATGAGTAAGCTACAAGTTAAAGTGCAATTTGTCATAATGATGAAAAGCAAAGCATTTCACTTAAATAGAGAAAATAGTTCATTATCGAGGATACGAAGCATACCACGCAATCCATTTCAGCATATAGTAACATTTGAATGTACAGTATTGGGTCTCACCTAATATTTTGACATTGTGTAGGTAAAAAAGCAGGAAAATGTTCAAGTTTCCTTTGTCATTTCATAACACAGGGTTGCAAAGTTGTAGTTTGTCTGCGACATATTAAGATGGAGTACTTTTTAGAATTCTGGGGCGGCATTTTGTTATTGTTTTCAATAAGGGTGAAGTGCTTTGCGCATTGTTTTTGCTTCGTGCCAATGGCGCCCGATGTTGATTAGGTTTTTTCACAACAAACGATTGGACAAATTTAGAGGCAAGACTTCTGATGTGGTAAGTTTTAATCTAACGTTAGCTCAATTTGAGCATAGCCCTAGGCAAACTATTATATCTAAAGAAATGTTAGCCTTTACTTCTTTCTACTTAAAGGTTAAACGGCTGTTAGCTAACACCCTGCCTACCCTGTGTTTTTAGAGCAAGAATGCAAACTGCAAAGGCAAAAGATTTGGTGGTTCCCTAGCAAGCAGAAATAAAAAAAGTCAGGAAGCAACTATTTTTTTTAAACTGCTGACTTCAATCTTTCTGATATGGGCTGCACACGAAAAACAAACAACGACTAAAAAAAGTATTGCATTCCTGTAGTACATGTCTTTTAATTTACATTTAGAGGAATGTAAACAATGCTGCCACTTCATGTTGAGGGATGGAATGTGAGGGGGCGTCCGGTCCTACTGAAGTTGAAGAGTAAGTATTCTGAACATCTCACAGAGTATGCTAGCACTTATACTACTCTTTCTTCTCTCTGATTCTCTGAATCTCTCTTCTAATATTTACAAGCAAGCTCTCTTCATACGCTGTCATTATAAATGTATAATGATGTTGTTAGACACACACACACACACACACACACACACACACACACACACACACACACACACACACACACACACACACACACACACACACACACCCTCTCGTGTGTCACTGTAGACCAGTGTAGAGTTTCATGATGATGTAATGCCCCAAGAACAATAATACACGCAGCAGAGCTTAGCCTGCAAAGCTTGAATGATTAGCGGCGCTCGCTAACCTGTAGTCTCCATGCCAACAGTCCTCATATTAAATCTCATGTGAACGTCTAAAAGGATTTGCGTCATTGTTGTCTTTTCTGTGTTGTACAGAAGTCTTGCTGTGCAGTGTGTTACATAATTGTTTCAATCATAGCAGTTGGGAAAAATGAATGGACTCAAATGTAGTGCGTGACTCATGTTAGTGTAGTCTGCGAACACATCTGATGCACTTTCAGGGTATTCAACAGCTTGTTAAAGTTTCACATCGCTATAAAAAACATTTACACTCACGGTTCTATAACACGTTAAATTGCCTATTATTTCACTTTATTACTTAACTACAAGTCAAAATGTGCACCTCGTTCTTGACCCATTCCTGTAAGAAATGATGTAATACTTCTCCAGCCTTCTTCATTTGATCTGCCATGTGATTCTGCTTATTATGCAGATTTGTGTAAGTTGCTTTAACGTACACTTGAGCATCCCTTGGTTATTAAGAGTAGAGTGGGGCTCAGCTGCTGGTTGCTGCAGCCCATCTGTCTTCCTGTCTGTCTGAGTCCTGCAGGCCCCTGGATCAGGGTCAGGTCTGGGTCATCTCGAGGACTTTCTTCATTACTCTCTTGGGGATCATATGTCCACATAGTGGGGAATGGACAAGTGAAGAAAAGGTTGCTAGAGGCTTCATGTGCTGGGGGCAACGGAAAAAAGAGAGTGGTGTTTGTTGACAGGAGATGCTAGGACTCTTAACCCTTGTCTGTGTGTAAAAACACTTGTTTAAGGGTTATTTAAGGACTTGCAATACACAAAACACAACATAAACAATATTGCATATGTGCAATAACAGGTCATTCTGTTTTCATGCCGGTATCGCATAGGGAATAGAAGACCTTTCTTTATACATGTTCTGCCTGGCCCTTGGGAACCTAAATTGACATTGCAAGACAGGAGCAGCTCTTGCTCTCTCACGCAATATGTTTTGTTTTTTTAAGTTAAGTTCTTGACCCTTTCTACATACACTGGTTAAATGGAGAACGATGTACAGGCAGATGAAAGTCCCTTTCCCACAATTCTCTTCTAAAAAGAGATGTTAATGAAACGTTCTCATCTCATGCATCCCTCCACTGTTTTTATTTTATCCCTTTTTTTCCAATTTACTATGTTGCTGGAATACCAAAAATATTGTTTTATGATAGTTGAAGTTACAATGGCTTCTTCTATTTCTGACTCTCTGTTCCTTTAAATGTCACAACTGTGATTATAATTTGCTGTTGTTCAATGGTACTTATTATTTGACACAGTTCAAATCAATGTAAAAGAATCAAGGAGATTCCCCGTCCCCCACCCTGACCAGATCACTGAAGGGATGTTGCTGTTTTGAAATGCTGCTCTGACCTTGCCTCTTATATCGATGACCTTTACAGCCACAGCACTAATACTAAGTAAACCGTACACACTCAGGGGGTCCGCGGGGTCTTAAAAAGTATTAAAAGTCGATAAATCAATTTAGCGAAAATTAAGGCTATTAAGAAGTATTAAAAAGTATTAAACAGCAATTTCCAAGGTATTACATTTTGTAGCTTGTTTTCAATAAGTATATAAATGGTCCAAAGAGGTTGTATTCTACAGTGTGCCTGAATGTAATCATTGAATAGGTGTGTAGTGTGATTCTGTGTAGTTTATTTATGGCATCCCGTCGGATTTGACGTCATCTGAACAGGACATAGCACGCTCACTGCTTGATAGTGCGCAAAGGTCAGTTTACGCCGGTTGTTAAACAACATCATTATGGGGAATTGCAAGTTTGCGTTCCAAATGGTTGGAAGATAAGGAAGAAGGACAATCAATACTGTATAACGTGAGGTAAAGTGTGTCGCCAATGTAACCGGTTAAAACTCGAAGTGGCGATGAGGTCTTAAAATGTATGAAAAGGGTCTTAAAATGTATGAAAAGGGTCTTAAAAGGTATTACACTTGACTTCAGGATTCCTGCATATATACCCTGACACTGCAAATTGACTGAGACTCCCAACCTCAATGCCTTTTTGTGAAGTATTGGGAAATTATCAAAGGTTGGGTTTAACTTCCACATGAACTCCTGCAAAATAACCTAATATAGTTTTTACACATTGTATTGTTTATGGCATTATCCGACTGAGAATAGAAAAGCAAGTTCTGTGGGAAATTTCTAACCTTGACTTTCAAAAGCCACGACTTCTCTTGTAAAAATATCAGAATTAAAGTTGACATTTTGTGTCTTTTCCAAACAAAGTATCTGTTCCAGTGTATCTTTTTCCACCCAGTACGCTGATGCCCAGGCAACTCTGGGCCTGATTTGTACTTAATGGAATCTCTCCACGGCCAACATTTAGTATTCAACAAAGCTTTCTTCCTGTTTTCATTTCTTCATTCACAAGCACAGACATCATTTAAACCTGCCCCTTTCATATCTGCGTTTTAAGAGGCCCTTACTGTCTTAGGCCCCTGTGTGGGAGGGTGAGGGAGGCTGATGGAGCACAGGGCAGCATTTAAGATGCTCATTGGTTTGGAATTTTCCTGTCGGAGTGAGTAACACTGCGGATGGGAGAGATGTCTCCCCCGGCTGATTTACACTTGTGTTTGTGTCCTGGGCAGGGGGAAGGAGGCAGAGGGCATGACTGTGCCCCTGAAGATTTGGCTACAGTGGTTGGCATGGCAGCCCAATAGAGACAATAGTCTGTGGATTTAATTACTGGATAATATGGTATAAAAGTGTCTGTCATGATGTGGTTAAACACATTTTATCCTATTTTTGAGGAGTTTTTTTCCTTGTTTGTTTGTGAGAGAAGCCACTTTTGACAGTAAAACCAAAAATGTGGCTCCATGATTACAACCTTCTTCTCCAATGTCTGTTTTCATGGACACAATCTCAAATCAGGTTGTCTATTCATCCTTCTGTAGTGCGGTTAAAATGATGTCATAACACCAGCTGGGTGCCATCTAGTAATTGTTTGTTTTCTATCATAAGCAGTTTAGCACCAGGATTATCGGTCGCTACAAGTAATGTTTCCGTGCCCAAGCAGAAGGATGGTTTGCGTCTCATTTTGCCTCTAGAATGTTCTGTCAAGATCAAAAATAGTGAAAGGACAAAAGAAAGCCTCAATGCTGTGCAGACACCTGTGTGTGGGGAGTGAGCCACAGCACTGAAAGACGGAGAGAGATACCAACATGGTTTTGAATCACAATCATATGGAAGAGTAGATTTACATCTGTTTTTAGAATATGTTGTAATTTCGGTATCTCAATATTCTTAAGGGGGCCCTATTGTTATTCATTACATTACATTACATGTTACTTGTTAGACGCTTTTATCCAAAGCGACCTACATACTCAATACTGTGGGCAATCCCCACAGGAGCAATTTGGGGTGAAGTGTCTCAGGGACACAACGACATGCTGACTGCAGTGGGGTTTGAACATGTGCTCCCTTGATCCGAACTCCAACGCTCTATCCACTGCGCCACACGCCTCCCTATTGTGCCACACGCCTCCCTATTGTGCTCATTTTATTCTTTAATGTTAAAAAAGTGCCTTCTTTTTCTCATGCTGCCTATGCTGCAGCACCTCTTTTCACCCTCTGTCTGAAACCAGAGCCCAGTTAGCTGGCCGGCTCTGTTGTCATTGGTGAACCATTTGAAGATGTCCTGCCTCTTAGCTTATCACGTACAATGTGTATGAGCGCTAGCCAATAGAAGTACGAGTGTTACATCGTGATGTCATTATGTGACAGAAGTAAACAAAGGAATCCAATCGAGGTGTTTCAGGCAGAGGGGGGAGTGTGTGGGAGAGAAACTCCCCCTGGCATTGACTATCGAATTGTAGCCTTTGCAGACCATTTACATGCACACAAACACATCACATTACAGGAAAAGGGGAAACCCAGAATAGCGTAATAGGGCCCCTTTCTTTTTTAGATGTTTACTTACACATATACAAACATATTTGCAACAAGACTGAATATGGCCACTGTAGCATAGAACAATTTGAACTGACTAAATATACTGTAGCTATTAAAGCAGTCCCAAATGGGAAATAATCCCATTACACTTTAAGCCTGGATATAGTTCATGATATTTTTGGCATCATAGGACTCTCAGATTAAAAAACAGAAACAAATCCACACTCTATTTTTTTGTTTACTCTACAGTTGGACTGTAGTTTTGCTATCTAGTAACTGATACAGATGTGTGTCCTCATTGCTCATTGGGTTGCTGATTTATACACTGGCTTTTTCTGGAACTGGACCCTAGGATTTGACTCTGTTCATGATTTAATTTAGACCTCAGAATGACTCCTTGAGTAGATGAGGTGCTGTGTTACCATACCATGTCTCAAACTATCACTTAGGTGTTTATGTTTCCATCTCCTGAGCGTGATAGCATGTATATTTGGGTCTCCATTGGTGTAACCTTATCAGACTTTGGCCCTCTTCACCTACTCTCCGGCTCTCCTGGAGTTCTAGCTCTGCCATCTGAGCACCCAACAAACTCTCCCTCTCCCTGTTCAGCCCCGACCAGAGCCCGGCTGGTTTACACTGCGGAGAATTAAGGACAAGGGCGGCATTTTGAACTTTCTTGGAAACAGTCACGTTGTATGTAGCAAGAACTGGCAGTAATTGTCACAAATGGCTAAAGTAGGAGTTGATTATGTGGTCTGAATCTTGAGTCTTTTCTCATCATTTATTTTACCTTTCATCAATTTAAAAAAAAGTTTGGTGTTTTTGTATTTAGTTAAAGATGTATTATTTAAGTTGAACTCTTGTATTGCCAGACCAATACTGGATTTCTAAAACAGACACTTGAGTTCAAATAAATCTGATATCGGTTTTATGATGTAACATAAATAAAAATTGTTTTTCAAGGCTAGCAACGTTGACTAATGATTAACATTAAACTAGTACAACACTTGTGTTCCGTTGAATGAATTGAAAAAATGTTGGTGATATCAGAATTGGTCCGATACTATTGCTTATTACCATATACTATAGTCACGTGTACATTAGCATCCAGTGCTAGCATGGCTGCAGAATCTGTGTTTTCTAAATTGTCCCTACTTGCATATGTACTGAGGGGTTGTTTTACCAAAAAACAAATAGCAACACTAAATGACCGCAAGCATATCTTTCGCATTTCCACTATTCCTTGTAACTTACCGAGCAACATGCGGCTATTTCTGCAGCAAGCTTATACCTGATATGATACCCAATTCTACTCGGGCTTGCTTGGTGTGGCTGCCTTGTATCAGAAGTTGGCCTGGAACTATTTTACACAGACACTTGTTGATAGTAAGAAGGATTATTTTTAGCAGCAGTGACGAGTGAATATTACAATTTGTTATTTTTCCTAAAGTGTGTTAGGTATGCAGTTTACAGACTAATGGAGCGAGTGATTTTCTACACCTCTTTTCTTTGTATCTATTTGTATCTATGTGACACTCATCTGTACCTTTTACGCTGCTTTTGTTTCATCTTTTCCTACTTTTTCGTTCCTCTCTTCCCTTTGACCGTGTCCATCAATAATGCACCTGTTAATGGGCTCACTTCCACTTCCCGCTGCAGCTCTGTTAACATGTCCTGTAAACACCCAGGTTGCGTTCCGATAATCCAAAAATCAGCTCCTAAATTCTGACCCTATCTCCTATTCCTTGACCTCTGAGTGAAACGTCACGGGGTTAAGGGATAGTGGATAGGAGAATTCAAAAGGATTTAGGAGAAGAGACTGCGGTTTAGAGAATCCAAATGCCTTTCACTATCCGACGTGTTTATGATGCGCCAGCGGACGTCATTGTGTGCGTCTGCTGCTGTGGGGAAACTATGGAAACTACAGTGTTTTATATACAACGGACTACAACATGGATGTTTAATAAGAACGAGGGACTCATCTAGAGACTCTGCACCGTGCTCTGATGCTGTTGTTTTATGCTTTATGAACGTGGCCAACACTCCCTCCGGTCCATATTAATACAAATGATTCCAATACGTATGATTGTATGAAAATATCTTAAAATAAATACAAATGTATTTATTATAAACGTTAGTCCTTAACATCTATCACTGTGTACATCACCATTCAAACATCTTTTAAAAGTTGAACAAACCCCACACAGCTCAGTGAAATGTTATTTGATCATTTCAGTAAAAACTAACGTTCATATTTCTCTATTTGATTATAATACTGATGAACGTTCAAAACAAATCACTTTGGCAACTTACCACATACGTTTTTAAATGCTTAATAAGCACCTTAACTTTCATGGTATAATTTCTCCATCATAATCGGTTGTTTCCGTGAACGGCCGACTGTTGTGTGACGGCAAATGCTGCGGCTGCAAGGCATTGTGGGGCAGCATTTTCTCCTCTCCTTTCGGTAAGGGAGGTCCAGTGGTTCCTAAGCTAAAGGAGGTTATAAAGGAAGTTTGAAACCTCCTTTCCTATCATCTAGAGAATTCGAACGGAACTTATCATGGCTGCCACTGAGGGACTTCCGGGTCATTTCACTTGGTTAGGAAGGTTCCTAAGCTAAATGGACTATTGGAACGCAACCCCACAGAAGGCGCGCGTGTTAACGTGTAAGAGAATCATAAATATGATTCTATTCTGTAGCATCGCTGCTTTTTTTATCCTGTCTGTCTGTCTGTCTGTCTGTCTGTCTGTCTGTCTGTCTGTCTGTCTGTCTGTCTGTCTGTCTGTCTGTCTGTGAAACCAGCTGTCTCTTTCTGTTTCTACGCGTCTCTCTCTCTTCGCTCCAGGTAGCGTAACTCACTCTGGCAATATCTGGTGCGATAGTAGGTTACCCGGCAACACATTTAAAAAGGACTTCTGGATTAGTGAGGCTTATGGCTACCTGCTGCTCTCTCTGCGTGCCTCTCACTGCAGCTGCATTGCTATTTACAGCTCAAATCACTCATCTGAAAATCCGTCATCATCTAATTAATGTCAGTGGAAAGCAGAGTTACATATACATTCTGTATGTTTAGAGGATTAACGTCTCTCCCTCCCTATACATAAGTACAATTCTACAGGGCTTAAGTAAAGCACTCAAATAAATGATGTTTATTTTTTTGATTAAGCAAAGTGGGTTCTACTCAATACACCCACCCTGTCTTTCTGTCCTTCTGTTGAGTTTATAGTCAAATTTAATGTTGACATTTCAGGTCCAGGATTAATTGAATTGGTCATTAACAAATGAATGCAATGGCGACCCTACATGCTGTGTTTGTGTGTTTGTGTGTGTGTGAGAGAGACGGTGAGGAATGTGTGAGTGGCGACTGATAGTGACTGTGGTCTCCTCTCACTGTTAATGGGTCAGGAAGAGACAAAGAGCGGCTGTGTGTGCATGGGAACCAGAAGGCAGAGATGGGAGGAGGACAAAGAGGTGTTAAGACAAGGAAGTAGTTGAGACTACAATGTAGTTTTGCAACTAATGAGTATTTATTATGAGTAATCGTTTAATAAACTGATCAGGTTCTCAGATCCAAAGATTTCGTCTTAAAACGATGAACCTCTGTTTAGATTAAAATAATTGATTAAATGTGGCATTGGTAACATCTTTGTTGTGTATGTCTTATCTGGGCAAGTAGGGCTGAGCAATAAAACAATGCTACATCAATATCGTGATATAATACTACATTTCGTCTTACATTTTGGATATTGTAATAAAGCATACAGACCTATCGTACTGTTCTAGCTGTTCTGCTATTTCCATTTACCCACTTAGACATTATTATCACATGACTAATGATTATTAAGTAAACATTTCATTGTGTAAATATTTTTGAATCCACCAAAAGTCAACTCTGCAAAATGTCTCAATATTGATATTGATGTGTTTGATCAGAAATATTTGAAACGGTGATTCCAATAGTTTGATCTTCTCTTTAAGCTTTTGTATTACAGTTTGGAGGTAAATGTTTAAAGCTCTAAAAGTATTGTTTTTGACTAGGACAATTAGACTCCAGGTGTTGGGAATAATACTAACGATGGCTCGTTAACGAGGACTTCACCAGGCGTACAAGTAAAAAGTATCCCTATTGGGAAGAGCTAGCAAAAATGTTTAATTTCTCAGAATATATTTTGATATATTTCTTTTATAGATATCCTTTGTGCCGAACAAAACAGGCTTTTGTGTGAGTGTGGCAGCCTGCCTTGGTTTTTAGTAATAACGGGCCCCTGGCAGGCAGTGGATGAGATTACTGGAGCCCATCTTTACTGGCACCCTGAGGCAAATCTGAGGTCATGGCGAGGGCAGCGACAAACTCACACACACGCACACAGTTGTGGACAGAAATACACACACACACACACACACACACACACACACACACACACACACACACACACACACACACACACACACACACACACACACACACAAAAGAAACCAAGATACTTTCATTAATAGTTTTTGGGACAAAATGAGTAGACTGGAGATATTTAGAGAGCTTAGAGCTCCATCTAGTGGTCATTTGTTGTCACTGCAGGGAAACTAGGAACAGTGAGTAAAAGGAGAGCCGGCTGTTCCTTTCAACACATAAAACAATGTATTAATATGAATTAATTTTCCTAATTGTACCAACGTTTTGTCTGTTTATTGACTTTTTGTGACGTAGGTTGTGGAATATTGAAGGATTTTGCATTAAATAATTGAAAAATGTGTTTTGCATTATGTTTGATCAGTTTATTATGGTATGGTCCCAAAAGCTTCAAAGCCCAATGCAGTAAAAACATTTGAGTTGTATAGAAATACTTTTGAATTCTTTACTCCAAATATTTTACATTTGACATTTAGAATAACTTATACAGCTAAATTTGCTTTTAGACCGTATGGTATGCGTTACCCGTTACTGTCATGCAAATGGTTCTCTTCCCAGGTGACATTAGTTAACTCTCTCTGTTTACAATTGAATTGAGATGTGAGGTTAAACAAATAAATTAAGGGCGGAGCGCAGTGAGCCATTAGACAGAAAAAAAAACTTGAGTTTCAGGTCTGTTCAGGTGAGCTGAAACACCTGGTGGGCGGGTCTCTTCCTGTATGGGAGGATGTAGTTTGTGTGCACTGTAATAGTGTAGAGGCCGTGCCAACTGCAGCGTGTGAAGCTAACTTTCCGTGTGTTTTGGTAAGTCCCTTCACAGCTTTTGTTTCTTTATAGAGTATCATTATAACGTGCGTTAGTAAATCGCCTTCATTTGTTTCATATGTCTATAACATATTTGTGAATAGGTGTTACTGTGGTCACAGTAATATTGTTAGGTGAAAGAGACTTTCAAACTTGATTTGTTATTGTATGTTGCTTTAGCTTTGAGTAACTTTATACCTTTTCTTGTTATGTAATTGTGAGATAAGACTCCTTTGACACATCCACCAGACATTCATTGTAGTATTCTGCCATTAATGTCAACTGGAGACTTACAGTCTGTCACATTTGATTTTCTTGGAGTGCCCTGACTCATAATCTTCCACATCAGTGAGCCCCGAGTTCCTAAAACATCTTTCCATTTCTCTTGTAAATTAAATGGGTCTCTCTCTTTTTTTTTAAGCACAATGAAATCCAGCCAGTTGAGTGTTGAGGTGGCTGAAAGGGGAGAATGACATCATGACTCTGGAAAGTCAGGTTGACCTAAACAAAAGATTTATATCTGTGTGTATAAGTGCTTACAACACACATGTAAATACACGTAAGCAGATGTAGTTTATGTGGAAAAACTGGACCCTTATGACTAACACGTGTCCCACCTGCGACCAAAAGAAGAGCGCTCACTTTTCCCATTTCACTGTCAACCCATCACATCGGATGAAGCCATTTCTGTTGATATGTACTTTTCTTCTGTCATGGCTTAATGGCGTTCATTGATATTCCACATTTGCTCCCCTAATCTGTTTCCATAAGCTTTTTTTAGTTGTATTCCTCCTTATTGCTCAATGTTATTACTGCTACCCCACAGCAGTCAGTCATTCCTGGAACATCAGCCGTGCCAGGTACCGCTGAGTCTTAATTTAGGCAGCCCCAATCCCTCGTAAAGCTAACGGCTATTAACGAGAAGTCCTGTGGCACACGCCTGAAAACACAACCCTGTCCCGCCAGCGTCACGCGGCTCACTCTTAATAGGAATCGACATGGGGACATTTTGGCAGCGCTGCGCCGAGGCAGGAGACAGACATTATTCAACAATGTGTTTTTCCACAGAAGAAACAGAAAAGGCTGCATTTGCAACGCTTGCATCAGAGAGATTTCTTTTTTCAGTTTTCAAAATGTCATGTGGATGAACATTCCCCTCCACCATGGTTTAATGCGCTGCAATTACGCACAGCACATTGAAATGTAGCTCCACCATGTGCCCGTGTGTAAATGAATGTTCGCCTATACCACATTTGGATACACTGCAATTATACCCTTACGATTGTGTCATGTAAGGTAGTGTCAGTGTGCATGTGGCTGTAACTCTATCTACTTCTGTCTGTCTGACTTTGCACTTTGTGGTTAAAAAAAACCCAATATGATGTAGAGTAGCTGAAATACAAATTGATCTCACATCCAATCTGTCTTCACAACTCCCCCCACACTAATACCCCGAAGCTGAAGCTCAACAACGGGGCTTAAAGTAAAAGAACATAGTTTTCCATAAAAGGAACATCTCTGAAAAACCCATTCAAGGGCGTCCCACTTTTGTGTCTTCAGTCAAATTGTATTATTTAAAAACCTGTTTTGTGAACTGCTCTGTGTGCTTTTTGCGGGCACTACTGACTGCAGGACTACAGCTGGTCAATACACAGTGTTCATTTATTTACGTTTTATTGAATTCTACCTATTAACAAAAGCTGTCATGTCTAGTCCAATAATGTAAAATGTTTTGCTTTGATCAGATACTCCTCAAAATTAATTCAGGCAAAGTTATTTTATGTATGCCTTAAACTTTACATTAATTTGTTCACTTAATTAGTAACAAAGTTACTTCCTAAAACAGTTCAGTATAAGAGAACCATAAGATAAAAGCAGCAGGACACATCGGACAATAAAGCCGGATTGCCTTCATTTTACAATAGTGTAAGTTAAGTGCAGAAACAAAGCCTCACGATGTTGCAACAGACAGTGCATAATTGGTAACCTGAGCAGGTGTCACTAAGACTGCCAAATAGATCTTCTCTCCTACCAAGCACCAGTCTAAATAAACTCTTCAGATTGGAGCGAATCAGCAGACATTGAAGCTGGTGGGTCGCTTTGGAGCAAATTGGTCCTTCAGACTGTAACCAGAGAAGATGTGACAGGTTTGGCTTTTGGTGGCCATCTTTCATGCGTTGAAGAGGATCGGTGTCATACATGGTGGCCCAGTAAAAACCTTGGCCAGTAGCTGGCCTTCCTGTCACTTAATGTTGGACAATCCAGGACAGAATAACCCAGCACCGCAGGAGAAGGTTCCATGGTGCTGAATAGCAGAGCTGACATGAACGCAGAATCATTTCCAGCCTGTGAACGCTTCGGAGCATGACATGTTTTCCTGAGGATCTTGTCGTCGTTGGGCAATGTGCTTTGAACAGTGATCTTTCCACAGTTCAGCCCCCCTCGACGAGGAAGGGAAGAAGCTTCATAATTAAACTGATCTACAGTTCTAACCTCAAAGCATGGATTCAAATTGTTAACAGGCCCTTAGAAATGACAAGTCTTCCTGTGTTTTTCACTGTCAGTCATTCACCTCCCGACTCTGTTATTCCTGTCACTAACTTCATCAACATCCAGCTGAGAGTCAGACGACTCCACCCATGTTCCCCCTAGCTGGACGGACAGGCTTGTTTTTGAAAAGAGAGGAAAAATAACATTCTTCTACACCTCCCTGTTTCCATCCTTCCACCTATCCATCCATCACCCTGGGCTATTTTCTCTTTAAACACTGATTTGACCTCAGGTTTCACACCCAGAACAAGACTAAGCAGAGACACAGACGTCTCCCGACATCTATACATACAGGTCGTTGTAAGTGTGAGGTGCCTCAGATTCCGTCCCAGCTGGGGTTTCTGGGTAAATACCCTGCAATAGTGAAAGTTCCCACTAGATGGTGGCAGAACCATTTGAAGTTGTCAGACTGAGAGGGAGGCACATCTCATTGCAATTAAGCATATCCCATCTCTCCTCCACATGGTAAAGTGTCCCTTTACTCCCCCCATGACCATCTGATATTGTGAGATCTCAACCGACACGGTAAGAGCATTCTGACAGTGGGGAATGTTTCTTTAAGTATGTCTATAGGATCCTTTTGGGCCTTTTAAAAAGTCCCAGGTGTTCTGGGCTCTGCGACATGCTTCCTGGCACTCCCAGAGCTCCCTCAAATGGAAAGATGGATCCCTCCTCAGATTGGGGAATATGTGGTCATTCCCCTTTGGATGCAACAAAAGGCGAACGACTGATATTACAGCGCGGCATACCTTAAGAGTATTACTGTCCCTTGTCTTTCCTCAAGTCTGTCAATCCAATCACAACGCCTTATGACAAAACCGTGCTGTGGCCCTCTCTGTGAAACACTGAACTGATTTAGTACGGGTCAGTTATCTTGGCACGAGCGCGGTGGCTGTTAGGCTCAGTCTCCTCTTCAAACCGGCCTGCTGGAGTGATTTTGTGGTCACTGCTCGAGGCGCCGTTGCCCTTTCTCTGCTGGTCCTCTTAACCTATTTTATTGAAGTATACAAAGAGATGAACTCCAATTTCAGCAGGTTTTCCGCTTGTACGTGATGCTCATGCAAAGCTCTATGCAAACGACTCACCAATCTGGCCTACGGAATTGTGCTGGCGCGAAATGCCTGCAGGGTTTTCAATCCCATATCTTCTCTCGGTGGAAAACTGACCCTTTTTCAAGTGCTGTGTGATGAATGCACCATACTTTGTGCATCTCAATCCAGACGAAAAATATCTTTTTCTGATATGCTCCTGATGGCTTGCTTACCTGCTCACGATTAGGCATCTTCTGGATTGTATTATCTAGATGCTTTTTCCACAAGGTTCCACCTGGGGTCTGCCGGGCCCTGAGGTGAGTTCACATCACAGAATGTCAGACAGGCGTGGTAGCATTTTTCTACGTGGGCTGATTTCATGGTGTGTGTGTGTGTGTGTGTGTGTGTGTGTGTGTGTGTGTGTGTGTGTGTGTGTGTGTGTGTGTGTGTGTGTGTGTACACACATGTGGGCAAGGTGCCAGGAAATACTCACTCCTGTCCAGTTTTCACTGCGGAGGCTGAATGAGAGATTCTTTGTGAAATACACATATATATATATATAATGCATTTTCAGTCCACATTTTGGCCAACTGATATGGAAGGGAAGTCACAATATTTCAAAAAGTATGTGTGGCGGACACCACAACAAGAAATGGGGGGTCCCAATGAACTGAAAAGCTGCAGGTGTCTTGACGGTCCGTATCTGTGGCCAAGTGTCACATAGCACGGTGTGACTCAGTGTCCCCAAAGAGAACGTTTTTACAACACTCACCATCATGGGAGATGCAGAATGTAGCTTATCTCACAGCCGTGTTTATTTTGAGCATTTTCTTCCAGCGAAGTGAACAAGTAACAGGACCCCAAGGCTTTACAGTTTAGGAAACTGAGCTTGACTGGGCCACCGCACATGGGAGCTGACATATAATGGGTCATTAAGCCGCATGCTGTAAAGAACCAAAGGCTCGATCCTAATTGTTTTCCGTTCCCCTTTTTTCAGATAGCGTTCATGCTGGTGGCAGGACTTCGCTTGACTTAGGGACTTGTTGAGGTTTAGTGGCCTTTGAAAAAGCTTGTAATACCTTTTAGGAAACATTGGCTGGGGACCTGTTAAAGGTTCAATAAGATGGGCTGTGGCTGAGGCCAGGGAAAGGTGGACGGTGTCGGTGTGTGGCCAAGGCCGTCCACTGGGGCCCTCTATTACTTGTACTGATTTCAGCTTTCTGCCACCCTGCTCTGACAGCGCATACAAAAGCTGTCAACAAGTCGAGGTCACTGTCACTTTGAAGCATGAAGCAAACCCAAAGACACGTTTATAGCAAGTTCTTACCTACCTGTGAGGCCTGCTTTTACGGTTGCTTTCAACCTGTTTTGAGGTCTCTCGGGTGAAGCCTTATGTCATGTTTTAATAAGCGCCCAAGAGTTAAATTGCAAGGCTTTCCAGTGTTTGTAACATTGAATTGATGCTGCACTTTTCTTTGATTTGTCGTTAATTTTGTTTTTTTTGTATAGCAACGAGGCCTTTTGAGCTCTGCTTGATAATTTGACCTTTTTTCCGGGCACACCAAACTTTAAAGTGAAATGAAAGCTCTAAGCAAAGTCAGATATATGGAGCGGGTCTAAAGCAGTGGTTCCCAACTGTTCCAGCCTCAGTGTCCAGTTTCTCCTCAGTCATGAGTTCATAGACATAAGATAAATTAATACACTTTCCATGTGGGAAATAAAGACTTACAACAATAATAACAATAATAACAATAAGAATAACTTGCAGCCTGCAAACAAAGCTCTGCATAAAGCGATACACATTTTTCCAGAAATACTTCAAATCAAAAGTTGTTTTAGTTTATTTATTAGTTAAACGGTCCCACAACCTACTTTTGGACCGCAACCCACCAGTTGGGAACTTCTGGTCTAAAGCAAGTAACGTCTTAGTGTAGAAAAGTTGTGACCAAGTCTTAAATCTACTGCTCTGCTCTGCACTTGTCATTATCCTAATCAATACATATTAAACCGTTTCCTCCTGTTGTGGTTTAGGAGTTTATTGTATGCTACTACGTGTGTCTGCATCATCCACTGCAGGTGGAGATTTCAATGAGCCACAGGCTTTTTATGTGTGTTCTACAGCCCTTCTCTTCCTGTCCCTGCTCTATCTGGCTTTCCAGTTCAGCGCTATTATTTACGAAGCGATGCTTTTCCACGCCTGTTTGATTTTTCACAGGTCTGTTGCATTCGCTTGCTTACTTTCCCCTAAGCGGATAAAGTTTCTCTTGTTTCCGCTGGATGCTGAATAAAGTGTGGGGCACCTGGATGTATGTATGTATGTGTGTGTGTCTGAGTGTACGTGTGTATGCTTTCCTGGTGAGGTGATGTTGGCTCATGTACAAAGCAGGATGTTCAGCAGCTTAGAAAAAAAAAAAGTGTCAGGTTGTAAACACCTAGAGTCAACTGTGAAGACACACATGCACACTCTGTGAGTCATTCACTTTCAATCGCTGGCTCACCTACACACAGAAACATATATTTGATAGTATGGTAGGTATTAATTTCCATGGCTACAGCCATGAGATCCCACAACACAGAACACAGTAGCGGACTGACACTGACACACACGTGCATGCGGCCGTTCTGCCATTTGACAAGCAGGCTCTAAAATCTTGTTCTCTTGCAGGGCTCCATGGCATAAAGCCTGTCCTCACATTCAGCTGGTCCCTGGGGAGAGCTGCCGAGGAACTCACTACTCTGACGCCCCGCTGCCATTTTCCACAGCCTGAGGGGAATCAGGAAGCAGCCAGCAGGAGCCATGCCTGCCCTGGCCACCGGAGCCGGCCACGAGCCAGGTACAGACCCTTCGTCCAATCCCAAACACAAGAATCTCTGCACAGAAATGCACTCATCAGTGCACAAACAGACAAACGTGAACACAAGCACCAAGTGGGATGCCAGCCTTAAACTCAATATATCTTTTTTCAGGCTTTATTGTCATGTGCACATTAGCTACAGTGTAGATATGGCAATGAAAAACTTAAGTCACAGGCCCCTCCAACCGTGCAACATGAATATATATAGGACATAAAACAGATACAATAGTGCAAGAGAATGTTTGAGCTGTGCAAGTAATACAAATAAAATAGAAATAGTGCCAGAAGAGTCAATATACTAAGGATGTAACGATATATCGAATATCGCGGTAAATAAATGTCTCAATACCGTCGTGAGACTGACAAAATATACCGCGATTAAAAAAAAAAAGATTTAAATAATTTTTTTTTCTTTTTTTTTTTTTAATAACTTTTTTTTTTCTTCACTTTATTTAACCAGATGGTCCCGTTGAGATAATCAATCTCTTTTTCAAGGGAGACCTCTCCAACATGGCAGCAAGTAGGTTACAACATGAACATAAAACAACAGAACACAAAAGGACATGGTATTTACAGGGCTACGCGTACACCTAGAGACATCGACAAGTACCAACAGTATATGTACTATATCTCGCCCTGTCAATAAGCCTCACCTTCTTGGCAAAAACTGCATTGTTTTTGAAGTGGTGGAGAGACAATGCACAGTTTGACCCACTGCTGTCACCCATGGCCAAAGCATATCTCTCTGTCCCAGCAACATCAGTACCAAGCAAGAGAGTTTTTTCCACAGTAGGGGATATTGTAAACGCCCAAACATCCCAGCTTCTACCTGGAAATGTGGACATGCTCATATTCCTAAAAGATAACCTTGATGATGCAGAGAGAGTTGAGTTACTTGAAAAACTAAAGTGAAACTTGATTTATTCTATTGCAGGGTCTGATTATTATATTGTTGACACTTTAAAATACTACTATCCTACTAAAATGCTGTACAAATCAGATTTATTATTCACNCTAATTCAAATAACTTTGTTGCTTTAAGACAATTTCATTAGAAGTTGTCTTAACTCAATAAACATCGATCAAACTGTTGCGTTGATTTTCTTTGTTGAGCCGAGGCATTTGTTTTTAGAGTGTGCTGTGCGGTGTGAGGCTGGAAAAAGGAGTCTTTTTTATTCTGGTCCTTGGTCTTGGAATGACCTTCAATCAAGCCTCAAACTGAGGGCACTTGTCCCTATAGCCTGTTTTAAATTGAAGTTGTCTTCGGTCCTTACCACCAGCTGCTCTTGCAGTAATAAGTAGTGTACCTTTCTTACTGTCCCTAATGTGCTCAATGTAGGGACTGCTTTTTTGTCTTTTGTTTTTTTAGTTATGTTCTCTGTATTGTATATGTTTGTGTTATGTGTTATGTGTAACGTTGCTGCTATCCTACTAAAATGCTGTACAAATCAGATTTATTATTTAATAAATAAAAAAAAAAAAAAATTCACATTTTTTTCCCTTTATTTTTCAATATCGCGATAAATATCGTACCGTGGATTTTTTATCGCGATATTATCGTACCGTGAGTTTTTGGCATCGTTACATCCCTACAATATACTAGTAAATGGAATATAATATATGGATAAATAATTTGCAAGATGCAAACAGATGAATGTCTATGGATGTTCATGGATGTTCTTCACAGAGTTCAGGTGTTTAATAATGTTATGGCCTGTGGATACGGAAGCCAGGTTTTGTGCCACCACTTAAGTTTAATTTTATATTAGAAATGATTTACTTTGAAACTGTCTTAGTCGGCCTTTTCTCTGGACTTGAATGAACGCTCTAAAAACTGTGGTTGGAAAACAAACCAGAGTCCATTTTCACTTATTTTGTTCCCTTCCAAATGAAAAACGCACCATGGCAAATAATCACATCATGCATATTTACAGTTTTAACAGCAACAAATAATATCCAAATATACACTCCATCTCTCTGTATGTTTTTCTGTTTGTAAGTGTGTGTGTGATGGCGTCATGTCAAAATAAGGAGAACACGTCAAGCTTGTCAACGCCGAGACAGCTGCCAGAAATCACCACCTCTCTCCCCTCAGGAGCACTATCCTCTTCTCAGTCTGGATTAATGGCCGGCTACATCATCACGCACGCACGCTAGCACGCACGCACGCACGCACGCAGAAGACCCGACGAGAGCATGATAACAAAAGGACAAAAGGAGGACAGACATTATGTCCCGCTCTGATGGATAAAGAGTGTGTGGGTCTCTGCGTCCAGACTTTTAACAGAGTTACCGTAGCCCCCGTCATCCTGGAAATGTGCGCAGACAAAGTAGAAAGCCAGACCGCCAATTACGATTAGAGTCATTTTGTGGCAATTACCGGCAAGGGCTCAGGTTTCCAAATAAAACACGTAAAGACTCCTCTGCTCCGTCTCCTCTGATTCCCCCGTGATGGTCCTGTGAAGTTTTGTGCGCAGGTGAAACATGATGAAGATTATTGATGAACGTTAGATCACTGATCTCCAGGCCTGGTGATGTCACACATACTCACAGCTGGCATTGGCACTGCCTGGCACTCTACCAGCATTTACACAGAACTCTGTATATCTTTTGGAACCATAACAATGCCGCTTTTTTAAAGAGATAAAGTGTTACTAGCATGTTGGAAAATGGGACATATTAAGAAATGCAAGACATAAACCTTCCACTACATCTGTTCTTGACAGATGGAGACTTTTAACACTGTAAATAGAAAAGTACAATTTAAAAAACATGTGAAGGAATTATTCCTGTATTACTGTATCATTGTCTCAATCTATACTGAATACTTCATAAAAGTGGTATTTTCCTGGTTTTACAAGCTTGGGGAAACACTTTTCAGAAGTTTTATTTTTTAATTGTGCCCTCTTCTGCTAGTACAACATATTTAAAATAACATATTTGATCCGAAACATTGTCCTATCTATTCTTTATTATACTTTAAGAATAATGTTGAAGCAGTAAATAAAAACAAATAGTAGTAAATGTGACAGTTTCAGAAATAAAAAGTAGGATCAGATACTTTATTAAGCCCGCCCTAAATACATGTAATTTAAAGAGGAATTTAGTAGTAGTGGGAAAACGACCCATTTCCGTAAACTAAGTCAACAAACCATGATTATTAGCCATGTTGAGCAGCTAACTATAAAATGTACTGTATCTTTATTAATATTCCACACAATAATAAATACATAAACACACAATGAGGGCAGTTAATCATGTTATCTGCATTAGGAAAAAAGGGGTTTACCTGACCTGAACCAGGTTCCAGAATGATCTCAGATTCTACAGGAAAATATCTCAAAAACCTTGTGATGTCTAAAAGCAATCCTGACTTCATCCCGAATTCCTCCAGGATCATAAATAATAACACGTATCTATTCTCTCTGCGGTTTCCAAGACCAAGAATGTTTAAAAGTTCATGTCACCAGGTATCTGTTGGAAAAACATTCCACTCCAACAAAATCGTAAATCGAAAAAAACGATCTTTTTATTAATTTTAGGTCGAATTGTATTCCCCAGCTAGCAAACAACAGCATCTTATTTATATTTAACATTATTGAGTGAATAACTTAAGCTCAGAAGGACAACAGCAACCTCTTCCCCACACAACATAGTATCCTTCCTTAAAATATGTTATCATCCTTAGTAAATAGAAATCCCAGACATGTTGCATAAGAAACACTCTTTATATCACTAAACATTGATTTTACCAAAAGTCACTGTGTTAGAAAACAGTCCTGTTCTTAAAAAACAAATCTAATATTTACATTTGTTATTATGACTGTTAGTAATCATGTCTAAATTCTGTAATTTAACGGAACCGTTTTGCACTTGCTGACGTGTAGTCTCAGTTCAGAGGGCGTCCTCATCAGCTGCAGCGGGACCCTCTGCAGCGTTCTGGGGATTTGGCGTGTAGGTAGCAACACCTCTGCAGACGAGCATAAATCCACAGAGGCTAACAACACCGCCTCCACATTGCGGAGGCTGCCAATAATTACAGAGACATTTCGGGGTCTTGCCAGGACCTTACCTTCTTTTCATTAGCAGCCCTGCCATCTGCAGACCCCTCAANNCCCCCCCCCCCCACACACACACACACACGCACGCACGCACACGCACACGCAAGGACAGAAGATGAAGTACTGTGCTGGGGCTTTTAACATAATGGGGGAAAATATTATCATTAATTTAACTATTCTTTAGAAGCAGCTCTCCTTTTTCATCCCCAGATTTGGATGTGTGTGTGTGTGTGTGTGTGTGTGTGTGTGTGTGTGTGTGTGTGTGTGTGTGTGTGTGTGTGTGTGTGTGTGTGTGTGTGTGTGTGTGTGTGTGTGTGTGTGTGTGTGGCTCTTATTAAAATGCTCATTATCGGAGTGTTTGGAGAGCAAATACGTGGGTAGACAAATGGAGGGCGCATGTAAGACAACACCATCTCTTTCTCTCTCCCTCTCTTTACTTTCTCTCCGTCTAAGCCCAGATAAACAACTTGCCTCCATGTGAATTAGATTTTCATAAAATGTCACCAAAAAGTGATAAAAATCTACTTAAAAAAAGCTATAAAATATTGGAAAAATTGCTCAATACTACCATGGGGAGTGTTTAAGAAAATGTTCTGGTGATTGGGTTACTCTGAACTCATTTGACTGTGTGACTTTTTTTTCATAATTCTTTGGAAGCAGGTTAATCACAGGGCTTTATTTAATGATGCTCGCCTTGCTCAAGATGTTTGAATTTTTGTACCTCTCCATTCTTCCAGAAAACCCTGCCCCACGCTTTGGACGCTGTTATGTGACATTTTGTTGGCTGCCGCTCTTAGGATCTAATACTCATATTAATTCCCACTGTAACAAGGCAGCCAAGAAAAGACACAAAATGAGCTTTTAATTATGCAAACACTTCAGAGGGGCTGATGATTGGAAGCTTGCGCCACATAGACGTGGAGGCTAAACTGTGCTCATATTAACCTGAGCACAGTGTAACCCCATTCCAAAAAGCTATGCAGCTGCTCTCCTCCAGACAGCTGCTGTTTAGTCGTTTCTCCTGCTGTTTGGCCGTGATGGACTTTTGTTGTGCGTTCAGTCAGGGACAGATAACCGTTACGCCTCCGCACGGCTTGGCTCGAATCCTCTCAGTTTATCTCAGCTCCCACTCTGGGATCTACAGACAGACAAATCCAGCCCACTCCTCTGTCTGCTACACAACATTCATCTCCCTACTGAGCTCCATTAGCTGCGAGGATACCTTTCTAGAGTTCTTTCTCTTTTTGTTTTACACCATGTGGGTGTCACATGTGCTTCATTTGTATTGTGGCTTTATGAAAAACCTCTATCGACCCCTATAGCATCACAGGATGTCAAATTTAAATATCATCTTCATGATAAAAAAACTTCCAGAATACCTGAATTCTTCCCAAACCCTGATTTATGTTTTGTGAGCTTATCTCACTGTACAGCACTTTGGTCTCAAAGTTTTTAAAGTGCTATATAAATAAAGTTGGATTGGATTGGATTTACGGCCAAAACATTTCTGTTTACCTCTGATTTGACCCAGGCCACTTAAAGATATAATAATGCTTATGTAAAGCACTTTGAATTGCCATTGTGATAAACGTACCTGAAACACTTTTTACAGAGACACGATAATAGTAATCTAGAATATAGGAAAGGTGAATTTCAACATTGTCTTTCCAACGACAATTGAATTGACCGTCCTCTGCTGTTCCACATGTGTTTAAACATTTCTCTTTATACTTGGATTCACGTCGGTATTAACTCGCCCCTTTTTTTAATGAGGGTTGCGCAGTAATGGCAGTTCGCTGTCCGCAGATGAGGAGCTTTCTCGATTGCTCCTAACGTCACTTCTCTTCCATCAGACGTTACAACATCTGGTTTATGCCATTCAGAGGTCAGCGAGCCTCCTGCAGTGAGAGTGGGTGTTTGCTCCTTGTAGCCCCATTTCCTCCCTGCTTCTGCAGTTATGCGATTGCAGTTTTGTGGTAGATGGCTCGTTTGTGGGGGAGAGTTAGAACGGGGGGACATTGGAGATTTAGAGGCTAAGACATCAGAAAGAAAAGCTAGACTTAAATCTCTTTTGGAAAGCAGGGGACCAAACCTCGCAATCTCCAGTTTCACTTGTTTGAGATGCTTGCTTGCTCACTTTTTCAAGAAGTGAAATGGGAACTTATTAGAACTAACACATAACACTTTCAATTCTGAATTTTATATCGTAGATCCGGGTCCTTCATCATCCCAAAACACTTCCCCGTAACAGTACCAATGGGTGGCATATCCTTTCATGTAAATCTTGCTGTCATGTTGGTGATGGCCTGTTGTGCAAGTTTCTGGCAAGGTCCTGAGAATGAGTGTTGAGTAAAGTAAGCAAGTCTGTATCTTTGTTTAAAATGTGTCCTTCTAACATTGTACAACACAAAGTAGTTCCACAAACTTCTTATCAGATGCTTCAGTGCTGTGATTATCCCATCTTTAATTTTTCATCTTTTATAAGCTTAGTTTACTGATGGGTTAGGGTTAGGGTTTTGGACGTGCATAGGTTAAGATTAAAGACCAGTTTAAAGTTTGACTTGTGAACCTGCTAGGGGAGCACATCAACTGTTGTGTGTACTGTTGTGCGTACTGTTGTGCTTGTACTGTAGCATTAACAATACTAATTACATTTATTTTTCCCTGATCCAAACACAAGTTTACATTTCAAATGAAAAGTGACAACCCCAGTGTTAACACAAACATAGTAGTATTTCCAGTAGTGCTTGCAGAAAGATCGACGTTTAGATATTGCAGATTAAGTGGTATAAGCCGATACAAAACAAACATTCGGAGTCTAGAAATTAAATGTGTTTGAGTTCATTTACAAACAGTGCATAGTTCGATACTCAGAGAAAACTAACAAGATTTTTCTTTCAGCTATAAAACATCTATGTCGGTAGATAGTCGATTGAAAAAACAGATCCTTATGGTCAGAGATGTTTATGAAACTTGTTTAGAAAAATAAATCATTCAATAGTTATTATCAGAACTATCAAGAATTTGTAACAGGCTTAAAAATCTAATAGAAAAAATGTGTAGTTATTTTCAAAGAAAGCCTTAATTTATTTGTATGAACTCTCAAGAACTTATTATTATTTAAGTTAATAATTGAATTGGATATATTAAACTTTGGCTCCCGGCATTGTTTCTTCTACCTGATTTAGTGAACTAGACGAACATTGGCTAATTGGTTGTGGTTTCAAATCAGTTGGTTTTGACTGACTGGCCTGCCCAATACCGCAGCTGAGTGAACTGTTGGCTGACGAGCCCCCCATGTGCCATAACAGTCACTGCATGGTGCCCCTTAAACCATAAACCCGTAACCAACTCTAATCCTCGCGCACACACTCTGGAGCAGGCACTTCTAAAGACCCGATGCCCTTTTATTAACCTTATTAAAGTTAACTGTGTTATTCCAAGCCGTACCTGCGTGTTCTATCAAGGTTTATGGCCCCTGCACAGCATTTAAAGATAAGGGGGATTCAACCATGCACAGCTGCGGAGGAGGTGGGCGACACTCGCATGAAAGACTACACATGGAAATCTTGCGAAGGGACAACGCTTTTACCAGATACACTAATAACTTGCTGGCTGCATGTGTGCATGTTTGTGCAGGAGCGATAGATGAGCGATTCCAGCCATCCTCTTCTCTGCAATCTTGAACACCCGCTGTTGGAAAAGCTGATGGCTCTATAATGATACTGAGTAATGAGATGCAGACATTTCTATGGAGAAGCTCTTTGTAACTTCTCTGCATTATGGCATCCACATATGCCTATGTAGAGCAAATGCTTACATAGAAACACAAATCCAGAAAGGTATGAGTGATATGATAAGAATATGGCCTCTGTCAAGGTTAACAGATTTTCTTTCCATCGTGATATTGAAATCAAGAGCATCATCTGGCCCCAAATGGTGGGAGACATAGGGGAGGTCTGGAGGACTTTGCCTATGTTGGGTGGATGACGTTCCTCTGGGAGCTTCCAGCCATTTGTCGTGGTCCTTGGCCCGCAGCCGGCTCTGTGCCGCAGTGATACAGCACCGAAACACAAGGATTTGTTGCCACTGGAAGAGATCCCTGTTTCCAGTTACATCAGAACTAAAATTTCCACATAATTTTAGCAAAAAAATAAAAAAACTCAGTCAAAGGAAACAGATGTAAAAGAAAGAAATCAAGTGAGTGCGACTGAGAGTGAGGAATGATGACTTTTATTTGTTTGAATTCGAAGAATTCTTTCTCTATTTGTTGAGGTAGGATGACATCCTCCGCTGTTCCCATCCAAAGCACACAGGCTACTAAATCGGTCATTGGCTGGCAGGACATGCTCACTTTCATTAGAAAGAACCTGTAAACAGCTTTACAGACCATGTTCTCTGTTTGACAATCAAGCATCGGGCTTTTGAGTTATAGCTCATGAGAGTGAGAAAAGGAAAGATTTAGAGTGTAAATTGTAGAGTGCCATTATTAATATGTGATCAAAATGAAGCCTTTCTGCTGGTCTTGGCAAATCTGCCTCTGATATCCCTGGAAGACTTGCTTGAAGTAAGTAGCTGGCCACGGCTTTGGACAGAACATGCAGGCCTCTGCCAGAGAGTCTGCTGCTGCTCTATTGCCACAATAAGCGGAGGTGGCAGGTCATTTGGAGGCGGCTAACTTGTTGTGGCTTCTGTGTTTTGTCCACCATGTAAGAGCACATTTAAGCTTAGCTGACATGAGCTCGGCCAAACAACGGCCTTTCATCTCTATTTTGGAAAAAAAAGAAGTTCTGGATGGCCACTGCCAAACCCGGACTTTCCCGCAGACTTTAGTACCTTCCATCCTGGTATTCCAACAAACACTACACTGGAACTCTGCTCTATTCTCCACCCTCGACATCTCATATATCTGTCTTCATCCTCGATAGTATCTCTGTCATCATCGTTCTCTTTGCCCAGGTATTCCTAATTGTTTGTCTTTCCTCCGTGTTGAATTTGTTTGCCTCTATATCTTTCTTTACGTTATATATCACTTGCGAGCTTTCGGGGAAGTGGGGTCGAAGGCAAGTTTAACTACTCAGACCTGGACAAGAGACGGAGTTTTCTAAAAGTGACTTTACTCCAGCCGGGTTGCAGGTGCTTCCACTCAAACCTCACTTGTTCGCAGTGTGATTGGTAAAACCGTTGTAGCTCAAAACACTGCTGGCGGATCCCGTAGACTATATGCATTCAATTATGTTGATTAGGCTTGTACTTTTGTCCTGAGCTCTGTTTTCAATGTGCTGACAGCCCTTTGAAGTCTAAAGGTGTGACGAAGAATGGAGCAGTGTATGGGCGAGGCACTTACAACGTGATATTCAATGGCATGTTGAAAGTAAGATGAAATCAAATAAATGCCTTTCGAAAAACTTGGCCTTCCATGGCTTTGAAATACATCTTTGATAAGGTCTTGTAACTTGGATTCCTTTTCCTCCCCCCCCCCTCCTGAACGAGGCATGATCTCAGCAAGGGCCACGGGTTCTTTATAGGCCCTGAAATGACACACATCCAGAGTTCAGTCTGCGGTGGTGAAACAGTCGATATATGATCGGAGGGACGGTTGATTGCACCTGGACCGGCCCACTGTACTTGCTGAAGTCATTTTTCCATGCCTCGGAGCCCCAACTAACATCTTGCAAAAGCCACACAATCTTTTTTTTTTTTACCCCCTTCAAAACGAATAAGACCGTGATTCTGAAATATCATTGAAGATGGTCACTGTCCCCTGATCTTTTTTTAATGTGTTTTGGTCTTTAGAGCTGGCAATGAGACGCTTGTGGGCTTTAGCACAGATTCCCGCTGTTACGTTCATAAAATAGCTCACCACGCTCTTCCTCTGTCCACTGCAGTAATGTCCTATAAGAACACTGCTGAACTCATTGTAAGTGATGTTAAAAGATCACAGCGTCTGCTCAGCTAATTCATCTTTTAATACTAAATAATTTTACGTCTGGTTTTTACTTAATCCACATAACCAATGTCCCCTCTGATATTCCATTCTCCTACATTGTACTTTAGTTGAAAGGCGTCAGGCGCTGGTGGTCCTCAGGACAGAACAGAAGCTCTTTGGGGGCCTTGGGCTGATGACATATCAGCTCAGTGTTGGCTGTGAACAAGGGCCCCTAAACACTTCTCCTTTTGTTTGGCATTCCACTCGGGTTAAATCCATCTTCCCACCCACTGTCCGTCTAGAGTTTCTCCCATTGGACCAAAATGTGTTTACATTAGTGCAAGAGTCATCATCGCCATAGTTATTTCTTGCTGTTGCAGAGAGGGATCAGCCCCAGTTCTTCTATGCTGTTTCTTTGCCTTTTGTGTCTTTATGTCTTCTTCAGTGTGTCCCAGATATTTTGTTCCTTTTTCTTTAATTAGTTGCCCTCTCTGCTCTCTGTCTGCCTTCTCTAAGCTTTAGGCAGCCTTTCCTCCTCTCTAGGACGGAGAATAAGGAGGTAAATCAAGACTTGAGTGGATTAGGCTTCAAAGTCTGCAGCTGCTTCTCTTACCGCCACCCCTGTCTGCAAATGGCCCCTTGCACGTTCACAATGCCATGTTTGAAATATTGTCCTTCTAAGAAAGCCCCCACAAGTTGTCACAATTCTCTTCCTCCCACAGTCTGGTGATCCTCACAACTATTGTGCCTCTATATATGTTCCTGAAAGATATATGAGGGAGGTCAATAACTCATTCGGCACACGGGAGAAAGTGCAGGGGAAAGAAATTGAATCGAAACCCAACGTTCATTTCCTGTATTCTAAAAAGTTCATTTTCACCAGGCAGACAGACAGTTTGTCTTTCTGTCTTTATTCCAGTTACAAGCTGAGAGTGGGGTCCCTGAGTATTCGTGCTGTGCAGTCCAACATGTAATGTTATGGACACACATATACGTTTGTCTCCCAGAACATGTTGCATATCGTAGCATTTGAGTAAACATTGGCAAAGTTACAGGGCCATAATTAACACTCTGTGATGCTAGATGAATCCCTGTAATTTCCTCGTCTTGCACTGCTCTAAAAACCCTCCAAGGTTGTTGACCTATGAGACTAGCAATTTGACTCATATCATGTTTAATGCATTTCATTGTCTGGGATCTTTTTGTTGTAGTTTTACATAAAAGGAATCTGAGCAAAACACTGTTATTTTCTGTAACCGCTGTGGGCGTGAGAGGGGAAGTGCTGTTTGGCAGTTACAGTAGAGTGGTCACTTCCTCTGTACCGGAAGCTTCGAAGGCTCTGGCCTCTCCAATTTCTCTGCAGACTGTTTCGGCCACCCTGTGCAACATCATGCCGGTCTTCAGGATCACTGGGTTGGGCTAGCCACAACAGAACAGTGGTCCTCAAGACATTGCCACCTGAAGCACGCAAGGATCCAGAATAGTCCGGCCAAAACAAATCAAATGAATCCAGACCAGCCCTGCAAGAATCGGTCAAACCTTTAGTGGTGAAGGGTTGGCGCAATCATGTTCCCTTTCTTCTTTTTCTTTCCCCCGCTCTCATTTTGTCTCTCACTGTCTGTGCTGGACTCAGTTTCTGATGTTACAGAACCATACATGTGTCCATACATCTGGCCCTGGATTTAGTTCTCTTTCCACATTTTATAGTGTCCACATGCATGAGATTTTACCACCACTGTGGTTGCACGTTGGCTCATTTCCTTTCTCTCTCTCTTTCTGCCTACATGTCTCTTGCTCGCTTATCCGCCCATACATTCTTACATTTAATTTCAGCTTTGCAGAGTCCTTGTTTAGCTCTTGGCTTCTCTACAGTTCTTTCTGTTGTTGTTTGAAACTGAGTCACCTTTGGTTCACTGGGTTCGGCCTGACATAGTGACCTCAGGAGGCGAGCACATTGGTAGCTTTCTCTTTTTTCCCCATTATGTAATTATTCCTGATAAACTCATGGAGTTGATGCGTTTCCCATAATGTGCTATTGGCGCACAACACACAGCCTGTTTAGGTTTTTCCAGCGTAAATAGGAAGCTATTGTTGTCAGAAGAAATAAAGAATTGAATAAGTGAGAGTGTAGACAGGAGACTTTGCACCTGGGGAGAATCACGCTTAGGGACTCTCACTCTCGCCTTCCATCCATCGCTCCGTTCATCCACTCCTACTGGTATCTCAGCGCTGCCAATAGTAATGACATTACCATATCTCTTCCCCCCACTCTCACCGCCTTTCCTAAACCCCTCACCTCATCCCATGTCTCTTTAAATCTTTTTTTATATATATTATGTGAGATGTTCTGTTGGGAGTTCCAAGTTGTAAATGATTTGAGGGAGCCAGCTGCCCTCAGGCAGGGCTTGCGTTAGCTACAAAGTTTCTGGTGATGAGGACCCCAGAACCAGGCGTCGGATGATCACATACCAAGGCAGATATCACACACCCAGATTGAGTAAAACCACGGGGGGCTAAGTAATGACAAGTGCACATGTGTTGTGCGTAAACCTTCTCTCTTGTTCAGTGGCTTTTCCTCTCCTTCTTTCTTAACCACAGAGCTGCTGTTGGAGCAGTGAAGTATGAGGCGCCAACACTGCACGGAATCGGTGTTGCGAGCTGGAGAACAGGGCAGGATATGATCTTGATGTATCCTGTGCGTTTACTCAAAGATCACTTCAACCCCAAATCACCTCCAAATGGAAAGCAGAAGGTTGAGAGTGGCAGATGACACTCCATCTATCTGACTGCCCGGCAAGAAGGGGCATTTGACATGAGCTAAAATAGTCAGCCGTGGCTCTCCCGCCAAGGGGTCTGAGCTGCCAGCACACACTTTCTCTAACCCAGTCGGAACGTCCGCCAGTTCAGTCAGCCAGTCATTCATTCAGCCAACGACGTCAACCATTGTTTTCAATCAATCATTTTCAGCTACGAATTACTCCAGTTGCGTCTGTGGTGCCTTTTTCCCTCCCTCCTTCCTCTCCTTCACTCTGTCCTCTGATGAGAGACGTTCTCAGAGAGGTAGCCAAGCCGCTCAAGTTTGTTTTGACGTTTCGATGGCTCCGCCGTGAACGTGTTTAGAGTTCCTTCACATGATCAGTAGTAGTTCAAAGACGTTTAAGCACCGTGTGGTTGTGTTTGAATCTTGGGGGGCCTTTTCTGGTGCATTTATAAAGGGGTCTTTGATGCATATAAGCCAGCCTGACTGCACTCGGTACGGGCCTGACCTTTAACGTATCCCCTGGCTTAGTGGATCACAGCCACCCTGAAGACCAGAACGGAGCAACAAACAAGTATCTGCTACTTCTCTCCATCAGTTTTGCTCCAGGACTCTGTTGTGTTTGGAACACACCCCACTCACTCGCTGGTTTTGTGCTCTCCCTCTCTCTCTGCTGAGTGCTTCAACTCCCTTCTGCTTAATCTTGAAACCATCAGCTCCCCAGTTTGGCTGTGTATAAATTGAATTTGAAATAGCAATTTCTTTTATATGCCAGGTCAGTAAACCCCAATAGAGCTGACAGATTTCAGAAGGTTTTGTTTTGATATAATTCACATTCAACTACGGGGACCAATGCACCCTGTTTCTCTCACTGTCAACAACAAACCTTGCTATGGTGATGACTTGATGACATAGGCCTGCATAAATGCAAATGTCCACTGTCCTTCTGAGCTCATGACATCAACTGGCTGGGAAAGAGACCGGCCACATCTGCTTAATTCACTATCCTCCAAATTCAGTGCAAAACGTTATTTAAGAACATTTTAATTATTTTCCTTTTAAATGTGCACAACAGCCACTTAGATTTCAGCCTGAACGTCTCTTTAGCAAACACAACTTGATTGTTTGCAGGCAATAAGGATGCGTTGCTTGAAAGCCTTGAAAGATATGTGTTTTATTGATATAATAAAAAAATAAAAAATTAGCATTGAACCTTTCAACTAATCAATAGGTGGACTTTTTAGATGCGTAACGAGGAGTTTGTGGAGTTGTTTCTGATTGGAGACGGCAGTGTTCCTGAAACAACAGGAAAGGCTGGGACAATGGTGGGAAGCAGAGGCTCGAGGGGAAATGCTATATTGCCTCTGCGTTTCCATTTTACTTCCAGTGACCAGGAGAACGACGTGTTTTGTCTGTATTTCTGGGCAGACCACCCATAGAAAACACTGAGGTGTATGTGTGTGACAAAAAAAAACCTATTAAGGTGAATTCTTACAATTGCATGTGTTGTCTTGTCTGTCTATGTATCTGTCATTCTGCACACTATGTTCCTTTACCACATTCTGACTCTGTTTCCTCTTCCCCGTCTGCAGGTCTGTACGAGCTGCTTGCTGCTCTGCCCTCTCAGCTGCAGCCCCATGTCAGCCGTCCTGAGGACAACGCCTTCCTCCAGGACATGTTTGGGGAGCGCAGCCTGCACTCGCTGATCAAGGTAAAACAAAAAAACTCCAACCTTTTTTTTGGAGTTATGTGTTTGCTTAGTGATTCAGTTAAGATATGTTTCAGTTTTAATAGCCAGGTTGCTAATGCTAGAACACTGAAGTTGTCAAAAGGGAAATTCATATCCATCATAGTGTAGAACATTATTGCACATCATGTGTCCTTTAACTACAATGTAGTTGAATTCACATCCTTTAATTCAATGTATGAGATTTCTCTTATCATGTGCAATTTATTTAAAATAATTATATCTGGAAATTCTTACTCAACAGACAGAAGTTCCCTTCACTGCAGAATGCAAAAAAAAATGCAAAAATGAGGTGGATTCAGATAAGCAGACAAAATGTGTCTTTTTCAAATCATAGTAATACATCAAAAAATATGAAATGGTAGGGGGGTTGTTAGAGTCTCAGGCTAGACAGACGATATATGTCTTGACACAGGATCTGGAACCCCATGAAATGTAACTCTGTCTCTGTTACCCACCTTTACAGTCACATCCTTCCTCTCGCGGGGTGGGACAGAATCCAAACTCCATCTCCTGCGACCCCCGGCCTTGAGCCGACCTCTCCTATTCACATAAAAACACACGTTTAAAAATACTCAATTTGGCTTTATTCAAACTCTTTCCGTGCGGTCTCATTCATACATTACTTCGTTTATTGTCATTCCAACAGTCTACCCACCCAGATCTTCTAACTCTTTCTCTGCCAGCGTGAATTGGCCTGTGGTCCGATGAAACTGTAAAACTAGATAGCTGCAGCGTTTAGGGAGAAGATGAGCACACTTGATATCTTTATACAGTACGCTGGCAGACAGGCCGAAGTAATGAATGTAACACATTCTGTCTGTCTGCCCCAGTCCCATCTTCACTTGGGGTTTCTCTGCAATCGGCAGCCAATCTCTTTCTCCTTCTCCTTCTACTGTAAAAAGGAACAGGAGGGCTTTTGTACTCTAAACCAGCTTGTTTGTCAGTCACTATTCAAACCACTGCTTCAGATCTGTTTCTCTAGTTCACTGATGTAATGCTTTGCTGTCAATTTACATAGAAAACACTCATTGTTAGAGCTACAGCTAACGGTATCCCCTTGTTAATGGTCTCCATTTTAAAAGAATGCCCAACTCTATTTTCATATGCTGGCTTGATATATTTCCCTCTTTGGTGGTCTCCCTTTCTCTCCAGCCAGAATCATTATGTCACAGAGACGATTGAGAGAGAAAAATTGAAATAATTTTCATCCCCTCCCTTTTTAAGAAATCCTTTCTGTGTAAGCATGTTTGTTCAGGATCCAAGGTTGTTATGCGCAAATGTGAGCGTGTAAAAGTGCCCGAATTATGGAATACCTCAGACTCTGGAGCAAAACCCTGATGTCAGGACTTTAGGAAACCAGAAGGATTTTATTTGATGCCTGGATTGTTATGGATGGCCAAAGAATAAGGCCTCTTGAACATGGATAATGATGGGCAGGGCCTGCGCATGTTCAGGCTCTCATTCTGGCCGGCCCCAAAGAAAACACTGCTTAGTGTGGGGCAGATAGAATCATGCTAATGAAGGTGGCATTATGTTTCTGGGATATTTAGCCAGGCATAAGGGTGGAGTGCCCAATTTACCTAGCCCTCTAACCACTCCTGATTATACCTAGGTAAACTTTCAAGAGGAACATAAAGGGGAGAACGTGTTAGTGCTGTTGAAGCAAAAGTACATGACAGGCTCTTTACCTGATGTGTTGAAAGCTATGCACAAATGGCTTTTTGAAATATTTTTGGAAAAAGGTTATAGGCTGCACATCTGCTCTGCTGTCCATTGAGAATAATTCAGAATCAGAATACCTTTATTCGTCCAACAGAGGGGAAATGTACATTGTTGCAGCCAAAGTGAAGATGGAGACAAAAAACGAAACGCTATTAGATAAAGGAAGAATTGATGAGAATTGGATTCTTAGATACTGAATATGTGGAGGAAACCCAAGACCAGAGGGATTAGATAACCCATGGGCCCTAGGATCCCCTTAGAAGTCTCCGGTGGAGCAGGACAAATTAGCCAGGTAGAAGTAGTTACTGTTGGATCTTGGAAGCAGTTGTCCCTATTCCATCCTTTTCTTTTTTGTTTGTTTGAACGGCCTTAGGAAGCCCAACAAATTGAGCATTTTTAGGGTTAAAAGCTGAAATATCAGGTGTAAGTGTGTGCTAGTGAGTGTGTGGATGAAAGAACAGTTTAATGGTAAAACCAACTCCCTGTATGCTGTCCTGAAATCTGAATACAACTTTGTTCATGCGGTAGAGGGACACTGAACGTTTCTCACATTGGGCGCCATCTCATTACGGTTCCGTAGTTATAAGTTAATGCAGTTAATTCACCCAATTCACTTTTGTTACTGTAGCTGTGAATATTATACAGTTATCTGGCTACCGCAGCCACAAAATGATGAGTCATTATAGCATCAAAGAACCACATTTTCTCACCACAATGAGCCCGTTTTCGAACCTATTTTCGTATTCTTCCTTTTTATTCAATGGAGAGAAACCGAGCTGCTTTTAGCGTCTCTTATCGTTAACGTGGAGGCATAAGTGGAAAGTGCCCCGCTCCAGACAAGCAGAACTATGTGTTTCCTCTGCTTTCTACTTGGTACTGAGATGTGAGCCAGCCTGTCAGCTAGTGAGCCAAACAGAGAGACAGGCTGACTTTGAAACACACACAGAAGAACAGAACAACCATCTCGCCTTACAGCTAAGACCAGCACTCAGACCCAACATTCAGGTGAACATGGCTAACGTCAGTGGCACACCATTAATAAAAACCTTAATTGTCCCCTTCCTCTTAAGCCCCACCACCAAATCTCTACAGGTTCCACCTTATATTCCACAAGGCTGTGAAGGGGATACTTTGGGAATGGCTAAACAGCAGAGAGAAAACACACACATCATGTTAATCTGACAGGCCCGGCAACCCAGGTCTCTCATATGGAAACGCTCAAGCCTCACCTGGGTAATTATGAAGCATCGGTTACTGGTCAGTCTGTCTGGAGGGACAGAGAAGTACCAGAGGAAGAGGTGTCAAAGATGGAAAGAGAGACAAGAAAGAAGAAGACCTACATGAAGACCTTAATCAGACTTAGGTTCTTTTTGTCTCTCCTCACCTGTCCTCATCAGATAGTTGGGAGAGCCTCTCATGTCCCTCCTAATCCTATTATGTCACAAAGACGAAACAAATATTTTCTAATATCATCTTTCAGCGGGTCCCGGCTCCCAAGTTCGCCTCATTTTGCAGACCGGTGCGCCATCAGTGCTGACATGTAATGCGAGTGCTGGCGCGTATAGCTAGCATGGCTAAAACGACGCAGACAGTTCCCCTCTTTTCAATTAAAGGGAGTTACTCAAGTGTGCTTTCTCTAAATTCCACCACACTCACTGTTCCACTGCCAAGTTCCAGCTCAACAAAAAGCCACAGGAAATATAATACAATATTCAATTTCCACCTGCCTCAGGTGGGGCTCTCCTTAAAGACCAAGTTTCTGTCAGCAGGCCTTTAGCCAGGCCTCAAGATCCCTCATTTTGTGGTCAGTCAGTTTTCCCTTAAATTCAGCTTCTGTTAGTTGCTAATAGGCTTGGCACTTGCCACATTGTAACACAGCAACATTGATGTGGGCTTGCCAGTTTGTTCTTCAGTGCTACGGGCCTTTAACGACATGTAAAGGTGCTGCAGCTAACGCTTGTACCCAGATGGAAAGTTTCAGCTATTTATGGTAAATTAGCTCATTTTCAGACAAACTGGACTGTATTCCTTGAGTACCAGACTTGGTATCCCATGAATAACTGGATCGCGCTCCAGGTAGCCTTCCAAGTTGTATGACTCACTCTGTAATGTCCGTCCACTGTTGTCCTTGACAGCAACCATAGACTTGCTCTTTGGGCAGTTATCTTAACCTTTCTACTCAAAACATGACTTGCCCCTTTCCAGGCATTAACCATGAAGATCACAAAAAGAAAATTGTCCTAAACCTCTCACCCCGAGTCCTTTAAGCCTCACACCCTTTACTCAGAAGAAAAAAAAACTGGCTAATTGTCTCTGGTTCAAGTCTAAGCCTGTAAACCTATACCACCTCAGAGATCCACTCGTACTGTCTGTGGTCCTCACCTCCTCTGCACTCTGAGGTCTCTATTTATTATTCTGGGGGAACAGGAACCCTCGTGAGGAGTTGAGTAAATACCTTCAGGCGGCTTTCGAAAAGCGAGCTTCTATCCTTAATAATAAAATTATATTCATGTTCATACATCTATGTGTACATTCTTCTATTCTTATTCGGTATGGTAGTGATTGCAAACTTAAGAACTCTGCAATTTGTTGCTAGAAAAATCTTCTTTCTGACACAAGCCAGGTGGTTATTTACAGTTTGAAAACCTCCCCTCCCTTGCAATGTTTTACTCTGCGCTAAGGCTACCTTCTAAATATTTTTCTAGGAGTTTAAAAGTCGAATACAGCATTAAGTCAAAAGATCATTCTTAATCTCCACAAACAAGGTCCTTTGAGTTGAGCCAGAAGAGCTAGACGAATAGACGAAGGATGAAGCCAAAGGGAAGGTTGTGATAGGGACAGAGGTAAAGAGGGAGCAAGCTTCTTAGTGCAGCAGACAGATTGCAGTATGGCCGTTTGACTGCTGAATAAAACGTTCAAATCATTCAATTGAACCATGTCTGGAGCAATGGGGGGAAAGTGAAAATGAGAGGGGGTCTAAAGATACACTAGCCCCCATTCTATCAGTCAAATGTCCATATTGGTAATCAAGGAGAATCTCTGGAGGGATACCACAACCATTATTCCAGGTCACTTTGGTTGAACCCGATTCCGTATGTCTAAGGAATAAAAAGGACTCAAAGTGAAACCAGAAGGTTTAGTCGATACGAAGCCAATCTTAATAGGACATGGAGAATACGAGCAATACGCAGAATATGGAAAATTAGGTTCATAGTGCCATATAGTGTATTTATCACTCCCATATGGCCTGAGAGCTGCCTGCAAACACAAAAGGCTCACCTGGAGCTTTTAAATATAGTCTTCACAATTTTATATATTGATTTGACTGCCTGAAAAGAACCCAAATCAATCTGATTTAGTAAGTCAGATGCATTTGTCCTGGCTTTACGCCCTTACATATTCAGAATACTTTTCCTGAACGAATAGCTGCTATACTTCACATGAATGAGTCTCTAAATTGATCGATGCCACTTCACTTGGTGATGTTTTTGTAAAAGTTGGAATTTCAGCTGTGTCTCAAGGCGGTCGTCGTATGTAGACAAGTATGACTGTGTCCTGCACTGTACTGGCCTCAAAACATACAGAGCGTCTATGGAGGTGTGTCTGGGGCCTCTCTGCTCCTTTTCCAAGAGCTCCAGGAGGAAATGTATCCTCTATCTAAGTGATGTGGCTGTCATGACTTTTGGCCAGCTGCCTTGGTCTCTCTCTGTCTCGTCCTCTGTGTCCACTGCTAGCTCTTAATTACCTGTCACACTCTCCAGGCTTTTTCCACAACAAATGAGAGGCAAGCTTATTCGCCAAAACTGCTCTGTATGGGGTCTTGGTAAAGGAAAGGTAGATTTTCTGCTCAATAATGTGAGGACATTTGCCCATTGATCAGTCAATGACCAATGGCGCGTTTCCACTGCAGCGGGTAGCTCGCTTTAAGCGTGCCGAGCCGTGCGGGGCCCGTTTTTGGTTGCGCTTCCACTTGGCCTAGTTTTGGCCCGGGGCTACTTTTTCACCTTTTTTCTGGCCCGACTAAATCGTGGTTCTATCGAGGCCAACAAACAGGGCTGAGTCGGGCTGAGTTTGCTAAACTAGAGAGAGAATCGCTGTCAAGGGGGCTACAACTACAACAAAATGAACATATTTGACCTTGATTTAATTGTAATACACGTTTAAAAAATGATGCCGAAGTAACAACATACTGATACCGGTTAGTAAAAACCATGAATCAATGCTTTGACAAGTCTGCAGACAGACGGCAGGCGAAAAACCTTTTAAAATGCGTGATCTTCTTATTATAGACACATGCATTTCCAAACATTTGGTCTACCTACGCTGTAAAATGTATTATCTCTTCGATTTACACACGGCATCTATTGCACGTCTGTCCGTCCTGGGAGAGGGACCCCTCCTCTGTTGCTCTCCCTGAGGTTTCTCCCATTTCCCCTTTAAACTGTGGGTTTTTCTCCGGAGGTTTTTCATTGTACGATGTGAGGGTTTAAGGACAGAGGGTGTTGTTTTCTCATACTGATATTCTGCAAAATCTGTGCTGTTGTATTTGCTGTAAAGTGTCTCTACTGTAGGGTATTTTTATTATACAGCACTTTGGCTCGACCAAAAATAGTTTGAAAATGTGCTATATAAATAAAACTTGATTAGATTTGTTGTCTAAATGGAGATCGGCTAAGCTAACGCAATAGGCTATAGGCTATATGCTCCGACCGTCCACACTCACAACGGCCTATACAGACATAAACCAGCGACTGTATTCGCCATGACACAGACAGTCAGTGGTTTGTACTTGTTTAACTTTTGTCTAGTTTCTGAATAGATATGAGGAGCTTGAGTGCAAACAGCTAACGGCTGATGTTGTTTTTTCTGGGGTGCTCACGGGTGCTCATTGAAGATGATGTCACGGCTCCGCCTACACTGCGTTACTATAGTTACTGCCCCAGCTCCTAAACTGTAATGGAAGCGCAGCATTAAAGTGAGCCGGGCCTAATGAGGCCTAACCAAACCGAGCGAGGCCTGCGGTGGAAATGCGCCACAAGTGTCCTCAAGACCTTCAATGCTCTCCCAGGTACCCATTTCAGAATTAGAATAATTTTCAAATAAAAAAAGTTAATCACATTTATGTGGAAGGGGGTGCATACTGATAAGATCTTAAACTCTTGCCATGTAGAAATTGACATTGACTGAAGAAAATGCTGAAAGCCTTGGCATACCTTCCTAATTACTGGTGTGTGGTTTATCCATCTAAATACAAATCTACATTTTTGTTGATCAACCACCATACAACATTGTCTGAGAGGAGATATTCTGGGAGGTGCATGCATAACATATGTGCCACCCTTCTGTGTGAGCTTAGTTGCTAATGGCAATATTAACTACCGGTAGATGCTGTGGTTTTCTTTATCTGCTTCTTGACAACACTGGTTTTAATTACTTTTTTGTAAGGGTGAAATTGTTGGTTGCACCCTTAACAGGCTGATGGTGAATGGTACTGTCATCTGCAGGATTTATTCATAAACAACAGCACAATATCCAGGATCTGATGCCCTCATACCAGGGGGTTAAGCCAGTTCTTTGTAAGCTAACCTACCGTAACAGAAGAAAATATATATATTTTTCTCTTTTTCCCTTGAGTAAACATATCATTTCACAGCTATTCCAGCTGCAACCCTGCACGTCTGCCTGTAATTCCCCCTTCCTGTCTCCTTAACTTGATCTACTGTACCATGCCACGGTGCCTTGACAAGGTGTTCTGGATCTGACCAGGAGATCGGACCCTGGTGGATCAATGAGGGCCTGATATTAGATCCTCTATGGTGGGTTGATATAGAAACAGGAGTGGAAGAAAGATTGTCAACCCTAACTGGTCCGACCTGAAGTGTTCTGGGCAGTGGAGATTAACCAGAAGCCTTGAGCCTCTTTGCAGAACTTGAAAACAGAAACACTATACAGCGCTGTGATCTCCAGACCTCTCTTTCTCCTTTCTCCATCTATCAAACCTTTGCACTTTTGCACGCTGTCACCCTCCTTCTGTGCCAGACATCGGTTGCTGTATTGTGTCTGAGTTGATGTTTGTAAGGTAGCTTTTTAACCCGGCTTTATTGATACCTACAGTATATGTTGAGAGCCAATTGCTGAGTTTTAATACTAAGGGTTTCGGATCCTTTACCTTAACAGTGATCCTTAGCAGGGGTTAGAGCCCCTGTCCAAAGATGATGAAGATGGATGCTATGTTTGTTTTCAAGTCCATCCTTGTTGGAATTCTTTCATATCAATTCTTACCAGTGTCGGTTTTTTTCTTTTAAAAGTTGTTGCTGTGTGTATTTTAAGCCTGCAGGGTATTCCTGGAAGCAAACACAACTTAGTCTGAGGCCTCTGTGGAGACAGCACTCACACTGCTCCTTTTGTAGCATTTTTTTCTTAAGCTTCAGTGAAGGTGCACATTCATTCATCTTTTCTCAGCTCCTTCTTCAGGGAGCTTTCCTCCCTGATTTGTAAGCATTTGGATCCTGTCTCCACTGCCTTATTTTACATAGAAGCAGCATGCAATACATTTTTCATCTGAGAAGCTTCATAAGCCCAGTATTTGATTCGGGTATGTGTCCAGGAATCAAACTCTGGTTTGTGCTAAAGCCTCTTTGGCTGTACAACACTGTCTCTCACGTTTTTTTTGTGTTGGGCCAGGCCACTTGGCATTGCTGCCTCACCAAAGGGACAGAGAACGTTTGCAAAAAATTGGGGTAATGACTTTTAAATGCATTACTGCGTCATGGACAGGCACTTGGAAAGTGTCCTGAACTGTAAATAAAAGCATTTCAATCTTGCATTTGCTCACCAAGCAGGGAAGAAATTCCACAGTAACTAAGTAAGTCGAGGTGGTGGAGCAACAACTACCTAAGCAGATGTCACTAGGACTGCGGTATGCTGGAGGGCTAAAGACACTGGCAACCTCACGTTTATTTCATCTGTTTTCTTACAAAGTTGATCAGGACAGATGAAGTAACCGGAGCTGCCTGCCTGGCTTTTTACAGCCTTCTTTTGCAGACGGAGGAGTCAGAGCAAAGGGTGGAGTTGTTGGGACTTTATGAACATTACAGAGTAATTGTTCAAATATGACGCGGTTATGTGAAATTAAACAGATGAGGATGAAAATGTCCAGGAAATGCCCGAGAGTGTCCATCTTAAATGTGATGCCATAAAACATGGAACACACTGACAGCAGTTTAACCCAGTACCTCTTAAACAGTGGAGTCTACTCAGGCTTATAAGTGCTGCATTCCCCTCTTTTTTCTGTATATCTGTCCCTTGCTTTATCTCTACTCATGTATATGTACCTGCACCTCTTATGAAGCCAATGTATTGCCTGCTATTTCCAACAACGTTTGTCTAACTTCCCTTCCAGTTGCAGCTTTCAGCGCTCTACAGCCGACTAACCATCTGCCTCCCTCAGGCCTTCAGCAGATTACGTCCACAACGCGCCTAATGCACCATGTTTTATAGCCGAGTAATGTGGGCTTTACACAGGGATTTGAACCTCTCAGCTGACCTTGAAACATGGCTGCTCTGTTGGCTGAGACACAGTCCTAACAGGTCATGATTTATCACGTGAGAGTGTGTGGATAAGTCAAGCTGAAAGGGCTGTTCTTGTTAAAGGCCAAACAGTTGAGCTGGAGTTTTCACGAACCATGAGGGGCGTACGTGTGCAAAGACATTTGACACACACTTGCTCCTGCATTTTTCTCACCAGAAAACTCCCTTTTGAATGCTAACACAAGCTATTGTGTCGTGATTGAGATCATAGTGGTGGATATCAATGACAACAAGAAAGATTCAAGTTACCGTATCTGCACCTTTTTGCTCAAAGAAGAAAGAAAAACGTTTCCAGTGGGAATGCCATTAGAAATAACAGATGCTGTGATTGTGTCATTTTAAAGTTTACACAGAGCTTCTACTGTAGTGTAGTCAAAACACGTTTGTGTAGCGACGATGTCAGTTCTTAAACAGATGTTTTAATTGCACACAGCATCTGTAGCTGCTCGCAAAGTGACGGCAAACAAACTGCTTCTCATGTCTCTTTCTGTTCTACAAATCGATTCTCTGTCACACAGCTCCTTCTGTGTGCGTATGCTCCCACATGTGTGAATTTGGCCCTTACAAAGGAGTTGGCCCAGGGGCTTCTTCTTCACTCTCTCCCCAGCCAAAGGGCCTTCTGTTCCACCATTGTGCTGGAATGCTGTGTGAGCCATCTAGCTGCAGGCTCCAGGACCGGGGCCCAGCTATCAGTCAGACCCGTGGCCTAGCTCCCCTTCACCTTGCTGGGCTGAGGAGAGACTCATGATTGGCTGTTGGGAGGATAGTCAATGTTCTCTGATGGGACCTGACAGCAGCCTGTAGCCTGTCAACACATTCCTGCACAGCTGCTCTCTAATGACAAATTCAATTGCTGTAGTGTTTTTTCTGTGCACGTAGGCTGGAGCACAAGCATCTTCCCGCGTGTAGAAATAATTCCATCTCCGCTCCACGTTTCAGTTTTTAAAAATGTTTTTGTGTGTGTAAATGAGTAAACGTTAACATAAGGGTCGGGCCTACTTTTCCATTTTAGTGATTCTCCAGAGACACATCTTTGTCTCTCAACATTGTGCAGTTGCAGCGCTCAGGCTGATAAGGAAATGTTTAGCCAATTTAACCAGACTGTTGAAATGATTTGGAATCCTCAGGCCGCTGGGGCATATCAAATGCACGGTGGAAAACTGGATTGTTTGTACAGTGGCTAGGCGAGTTGACATACTTAGAAGCACTCTGGTGTGTGTGTGTGTGTGTGTGTGTGTGTGTGTGTGTGTGTGTGTGTGATTGGTTGCAGTTTAGATCTACTGTGAGTGTGAGCGAGTAGAACATGGTGCGGATGGAGGCTGTACATGTTTTCATATATGTGTGCTTGTAGCAGTGCACATGGGTGTGTGTGCAGTCTCTGCTTACACGTGTGTGTGTGTTTGCTCGGAGAGGCCTCGCCGTGGCCTCTGCAGCCCAACATTGACCTCCCCTCTCTCTCCCTTTCCCCCCCCTCTTTTTCTCCCTTTTTTTGTCGCCCTTACTGATAAATGCAATCTGTCCTTTCAGATCCACGAGCAGCTGCAGCTCTACGAAGAGAGCAAACCCGTCCCAGTTCTGGACAGCGCTGCTGCTCTGGCCCATGAAGTAAGTTCTTTTTTTCCTTTGGAAGGAAGGCTTCAATTTATCGCATATTCAGATGGTTGACACATGAAAGGGAAAAGCATCATAAAGTGTCTGAGTGGTGTTGGGCCTCTAAAAGTGATGATCATCATTCTTCTAAAAACATCTGAATAGGTTCAATTGGGTTTAGTTTTGGTGCATTTAAAAGCAACACAATAGAATTAAGTTTCTGTACTGGGAAGTTTTCCTTTTTAATTTGTCAACTGCCTAAACACACACTTTGTGTTCTCTGCCTTCCACGATCTGCCTAACTGTTTTGTGTTTGAAAAACAAAGTAAGCGTGATTTGCTTATACTCAAACCCACAGAGACTCTGTGAAGGCAGCGAGGTAGTCTGTCTTGTTCTGCTGTTGCACAGTTAGATGTTGTGCAGGTTGAGCTGAAAAAAACTTCACATCACAAGTGTGTCTTTATCTGTAACACACATACTCTCAACACCATCCCCAGTAGCGTGCAGTAGCCCTGGCACTGTTTGTCCTCTTTCACCTCTTACCCTGGAGTGAACTACGACCTGTAACCCCTCAGTGCATACTCACTTACTGTTACAATAAAACTACAGCACCCCTCCTCTGCGCCCACCACCTACTCGCCCGCCCACTCGTCGCCCAAACATTTAGCCATACACCACAAAAGCGAAAATCCAGTTCTTCAAGGACAGGACCTAGAATTTTCCCATGGCAAAAATCAGATGCAAAGGCTTCCATTTCAGTAATACACTGAAGATGGATGGGCGCGAATGACAAACTAGATATGATTGTGAAGTTACATCATATAAACATAAATCACAGCATGAGATATTCCAATTTAGAGAGACAGGAAGCAATGCTCATGGCGTGCATTCCCTCTTCATTAATTAACCTCTTAATGAGAAGTCATCACACAGACAAAAATAGTACCAACAACACCACTGATGATGATTTTCTTCCATTGGCCCGGCCGCTCTTGCAACCTGTGAAAGATATTACGTCTGATTTATTGAGCCAGTGTCCTGACATTTGTTTCAGTATTGTTCAACTCCGATATTTATTGAAAGCCAAGTGTACACATTCAAGTGCCCCGCTCACATCCACATGCGTGCACACACACCTGTGTAAACCCAGGATCCAGCCTGGCACGGTCAGAGAAGGGGAGGAAAAGCCCTTTCACTGGTGTGTGGTTTTGTTTGAAATCCCCAGCTCTGTTTATTGTAATCAAAGTGCCTCCGACTATTCCACCCCTTCTAAAGATCCCGCAGCCATACATCATCCTAATTAGTTCAGAGTCAAGGGAAAGACGACCGCAACAGGGGCCGAAGTTTGTACAGTCAGTTGAGGTAAAGAACGAGGAGGAGGGAGACCGTCACAGAGAAAAGACGTGTTGTGGACTCCAGTGGTTTTTCTGACCTTACAAGTGAAAGTGCCAGCAATGTTCCATCCTGGTAGGTTCGCACACGCCAATGCAAATGATAGGAGTCCCAACCAGGACCCTTAACCAAACCAGGATGGCCACGCTTAAATCAATCCGTCTGCACGATATTCCCAAATAGACATTTTATTGCTCCATTCCTGGTTGTGTTTCTTTCCTACCCTGCGTTTAGTCTCGGCAAGGAACACCACTAACCAAATAACACCAAAACAAGAATCCTACCAGTAGCCAACAGAGTGGAAAGGATTGCTTCTATTTCCTAAGACTTCACTCTGCTTCTTTATTCCGTGTTGAGAGGCCATACATTTCTCAAGAGACCCCCAACTATCAGCCTCCATCTTCCCCCTCCTCCTTGCAGATTTCCTTTCCCATTCTTTTTTGTCAAATTACAGACTTTCAAATGTATGCTTCCTGGTGAATGCCCCGCAAAGCGTCTCCTTGGGATTATCGGGTATCAGAATAAATCCCAGAGATGGTGTATCAAAGAGTCTCGCAGCACACCACAATCTTGAGACCCCCTCTCTTGGCTAGTCAAAAAAGCAATGTATTTTTAAAGCGGATTGTTTTTCAGCCGTGTCACCGCTCCAAATGAACACTATTGAAGTGGTGGCTAAGGACTAGAGTGCAGCAGGAGAGATCTACAGTTAGATGAAATTCATTTTGGGCTTAGGTTTCGGGTAATGGAGGCTTAATTTATTACCTAACATAAAATGACACTTCAACCCCTGCCTGCCCCCGGCTGCACTGTCTAGCGCACACAGCAGGTGACTGCCACTGCTCAAACAACCGCCATCACCGGCTGAAACACGATCGATAACGGGCCCAGGGAATAAGTGCTGTATTACAAACACATGAAGACATGTCGGGACGTGACTGCGCACACACTTTTATGGATGCACGTGCGTTTATTACCGCACAGTTTCTCCCCAGCCCTTATTAAGGATGAAATAGAAGCACTATTGCCTCATTGCGGAATGTAAGAATACCACTAACATTAATCAAAAGAGGGCAAATCAGTCTCACACGTGAACCAGCTCGATGTATGTCGATCCAATCAGTCTCTATCAATCGTGTTGAAAAGCAACATACGCTCTTGAATAGTAAGATGAATGCCAGCCCCTTGTTCCAGATCAGTATGTCCATCGCTTGAACCGAGACTGTGGTGGCTGACTCGTATCCTTCCTACCTCAAAGCCTCCTTTTTCTCCTCTGGCCGGCTTCCCAACATCTTTATTCTCACCCAAATACGTGCTGTTACTTAGGAAGACCACTGGGTGCCATCAGAGGGCACTGTTCTATACATACTATAATATGTAGGAAAGAGACGGAGACTGGCAAACCGAGAGGGGGGCTTTAATATAAATATGTCAGATTTGACTGTTAAGCAAATGATGGCGCCACAAGCCTTTGGTTGGTATCTTAAAATGTAAATAATATTTATACCTTCGGACCATTTAACCTTTATGTTAAATAACGAGTTTAATTAGTAGATAGTCAGGACTTTTCATGATCATTTAACCCAAATTGTGTATTCTTATTGATTATGACTCATGTTATAACTGAAAATATTACTCTTGCAGTTATAAAAGGCATACTGATTTATTTTACAAGTTCATTATCGCTCTGTGAATACAATCCTTGTAAATAAATACTAGTTTACACACGAAATAGTAGTTTACACAAAATCTTCTTTTCTCTTAAAGTGTTAACAGTGTTCTTGCTTGAGAAAGCTGGAGCTGTAAATAAGCACCTGTTAGGTATTATAATAAATAGAGCATCTTAAATAGTTCTGCTGATATACTGCTTGTATTTTAAGATCGACCCTATTGAAAATACATTTGGATGAAACAGCTTTTTCCTTTCAGACACTCTTTAAATGCGAGTAAAATTCATTTTTATTCATTATTCTCTTTTTATTCATTTTTAAGCGAGTGAAAGCCAGTTATTTTTATACCATGACGCGTTAAAACGTTTATTGGAACCTATAAAATATAATAATAGGAAAACATATTTGTGCATAACTGTGTAAAATCAATGCATAATGCTTTGTGAGAATGGATTCACGTTAACAGATGCAATAATAATCAGTAACACATTTAAATAAAGTGAATTTCATCCATCATAAGAAATGCATGAGTGAGATCATACTTTTCTAAATAAACTCTTAGCAGGTTTAATGTTTAAATAAAACCACTTTACATAAAGTCAGCTTGATGTATTGGCAGCTATATATCAAAGCGGTGAGCCCTTAGCCTTTCAGGGTCAAGTGCGAGCTATAAACTGACATGCTGGGATCAAACTTATCCAAACACTGCAGGGCCTGTCATGACATTTAACAAATGAAATAAACACAGTCTCAAAGGGGATCCAGCATCATTTGTTTGGCCCCCTCCCTCTCTCTCTGTGAAGTCTGAGGACGGAAAATATGACTCCAACGTGGAAGCATGAAGGTGAAGAGCAGAGCGTGTTGTCAAACATGTCCTGTCTGTCCTCCACGCTGAGTTATGGGACAAGGTGCTTTAATAAGACAATATGAGGGACTGGAAATGTCCAGTTCTCTGTCTTGCGGTGTCTCCCTCCCTCGCTGTAAACGACTCGGCGATGAGATGACGGATGGCGGTGTATCAGAGAAAGAGATTTTCCCTCACTAAAGACCCTGACCCCGACTCCCCTCTATGTCCACCTCCTCATTTTTTTCTCTCATTGATCACGTGGCTCATCTCTTTGTTTTGTGGCGCTACTCCCCCTGCACATTTTGTTTTTTCTCACACTTCCTCACTCTCCCTCCTGACCTTTCTATTATTTTGTATATTTGGAAAAAAGTGAAGTAATGCAGGGTTGACTGAGGTTCAGCTGGAGTAACCTTGACCACTGTGACTATTCATTAGCATGTCTCTCTCCCTTAGGGGGACAAAGCTAATGGAAATACTGAAAAGACCCCTCTCCCCAGGCAATAGCACATGTTACTTTCTTGGGGTAAAGTGACACAGCCTCCTCCCTAACCCCTGTCTAACACTCGGCCCTCTGCCTTCACCCCGCCTTTACCTCTGCCTCACCTCTGTAGCTTTATTCCCGCTCCACAGGGGTCGTTATTCAAACAAACTGTCATCGTCTGCCTTAAAGGAGAACACTGCGGTTGGAGAGGTTCCCCTGTTCTGCTTATCTGTTACGTGATGACATCAGAGGCACAAATTAATCTATGTGTCTCCTCACGGTTCTATCCAACCAAACTATTTTACCATTCACAATTTGTGTAGTGTTTATCGTCATATCAAGAAGAAACAAGTGTATTTTCTTTTATTGTATTGTTTTAGGATTTGTTTATACTTTTCATTTCATTATTCCAGCAATAACTTTTTATTTTTAGAACTCAAAATTACAAATATTGTCTCTGAAGGTTTTAGAGTCTGCACAAAATATGACCTCTTCCACCCTTTGACTCCCAATTAGGAGAAAGACAAAAGGGACATTGTGGTTTAAAACAATACTTTTAAAAAAAAGAAGTTTTTAGTCTTTTTTTATGCATATTTAGAGAACTTATACTTTGAGGAAATTCCCTTTTTAAGTTGTTTTAAAAAAAACTTTTAATTATTTTCCTTGTGAATTAATCAACAAATATTCCTTTAGATTAATCGAGTCACAAACAAGATAGTTAATTAAAAAAAATGACTATCACTACTACTTAAAGTGTGCTTTTATATGCTGATGTAAAAGCAACATAAATATGAATATGTAAAGACAATCTGCTGTGCTGTCTTTATTTTAAACCTACATGTGGTACAAAATACACACAACATGTACAGCACAGCCTCACATACCACACATACAAACATGACAGTGCATGTCTGTGTGCTGTCCTCCATCCCTTCACACTGTGATCCTCACTGGCCCTCTCTGTGTAGCCCACATTAGCTCCTGATCCCGGCTCAGTACAAGCAGAGCTTTGTGTGCGTCAGCTCTCCTCTCCTCTCCACACTCACAGCACGTCCAGGAGGATCTTCCATAAATCAGCCCCGCAGACGGAGGAGCGTGGCCCTGGCTTTAGAAGCAGAGTCACTCGTCTCCGAGCTACCAGACATTCATCATGAACGCAGTCCAGCGCCGTCCCACTGCACAGAGATGCTCTCACAGCTGCCATTGTTTCCAAGAGGAATGGACTGTGCCTGAGACTTTTATTGAAAAAGGATCCTTCTGGACAGTAAATTGAATCAAGAGAAAAATGGCAACAAGTGTGAATACTAGGCCCCACGACAAGCTGTGGCCTCGTCTCCCATTACGATGCACCTAATTTAACACAATATCACCTTTCCTGTCAGATAGGCCCCCGTCGGTTATTTATGCCTGAAGGGACAAACACAGCCAGTACTCTTGAGTATAAAACTGTACTTTTTACACATGCTTTTGAGGGGCCACTGTTGAACACTTCCTTACTGAGTATATTAGTTTGGAAGCAAGGACTTAAAGACACTAATCATGATCAATACCAATCTTTGTGAGAATCTCCAGAGAAGACAATGGGTTTTTTTATGTTCCAAACAGCATGTCCAGTAGCCCACCCTGATTGTAAATGCATTGCATCTCTTGTGTCCTCTCTTTAGTTGTCCAAGGAGTTGGAAGGGAAATCAGCCAATGGAGAAATCAAAGAGCTTCTCCAACTGCTGGCCAAACCCCACGTGAAGGTGAGTCTATATTCATTTAATACAAATGTAAAGCTGCAAGCACAGTATGAAAATATCAGGCAGTTCTGGCTTCAGCACACTACATATTTGGCTCGTATTCTAGCTGATGTCATCACACAAACATCTTGCATCACTGTTTGTTCAAGCGATGCAATTATCATGCCGTACACAAAATAACATGGCGTATAGATCCAGATTTTCTTGCTTTTTTCGGCTGCGTCCGCTTGCCTCGTTATCCAGACACAGACAGCTTCAAGAATGAATTTCCACACTCTGATTTTCTAATGTATTACTGGCCATCCATCAGGCCCTGCAGGTGTCTCAGCCAGACAGAGCTGCATTCGAGACGGGCGGATTAAGAAGGAGAACTGGACGGCGTTCCTTCTTTAACGCTCTGTCGTCATGCTTGTTTGGGCTCTGCCAGAAACAACAGCTCCGTATGAAGTCCTGTCCCGACACAATACACACATATTAACAGCGCAGTGCATGCAAATATTCAATCCCTCTCACTGTCAAGGGTTGTGGAAAGACAGTGGTTCCCCAAAAGGATCAGGGTTACAAGTGTAATCAACATGTGGTTTTTTTCAATGTCTACGCTTGTGATGTAATGATTAATTTCTTAAATGAAAACAATATAGTTGCATACATTTTTGGAAAGATTGACCCATACAGTAGTAAGGAATGGGAATTGAGTTAATCACACTTAACCAGCAGTCAACACACACAATCCCACTCTGTGTTGGAATACACACAGCCAGAATCCGGAAGACAAACGTTCCCAATCTATCACAGCTCTGCTCTCCCACTTTGTTACATTGGGACAGCTTGACCTCCTTTGTCTCTGTCAGCCCCGGAGTGAAATGTGCCGGCAAATGATCACAGCACCCGCCATGAAGCATGCCTGTGTCAGAGATCCCGCGTTTATTATTTTAATTGCATTTAAGTCGAAGGTATTTGACGATGCAACGGTCAATCCATCAAAACTCGTGGCTTTCGGAGCTTGTGAAAGTCATCGTTCAGGAAGCTCGACAACTTCCACTGATGAAGCGAGGAGAGGTGAAGCCAGGAGTAAGGGACGGCAAGCCAGGTGCACACTCATGCAGACACACAGGCCAACGCAATGTCTTTAAAAACTTTTAGCCAGAGGCCAACAAGGCTTATATTATATTAAATTAGATGTTCCTATGATTACAAGGATAATACCAAACGTCACTCTTTTACATCATACTTTTTATTTACGTTTTTGAATTACGTATTGAATATGTCACCCTAATTTAGTGGGAATTCTGATACAGCGTTCCAACTATCTGTTATGCTATGCATAAAAATCTTTATTATTCCGCCGGGTTATTTTGTACCTCTTCTTCTCCCACATTCCACATCGCAGAAACTCCGTTTGAACATCAAAACGTTCAGCTCGGTCGGGAATTGATGGCTATTACTTTTCTTATTCATAACTTTCATAATTCCAGAAATTCATCACATTTTTAACATGGAAGTCAATGGAGAAACTCTTCAGACTTGAACAATTTTCATGCAACTTCAACTGCTAACTGCTCCTTCATACTTTCACTCAGAAACCTCATTCCAACTTTAAAATGTTACACATCTTTCCCACATTATTCGTGTTACACAACTTTTAAATCTGATTCGTACTTTTAGAGATATTAAACATTGTTCAGACCCTGGTAAAGAGGCCTTCTTCAGATTTTAGAGTGTGTGATGTCACAGCTAGAGTGGAGGACAGATTTCATTTTGACTTCATATTTTCTTTTAAACCTGCCATAATTCCCAAACCCTACATTCCTGAGACATAATTGTTCATGAGAAATGCAGGAAAACATCTCGTAGNTTGAGAGTTTGTTTCTGTAGTTTTACAAAAACTTTACAGATTTGACATATTAGGCACTGGTTTTAAATATGCAAAGGCCTCTAACTTCGTTGTGATGGCAGCATTTATTTGCTGTGTCCCCATTTCCCATGGTAATATGGCTAATGTGTTTATTTATTATTTGTGGGGCAATTTAAATTTGTGTTATTTATCTTTTTTTTCAAGATTTAAATGAAGCTCAGCGCAAGTTCTTTCAGGGAGACTGGGGGTATACATTCACTCCGCAGCTGCATATAATCAGCTCATCACAGGCGTTCTCTTTAACCTATTACATTTCACCTCATTCTCCAGCAGCCAATCAACGTGCTGCAGCCAAACTATAAAATGGTTCTCCTCTCTCCTGCAGTCAGCTGTGATTTCAGGTGTTCATGCACCTTATCATATGGCATGTGTCAATAAATGTTCAAACAAAATGAATTCTCTCCTGATTGAAACATCATGTGTTGAAATAAACAACTGCAGTTCAAATTAAAAAGTGAATTGCCTAATATGTTTGTTGTGGAATCAATTAATTAATTTCTTTAAAGGCAAAAAAGTGAAAAAGCTAAGAAAAAAAAAATTAAATACAATATATTTGGAGCAACTTCATTTATAAATTGTTGTCAACTTAAAAACGTGTGTTCACAATGATGGTAATTAAGTACATACAACTTAAAATTCCTTTTAAATAACGTGGTAAAACTAGTCGGTACAACTTAATCTTTTGAGTAATCAACTTCAAAACTTGTGTTTATGCCACCAATTATTAAGTAAGTGGTCATTAAAAGCACCTGATTGTAGAGGAAAAGCCTTCTCCCCTAACTCAAATAACTTTGTTGCTTTAAGACAATTTCATTAGAAGTTGTCTTAACTCAATAAACATTGATGCAAACTGTTGCGTTGATTTTCTTTGTTGAGCCAAGGCATTTGTTTTTAGAGTGTAGTTATCAGGTAAACCTGGCACAACCTCTACAATTGGATGGTTCGTGGCAGGTCGCCATGACAGAAATGTCATACCCACATACCTGGTATAACATACCTTTAGAAGTGGCCTATTTTGAATGGATAAAGAAATCAAAATCCCCCGAGATAGTGAGCAAGGTAAAGCTTCAAATGTTTCGAGGGGGTTACTATAGTACCATAAATCAGCTCAAGGCGGAACTGGAGTCCTGCTTCAGAACAATTGACTCTGATGTTATTTTGTACTATAGTCCAATTCACAGGAAAATTGAATTTCAGGGAGGTGGACAACATCGTTTTCGCTTTCCAAAGCCCCTCGCTTACACTCTAAGAAATGAAATATGGATGTTGTTTGCATTAATTGCTTTTTTCATATTGAAACTACTAATTAAATGCACTTTTTACAATTAAATCAAGAGACTTTAATTGCATTTATGTAAAGGTTCAACATTTTGGGATTACATTACCATGTTGTGTTGTATTTAAATGGTAAAGTGAAATGGTTTAATTTGGCATATTACTCTCAATGAATATAAGAAAGCACTGCGTAAAGCGAGAGCAGCCTACTACTCTTCATTAATAGATGAGAATAAGAATAATGTAATATTTCTTTTCAGCACTGTAGCCAGGCTGACAGAGAGCCACAGCTCGACTGAGCCTTCTATTCCCATAGCACTCAGTAGTAATGATTTTATGTGCTTTTTTAACGATAAAATTGTTACTCTTAGAAACAAAATCAATGACCTCTTGCCTTTGACCAGTATAGTGTTATCAACAGCTCCCGGAAACGTAAGTTCTAATATTACACTAGATAGTAAACTAGAATGCTTTTCAGCCATAAACCTTGAACAATTAATATTAGAACTTACGTTTCCGGGAGCTGTTGATAACACTATACTGGTCANCTCTGTTCCCCATCGTGCCCATTTGTCGCAGGGAAATTAGTGATCGGGCAGAGGTGGTCGACCAATCAAAAGAGGCACGTCAGATTTTTTTATTGGTGACGTGACAAGTACGCCCTCCGTCTAAATTGAGACGGTATAGGGTGGTGTCCGGGGTGTCGGTCTGGTGTGAGGAGGTGGCTGTGTGGCTGTCCACCTCTCTCGAACTACGCACAACCGCTCAGTCGAAGAGATTTGGTCGCGTCGACGTGCCTTGCGGTACGGCCCGCCGAACTGACGTCGACGTCGGCGATCTGTTTGTTAATCTGTTTGTTAAGTGGTCACGTTGGTTTGTTGTGGTGGTTTTTTGGGTTTCAGCCCTTTACTACGTGTTTCTGTAGTGATAAAGTAAATAACAAAACCACAACACTAAATTAATTAAATAATATTAAGTAAATAATTATAGTTAAATATATAAAATTATAATAAAGTGTAAAGTAAACGGTTACAACTTACAAGTTATGTTTCAATACAAACTTTCCTCACATGGACACTCAACTAATATATATATTAGTAATACAGGTCACCAGATTTTACCAGAATGTTATAATAGCAAATAGCGTTATTAAAGGTCCTTTGACATAGCAGGTTTGTTTTACATTAAATCGCACTGTCCGGATTTGGACACGATAATTTTTGGTTACGTAATGGATGACCAACATAGTGGTAATTGTAGACACACAAAAGGAGGTGTCCACCCTGATACTCTCACTCCTATCTCCTCGTTTCCACTCCTCCTATTTCTCCTGCGTCCTGCTCCTCGTCCTCCTCCTCGTCCTCCTCCCCTCCTCCTCCTCCGTCCTCCACTCAGCCGTCCTCAGGTCGGGCTTAGACCATCTCACTGTATCTCTCTCCTTTTTTTTTATAGTTTGTTTAACTTCTCCTTCTTCTCCTGGGGAACCTAAGACTACTCCTAATTGAGACAAGACGTAGGTTGGCCGGTAGCTCTCTATGTCGATGCTACGACTCTCGCTCGGACACCACCTCCACTCCAGGTAGCGTGTCGACTAAAGTCTTCTAAACTGTACCCACGAGAAATTCGTAACTCTACAAAATAATCAAACATCGGTTTCGCGTATATCTAACAAGAGACTTGAGTATGTTCAAACAATTGTAATGAAAAATAAAAATTCATTAAATAGATTTTCGTCACCAGTGGTTGGAAAAATTCGGGTTCTAGTGGCTGGAGCCGGATCCCCTTTCCGCCTCAGATGGAGAACGTCCTTAACTCACTTTTTCTGCCGGGTCTTCGAATTTTTATTACTGAAGGTTAAACTCCCGTCAGAAATTACGAATTATACTTGATACATTAAAAGCTTAGGAAAAAACTAGTACCGTATTTTCCGGACTATAAGTCGCACTTTTTTTCCTAGTTTGGCTGGTCCTGCGACTTATAGTCAGGAGCGACGTATATATGTTTTAAATGTCAATTCATGCTGACTGACATGAACCGTCTACAGCCACCAGAGGGCGCTCTAGGCTTGTGACAACTATATGCTGCTCCTGTACCACTGAAAAAAACGAAGAAGAGAGCGGACGGTTCTTCCGGGTTAGCTGCTTGTTAGCCATCTGTTGTTAGCCGTCTTGTTAGCTTGTTAGCCGTCTGTTGTTAGCCCGCCGTCTTGTGTCCGGTGCGGCGCAGGGTCCACCCCTACCAGCCCAGCGGCCGAATGCTCAGTGGGTGCGTCCGAGATGCCCCGTCTGTCCCAGCAGTCCTCCGTCGGAGCGCGTCAAGGGGTAGAAGCATGCCACCCTAGCCCGACTCGCAGAGCCAGCCTCCAGGTAGAAGGTATGTGTTGCGTTAACATACCGGACCTGTGTAGTTAATAACTTCCCTTTCCAGTTTACCGTAAATGTCTGTTATTGGCTTGGATTTGAAAATAAATATCTGAATAAATACGACTTATAGTCCGGTGCGACCTATATACGTTTTTTTCCTCTTCACGACGCATTTATTGGCTGATGCGACTTATACTCAGGAGCGACTTATAGTCCGGAAAATACGGTAATTGGACCTTGTATTCAAAACTACAATGTGTTTTTAAAGCTACAAGAATGAACATTGGCATTCTCTAAAAAAATACATTTCTATATTACGGAAACACATGTTTATCCATTGTTACCTAGTGAGACACAGTCATCCATGGTGGCTACAAAGAAGAAAAAAACAAATGTAGATTCCAATCAAAAGGAATGCTTCAATTGCTCAGGGGGTCAAACCTTAATATTATAAAGGGACCATTTTGACTATTGAGAAACAGGAATAACATTTTTATTTCAGGTAGCTTTTTAAATTACTCCAGACGTTTAGGATTGCCATCCAAACCACTTTAAGATGCTGGTTTCAAAATGGTAGCTCATACAGGATCAGACAAGTGTGTGTGTTTGGTGTAAGACGCCGTGAACATTTGGAGGCACTTATAGTTGCTTCCTCCCCTTCACGTGTTCCAATTTTGGCCAAACAAGGTTAAATCAAAACATTCATAACATCATCTACCACAGCATGGGGTTCGCCTTATAGCACCGCGATCATTTCCCAGAGCGCACTGCAACTCGGGGAGGTGTTACGTCACACCCGAGATAATGACTAGCCAAAACAGCAGTCAGGAGCGATCACTCCCGAGGTTGTTCCGATCCTAAAGCATCAGGTCTGAGAGCCGTGAACGTTTTGAAGTGCGGAGCCAAATGCGTCTGCCTTTATCTGACATCTTGTTTCACATGTTAGTGTTCACGGCGATGTTCCTACTGATGTTGCCCTCCTCCCACTGTTATGTGACATTTTAAGTTGAACCAGCAACCAAACCACATTTTGAGTAGGATGAGAGGTAATTGTAGAGGAGGGGGGGACGGAGGGCAAACTTGAAAGAGGAAACGACAAGGACAATATGAGAATGATAAAGATATCTAAAAATCCTTCCAAGTGCTGCCCTTATTACACTCTGGAAGGCTTTCATCTGGTGCCTATCTGCCACAGGAATGGTTTGCATTGCTTAATGGCCTTGTACACAGGCATTCCTAGTCTAATGAAACACCATGTGATAACACTGCAGACTTTGAATTGAAATGGCATGGCCTATCAGAGAATGCCTAAATTGTGGAAAACCTTGTTCTTTGCCCTTTTTTGAGGGTACATTTCCATCGCCATCTCAAACATTTTAAGAGCAGCGAGAATGAGCTGAGGTAATGATCTGATGTGTATGGTGATGGTGGCAGCTAAGCCTATCATTTACTGAGCTCAGGGGAGCCATGGCTGCTCAGATTGCGGCCGCCGTTTTTCGTAGACATTCTCGGTGTGCAGTCAAGCTGGTCGGCTACTCATTCTGACTGGATGCTTCATGGCCGCCCGCCCCAATCATCACTGGAAAGGGACGCACGCTTAAGGGTATATCCCATGTCGCCAACATACCAAAGAGTCACCGCAGAGGATGACAGAAGGGGTGAGATGAGGGTAGTGTTGGAATGAAGGGAAAGGATGGATGACAAAAACAGAAAGGCGAGTGGATGTAATGTTGGTTAAAGGATTAATCAAGTATTACAACTTGTTTTTGCGGTCTTGGCTTTCCTTTTGATTCGTAGAGTAAATTGTACTGATAATAATCGCTAAGATCTGGATACAACATTTTATGGAAGGGAAAGAAACATAGACAATCAGACAATCAGACTGTCTGTAAACAACAGTTTAGACTGATTATTCTAACCAATTTATTTGACTGGGCTGAATAGCAGGTCATCATCAAAACCCATTGTTATTATCCCCCTGATCATCACCCTAAGGGTATCAAAAGATGGTCCAGGTCACACTACCCCACTAGAGAAACATCCAATGTTGGGTATCTTTACTCCTTTGAGTTGTGTGGATTATATCTGGCACAGTAAACCATCCTGAAGTGCTGCCAGACAATCTTTTAGCTATCTTCTTACGAGTCAGGAAGAGACAAAGGAATGACCCCTAGTCAGCACCCTGTAAATGGCCCTGAGTTACGAGCTGATGTCACCCTCGCAGCCAGCCAGCACACAGATGGCCTTCTCCTTGGACACACTTGACGCTGTCAATTTCTCTCTTGCTCGCAGTATCTCTCTCTCTCTCACTTTTTAAACAACCAACATGAGACCGGTGGAATTTTCCAGATGACAAGGAGTGAGATCTTTGTCATGCATCTTTTGGCCTTCAAATGTAGAGCCGGTTATTGGAAGTCAGGAGGGGGAAAGTGAATGAAAGACAGAGCTGAGCTGGTCTGCATTAAAAGGCTGAATCCATACATTACCAAACGGTACATGTCACTCAGAATTGTGATACTGACAATGAACCAATGTAAAAGGGAATTTTAACATGAAGGGCAACAATAACAACTTGATCTATAAAACTTTAAGGGTGGTCTCTACGGGTTTAACTGGCTCTTATCTTCGAGAATAAAATGGAACTTTTGTCATGCACCCATTGCGCTTCTAAATCTACTCCCCGGTCTGTAAACGTTTAAAGTTGAAAAATGAAATGGACGGATAAATTGAACACGGGGCCAGGTTCAGGGCCACTTAAGAGCGATCTCGGACAGCATTTCGAAATGGTTCAGTCGCTCGTTGGAGGAGAGTTGAGAGGGAGAGCGCTGTAATATATGGAGAGAGACATATAGAGACCTCAAGGTGAGCGATAAGTGTGTCCACGTGTTTGGCAAACCGAGAACCAAACCAAACAATCAGACAGTGGAGAGGTTTGCACGTCAGACAGGAGTACAGACATACTGTAAGAAAGCCCAGAGAGCCGTTAGCACGTTCAGAGAGAACAGATGGGGAGGCTGGAGGAGAGCCAGGTATCAATGGAATTGAGCTAGGGGGTAAGAAGGGAGGAGGCAATTACTGTAGACTAGGTTGACAACTATGGATGTTAAATAGTTGATCTAACCCCAGTATCAGATTAATAATAGATTTAAACTGATGGTACTTTAAACATCAGTTTCATAGCCGAGGAATGCATCCACGAGAGCAACAGAAAGGAAAGGGATTATTTATATCTTGCAAATGTTAGGCGTAAATGGACACGGTTAAGCAATGCGCGCCGCAGCCCCTCGCCAACACCAATATTGTTCCAGCCGACGGAGCTCCCGGGCTGGAAAGGGAGAGAAAGAAAGGGACCCCCTCCTCAATCACCACCTCCATCCTCCGCTCGGTAACAGCGGGGTCTCCACGGTATCCTTGAATTAGGTTGTAGTTTATGGCCCCGGGGCGCAGGCGGTCCGGCGCACACAGGGCCAGGATCCAAGCTTGATCCGCCTCAATCTCTCTTGACCCAGCCATCACCACTCCGCTGGGCCACATCTGCTACTGAATGTGACCGCTCCAATCAGTCCCTCCCCATCTATCTCTCTGTCAGTCCATCCATAATCCTTTTTCACTTTGCTAAATCTCCTTTTTTTGTCTTTTTCCTTCATTCCTTTCACTCAACTGGATCCAACATTCTTCTATAATCAAGGTTGTTGTTTTTTTTTTAATACCGAAAAAAATGAATGAACATAGAGTGAACTGTTATCTTTTCCCCAGTTATTACTGTAGTCCTGAGAGGGCCATGTCAAGGGACTTCCTACTACTGCTGCTCCAAATACAACTAATCCTTACAGTATGTATGAGGTTAGCTCAAAAGGAGACTTATGTTCTTTTGGTATGGGCTGCAACAAACGACATTTTACACCTGCCACCTTGTGTGCATATAGAGAGGATGGGAGGGAGGTTAGAAATCCAATAACTCATAAGAGGAACTGGGCCATTAAAATGAAATAGGAAGGGAACAGTACAGCACTGTCTGTCTTTAACTTTTTAGCAGGCTATTTTTGGCCATCCTGCACTATGTATGCCAGTATGTGGTTGAACATAACCAGGAAATGACAACATCCATAATTCACCCGAGGGCTTAAAACCTGAAGCATAAAACGAGCCTAATGCTAAGTTTAGAGGTGGTCAGCTTAGCTCTGTTGGCTATTTTGGAGCTACATATTGGAAGAGTCACATTACATTAAAGGCTCTGAGCCATGTTGAGGGAAACAAGTAGTCAAATAGATCTGTCCGTTTTTAAGTAGTAATGTACAGTAAAAAAAATATGGCCAATAAGAACTAGCTTTTGGTTCAATGGGGTCATTGTGAGACTGGTGCAGGCCTATAAAACAAAGTACAAGTGTGGTTCTGAGGGTTTGTATGTTGGGATGTGAAATGAGAGGAAGGAAACAAGCTGCATATTGCAAATGAGAACATATGTGGTCTCATTAGGCAAACATATGTGCTTTTGAACACGAAAATGTCAGCAAATACATATAAACAAAGCAAGGAAGAAAACAAGAAGGAAAGGAGAGGTGTGTAAGAAGGAGCCATGTGTGATTTGGAATCGAGAAAACACTTTCAATGATGAGTTGAGTGGTATATATATATGGATTATATCTTAGTATTGCTTAGTTAATGAAGTTGAACAAAAAAAAGGGTTGCAGAATTAATTTTCAGCTTTGAAGATTGCAATAAATTCAAATGCCAAGTAAAAAGCATTTAGTAAACTGCAGTCCAAGTGGGTCGAGTTGGCTCATAAGAACAGCAAGACCCACAGCAGATATTGGCAGAATGAACGACTTCTTTATGGCTACAGGCATGCACACGTAGTCATATTGTAATGCGCAGCCACAAAGCCAGCTGGATTAGGCTTCTGTTCACGCACTGTAGCCTACCATATACAAAACAAATTGCTGGTTGGCAACTGTTTTGTAAATCATAACTAATGTGTTTGTCATTTTGAGACTGCATATCAGGGAATATCTTACAGGTGCAAGGAGAGTCCTGCCAACAAGTCTGTCGATTTGGGCTTCAAATTAAGTACTTTTTCTTATGTGAGAAAATTTCAACTTTAACTGGAGGAATTTACACTGTTGAGAAACCAAAATGAGTTATTGTTAGGTAAGATTGATCAACATTCATGTCAGTTGCAGGCTTTTTCTTTTGACAGTAGTGTGTTTTGATTTGACTGTTTTATAAAATAGAAAAGTTCAGTTCAATCTTTTTACATTCAATCTATTACTGGGGGCACTATAGCTCCCAGAACAGTAGCCTCCAGTATTTCTAAACTATCATTCGAAAACCAGTGTCTGTAGGCCATACATAACTGTTTCTGCTGCTGTCATGTTGCTATAAGACATGGTTTATGTCTTCTGTCTTCATTACGAAGCCATCAAAAATCTTTGATTTATAAGGGCAATTAAGCTATACTCCCCCCCTTTCCTGATCTCCTACATCCTGGCTTGTTCCAGCATATATCTGCTAAGTACTCCCGCTGATGTTTTTTTTCCTAACATACCTGCACACACTGGCCAAGTTTGGGGTCACTGTAGAGACTTGTAAATACTGTAAATAAGATCTGTTATTACATCTTAAAGTCTAGCATCAGTTCATTAATCCGTCATTAGGCACTTTGATATGTGGCTGAGCTGAATGGGTAGGATGCTTGGATGTATACAAATAACTGGATATAGCATTGGAGGGCCCCGTTCAATCCTATTGGAGTTGCTCAGTGGTGCATTAAGCCAAAGTGGCTTGAGTCTCAAGGGCAAAAGTACCTGTATTCGGGCCCATAGAGCGCGTGCGATTGCTTTTCCTTAACGGTACGTCCACACGGCGGCGTGCGTTGAAGCTTGCAGGTGGGCGTGTCTGAAACTCGACCAACAACCAATCACATGAATCTCCCGCCCCGGAAGAACAAGCACGCGGTTTGATTGGCTAGAGCTTATATTGGCATATGATTCGATTGGCTGACGCTTCCGTCGAAGCTTCAAAAGTTGAACATTGCTCAACTTTTGCAGAGAGCAACGCTCCAACAATGCAGTTCGGCGAAGCGTGACGCCACCTCATTCAAAGTGAACGGGCAGAAGCTTCAACGCACGCTGCCGTGTGGACAGGCCGTAAGACTTGCCTCCAATCTGGAGCTTCACGGCCGTTCACGCCTCAGTCAAATGAATGGAGTGGATGGATTTAGCTTTAGCACATCATACAACTTTGAGGAAGTAATGTTTAAAAAAGTGCTAAGGCTGTGAAGTTGATTGACCTAATGCTGATTTAAAAATCAAGTCTCTTTCCCACTGTAATTTAAATGAAATTACATAAGGAACACGGAAGTAGTATTACTGCCGTTTGGCCACTACGAAAATGTGCTTCAATGCCCTGCGCACTTCTTGTGGGCTTGGTAGGATGGTAGCCCCTGCATGACTAACACCACATCGAGACATGGAGACACAGAGGGGGGCTGAGGAAGGAGGGTCTGGCAAGAGACTGGGAGATACGGAGAAAGCAAAAAAAGGAGCAGACAGGAAAATAAGAAGGAAGGTAAATCCAGACACAACACTTCCTCTGATGACAGGTGTGAAGCAACTGTACCACAGACATCCAGAGATGAGTCTTGAGAAACATCCCTACCTTTCACTGTTTGTTAGTTACTACCAGCTACTCTGCAATACCTCTGTCATACCCATTAATATGTTGCGATGTGCTGTCACTATCTACTTTGTAAGGGCCTACCAGAGCTTATAATATATGCTTACATGATCGTCGGCTGGGGGTCTTCTGCAGTGGGAGAGTCGCAACAGGTCGCTTCAGTGCAAATCTCCTGGAAGAAGAGAGAGGAGGAGAAAGAAAGAAAGGAAGAAGGCACAATAAAACCATCAGTTTTCATGACCACATTGGGAATAATAAACACTCCCTGCTATGCTACAATATCCACCATTCGGTCAGCTGAGACTTGAAAAGGAGAGTGAAAGAGTGAGAAAAAACACACTTGCTGCCGACAAAACTGCACGGTTAAATGTTTATGAATGTTCTTTTTCTTCATTTGCTCTCCTCCCTTCCCCTTTTTCAAAGCTCTTAGACGGTGCCAAGAAACTGCCCCGGCCTCCTGAGCTCTGTGTTCGTCCGAACGCACACTGATGTGTGATTTTCCATCCACTTGCCATCCAAAGTGGATCGGTACCAGCACTATCATTTTCTGTCATTACTCATTTCGGTCCAGACATTGTGCGGAAATCCAGACTATTTTGGCAGTATGAAGCAAGAACAGAAATAAGCGAAAATAAGGGGAGTGAAAGAGAAAGAGGGTGAAAGCTGTGTGACTATGACAGAAGTAAAGACGGTGGGTTCAGCCGTGTTAAGAGAGAATGGTTGACAAGACATGCTGATGGAGCTTGTTGTTTCCTACCTCTCCTGGAACTGTTTGGACGGAATTAAGCCGGCACGAGGATTGTCTTCTCCTTCGTGTTTGGCCTGCCACCAGGTTGCATCATCTTGGCTCATGACCTGTAGGATGTCGCCCATCTTGAACGCCAGTCCAGCCTCCTTACATGGGATGGCTCTGTCCTGCTTAGGCTCGTAGTCAAAGAGTGCCTTCATAAACACCTGGACATACAGCAGAGAAGGGGGGGGGAGGGGGGGACAAAACAAAGAGCTGGATTGAGGGCAGAACAGGAAAAATCAGCAGTTCACTGTAAATGACTTTTCTCTCCATTGCGTAGAGTGTGAATACTCAAGGAAAGTCATCACGGCGAACACAGAAGGTGCTTCACCAACGCTCAGGGGGATTATTTTAGAAAGGTCATTGCAATCAGAAGTTGAAACCTGCGACTGCTGGCCAAGTTAGTTTCTCCATGTGGTTCAATCAACACTGAGGATGCAGTAAGCCCTGTCAACATCTTCCAAGTGTGGCAAAACATAACATTTATTCCAGGCTCCAGTTGGAAGGGCATTGTTCCACACGTTCTTCTAAGTCTAAACACAAACTAATATATTTCCACACTAAGGGAACAAAAGTACTTTTCTTTCTTTAAGGAGTTGTTCTTATTTGCTTTGTCGGCAGAGGTATACACAACTCATCAACACAAGGGAGGTTGGACCTTTAAGTGGAAAAATCGATGACATACGTTCCCTGTTGTGGCAGTTAAGCTGCAATCTAAAGCACCGTGATGCATCTTTTGCCATAATTGAGTTCTGTCATGATGAGTTAGTACCCAAAAGACACTTCAGTACAAGTGGAAATAGAGGGAAGGTAAGTGTGTGAGAGAAAACGAGGAACAGGGAAGGAGAGATTATAGTTTTTATGTCCTATTGATTTAAAGAGTGCTTTTTGCCACGTATTAAAACTATCTTTCAGACAGAGAGGTTTTGTTTGGTTCTTAACAGCCTGTGTTGAAACCCTCCAGCTGAATACTGTACACTCATACATCTACACACTAAGATCTCTACCTCTCCCTTGGCCAAGTTCATCTGGCCTGTAGATGCTCAGCCACTTACTGTAGCTTTTACACTGCCTACTGTTAGAGCAAAGGCTGTTCCTATGACTGAGTGGCTGAGGGTTTGGCAGTGGTGAACTATTTCTCAACAGGCTCAACCATTTCAGGATTATAAATGTAAGAAGTAGCCGACCATGTCCTGTAAACATCTGTAACACAAGAAGCCTTACCTTTGTTGTGAATAATGAAAAACTGCCTTTAAAAAGGTTGAGTGGATGAACGTTTGATAAATGTTGTATCAACACGCCACTGGGTGAGAATTATGGCATGGTTGAAGTAACAGTTAAACCAGCCTCAAATGGATGGCTGAAAGCTACTGTCTACGAGGGCAGCATTCCAAATAGAGATAATCTTGTCCTACAGTGAATGTAGCTGGGTATCAGCAGTGTTACAATGGTAACCTCAAAAACGATGGCCAAAAAAACTGCAGGACTTAATGCTACAGGTTACAGTTATGATTATGTGGTCAGAATATAAACAGCTTTTATCATACTAGTCAGCAAAACGTTATTATTTGTGTTGTATTACAAACAATTTGAACCATTTTAAGGAGTCTGCTCTAAAAGGCTGTGTGGTTAGATTGTTGTTGGAAAGAAGCAGCCTGTGGTTCACGAGCTGGTAGGATCAGAAAACAGAATGTTGGCTTAAGTGTATATAAGTGATGCTGCATGTCCATCTCTTTAAATTAAGGAAAATGTTACACTCGGTATCCTTTTACAATAGTTTATTGTTTTCTTAGCTCAACCCATTCAAGCCCCTATTGTGTCACTTTATGTCTCTACAACCTCTGCTGCAACCTCAAAAACAGTTTGAACAAGGCCTTTGACTCAAGGTGGAAGAATGGTTTTTTTTAAGTCTCTGCTCTCCGTGTCATCTGGTAAAAAAACAGACACTTTGAGTTTCACGACTGAAGCAAAACCTTGGCTTATTTAAGTCGCAAGATTGTTACTACGGATCTGTAAGGTTTGTATGGTTTAAAGATGTATTATCTAGGTATCCAAAACACAGGTTTTGTTTAGATTCATTAAAGTAAAGCATCCCAAATGTTTTAATGGTAACGAAACTTAAATAGCTTTTCTGCAAGTTTTGATACATTTCAATAACCTGCCCTAGTTCTACAATCACATTACCATGTGTACAGCCCTTCTCCCCCCTTGTCCGTATATCATTGCCTCCCTGTGGCTCAAAAGCAATGTTCTGTATCCAATAAAAAAGTATTCTGAGAAGCTCTTAATGTCTTTTGAACCGATGAGTGTAACCCAAAGAACATAATGATTGCGCCTTACCTTTGGCTCCTTGCTTGGCGCCTCTTCCTTGATTGCAGGGACAAGTTTAAAGGTGATGGCTCCTTGTGACTGGGCCTGAACATTGGGAAAGATAAGATAGATACACCAGTTTAGGTACAAATGAAGGGGGCGGGAACCATTTATCTGTTTCACACAGCACCTAATTCAGTGAAAGTCACACAATGCGAACCACTGTATGATTTTTCAACAATGGAAGGGTTATAAGGATTGGATGACTGTACTTGGCAGGATAGGGAGCGTGTGTAGGGGTAAGAGGAGGAGTGTTGAAAGCTATCATCAGCTCCGGAGGCCTTTGTGTCTGTCTGAGTGGGCCTCCAGAGTTTAAGAGACTGTCTTTCCTCTCCAGTTGTCCCCCCTGGCAGAGCTCAGGCCCATGGCGGAGCTTGTTTGAGGCGTGCGGCGGAGGCTGCTTGGAGAAACTACTAAGCATCAATCTCTTCCAGGGGGACCGCGTGGCTCTATGCATGCTGTCTAAAGACTTACAGAGAAAAGCCAGTGTTTGGTTTTCTGCACTGCGATGGGAGGCACGTGGTCCTAAGTGAGTTAGGGGAGGTTTTTTGCCATCACAAACAAGGATTGTTATGTTGGCCAAGGGACTGGAGCTTAAACACAGGAGAAAACTCTTGGACAGCACACACAAAAAACAGAGAGAGGGCAGACGAGGCTTACCAGAATACGGATGATTTCCTCCGGTTTCTTGTCATCCACAGGGATTCCGTTGACCTCCTTCAGTTCATCCCCAACATGAATCAATCCTGCCAAACACACACAATATTCTATTATTCTGATGTCCTAATACAGGTAAGTTACAGTTTAAAAAGTCCAGTTCTAATAAAGCCTAGGGATGTGTACAGCACACTACATTACTGTTTATCGTAGTGGTGGTATTAGAGTTTGGAAGGTAATCAAAACTTTATTGTCGACACATGTAGAGTTGTGCCTATGGCTACACTGTGGCAGAGCTGAACAACAGACTGGACACTATGAACACATTTTTGAATGGAAACCATTTGCAAAACAACTGAAGCATTATACTTCATGTTTATAAGAAAAAAAGTGAATAAGTAAAAGTGATGACACAGAACTTGTGGATTCAGGTGCAGTGATAATTCCTGAATACATCCCTGTTACGTCAGACTTCATTCCCCACTACATATTCACGTACAAATGTTGAGACGAAAATGTATAAAAACATGTTTGAAAAAGAGGAAAAACTCACCACTTCTGTCGGCTGCCCCTCCTCTCATGATCCGGGCCACCAGGATGGCTCCTGTGTGATCGTCACGCATTATGGTTGCACCCTGCAGAGCAAAAACACAGAATGGAGAACATTTGGATGAGCTGCAAGTACTTTTGTTAATAGATGCATCGTCAAAATGATGAGATTATTGCCCAAAATGACAATAAGAAGAAGTATTGGAAATTCAGTCAACACATAACCCTTTTTATAAAAAAATGATGTGGAGGTTTTTTTGTGATGTTTTTACCTCCCATGTAACTAATAGTGAGAACATGCCAAGTATGGCAAGACATAAAGACATGGCATTTTCTCTTTCTTGCTATGATATACCGTAGATACTTTTTGTAACTGGTTGCTGGAGTAAGGCACAGTGAGAGATCAATTTCATGTGTAAACCAATGGAAAAAAGCTCAAAGATTTAAATAAATAGTCCCCCAATAGCATCTTGAAGCAAGTTTGCATTCATTTCTCCAAAGAAACAAATAGATTAAACTAATTACTGAACATAAGCATGCCAAGTAAAAGCATCAAACTATTTTACGTAGCTTATGGCTTGGAAAGAGAGGGGGAAGCTTAGCAGGTACGAGGCAGACGACTCAAAAGACACACCCAAACACCCAATCCTTCCCTGTCCTCCTTTATGGGCTTAGTGCTCAGCCAGAAAGACACACGAAGAAGAGGATAGTGTTTCAACTTCCTCATTGCTATGCTAAACAAAGTGTAGCATTGATGCATTTACCAGTTAACCAAAATAGGCTCGGTAGGTCTAACGGGTGCCGACCTGTCACCCCACGATCACAGCTTGTCTGGCTGAGATTTAGAATGGAATAGGATAGCAAACTGCAACTGAACGTGTGGCGTCATTCTCGCTTGCGACCCGAAACCAGACAAATGCGCCGTCTAGTCGGCACATAGTTTGTTGGAGCCGCAACTCATCGTCCACTAGCCGTGCCATATTTCAGCTGTCCTAACCCACTGTCGCCCAGGTGGACCGCTGGAGAGTAACAAAAGCTAGCTGGTCAGGTTTGTGTCACTTTCCTGTTTGCCTTCCTCCGACAGGCCCAAAGTAGTTCTGGCTACTACCATGGATGGGAATCCCAGGAAGAGATATTAAGAAAAACAGATCCTCAAAGACCAAAGGAGCCTCTGGTTTGTGCCACTTCGCCGATGCCATTAGCTTGTCATCTTGGTTGTTTTCACGACCTGTTCACACGTAATGGTTTTCCTCCTAGATAATGGTTTCCTCAAGGCTTTTTGGGGTGTGGAGATTGGAAAGGACATCAGGATAAGACAGTGGTAGGGTTTGCAGAGAGTCGCGCACCTAATAGAATAATGGGGCTAATTAGAGAAACCCGAGAGTTTGCAGTAGGAGAAAAATCGGTGGAGCAGGTCAGTGAGAGGGGAAGGCAATGCCAAACCCTGGTGTCAGGGTCACGTATAACCTCTCAGTGTGACTTTTTAAAGCAGCTGTTTGTGAAGCAATGGCCCTCAGACAGACAGACAGACAATTATTTTTGTGTGTGCGTCTGAAAGAATAGAGCGCTGCGGGAAAAGAGATGGACTGTGACAGACAACAGGGTGAGATGGGGAGTCTGCAGGTAATCTCACAGGAGCATTCAGACATGTGGTCATTAACTTTGCTTTCTGAATCTCCTTTTTGGAGGCTGGCTGATGGCCAGTGGTATGATGGATGTTTTTATTGTGTCCCCAGGGCTCCCTGGTGGCTGGTGGCAGTCTAAAGGCTAACTAAACAGCGCAGAGAGAGCCTTGGACTCTGAGTTTGTTACGACAAAAGGCTTGTCTGCATAGACTCCAGAGACATGCTCTCCATCGCATGCCTGTGCCTATCTATGGAATCTGCTCACACATGGTGTGTTGATATAAATCTTGTTTTGACACATATGGCTTAAATCATATGTTGAAAGGCTGATGCCATTTAGAAACACCACTTTTACGACTTTTATTGCAAGTGGCAATGGTGATTATAGAGCAACACTTTTAACGTTCAAACGCGAAAGCGTGGGGTCGTGAACCCAGATCTCCGGGAAGCCATTTTATTCCCATTCAAACCACCATGCTTTATGTGTTTTATACACCAGTAGAGAAACAAACAACTTTGCCCATGCGTGTTTTCCATTTACACCGCACTGACTCTCTACGAGGAGTTATTTGAAGCAGCAGTTATTTAAAAGGTCTTCATTCTTTCGTGACTCTCATCTGACCCACTGCCCTTCAAAGTGATGGGCCTACAACGGGATGCCAAGGCAGCAGCAAGGGAGAAAGAGATTCATGGAGGGAGGGGGAGCCTCCCTATATAATCTGGCCAACCCCAGTCTGAACTCAGCTCTGGTACGGTAGCCAAATGAGCTCTGTCCGATAAGGAAAGCTAAGAGAGGCCAAAACGCTCCAGTGGCAACACGAGCGAGCCAGACTGAAGGGTAAGTGGAAGAGCAGAAAGAGTCTGGACTGTTGACTGGGAGGGAAGCAAAGGAGGCAGACAGTGGGGGTCGGAGTTGAGCGTAAGACTGTTTTTGTATAAGTGATTTAGTAAGTGAATGAATAAGAGGTAGATATAAATTGAAGGGATATGATAAGAAATGGACAGTAAGAAATGAAGAATGCAAGAGATGTGCTAAGATGTCCAATGCAAAAACTCAAATGAGTCTTTACCGGACTGTCATGAAATGATTAAGAGTAAAATTAAAGACTTTGTAAAAACAAAAATGAGTATTTTTGAAGTATTGCAGTACTTAGATTAACTTAATCTCTGCTTCTCTAGGCGACAACTAGCACATTTTATCCCTGGACGAATGTAGCTTACAGTCGTTTTTTGTTGCAGTGTCCTAAATAAAATGCTATATTCTTAGTTCTCTTCTTCTGTTTCAAATCTGCCTCCTGCATTTTAACCCAGTATTAAAGGTCACCTATTTGAATATTTTTCAACAGTATATTATAGATTTTAGATATATACAAAACATGTCTCTGAAGTGTTTGGTGGGAAATACCAAACAGATCATGCATTGTAGCACACCGTATACCCCTCTGTTTCATTCCTAAAGTGCTGATTCTGTATCTGTAGCTTTAAATGCAAATGAACCGCCACTCCCCGACCCCTAAGCAAAAGTGTATGGTTTGAAAAAAAGGTGGTGCTCTATGAGAAGATTCAGGTGATAAGGTGAGCGGTTGTAACCCTGGTTGGTTATTGGCTAATCGTCGCACAACCCCAACACATTCCTAAATATGTGGCCAAAATCTGATGAGCTAATTTTCACACAAGTTTTTATATAAATGGATCAGAAGAACAAAAAGGATGAGTTTTTTCTCCTGAAACTTTAAGAATCTTTTAACACAGAGGAGCTACATATTTATGTGTAAAGACATGAAAAAGTGGATTTTGCATAATAAGTGACCTTTAAAGCAAACAGGTTTGAGATCAAGTGAAGTCAGGCAACCTCATTGAAGGCACTCAAAATATGGAGGTAGTAAGTTAAAGATGTCAGAAAGTATCCAAAGTTCAAATCGACAGCAAACTGTTGAAATAATCACACCTCACATTTTCACGTTTTTCTATGGCCATTCCCAAGTTTTCCCAATTCTTGATTATTTCGAGAGTGCCAAACTTCCCCCTCATTAGAATCTATAGTCAGCTTTCATATTCTCAATCCTCCAGGGGTCCATCAGCCTCTCCTGGAGGCCTGACGAATTGGAAGCAGTGAAGGCAGCTGGAACAAGCAGGGCAAATCCAACATCATGAACTCAGCATCACCTCCCCCTGTGCCTTGATACCCTATGGGTGCTATCATCAGAATCCAGCCATGCATGGCCACTAATGAGGAGTCCTTGCTCTGTTAAACAAATACATAAACAGTCAGGCTAGAAGCTAACTAAGCTCCATGAGGCGTGTGTGTGGTGGGGACGGAGGTACATCAGGAAGAAACAAGGTAGGTAAAGACCCTCAAGCACCTAGATGGGCTCCCTGGTGTAGCAGCTAAGCATTAGCACAAACTGATGGCAAGGCTTACACCGAGCCTTCAGCGCCTACTGGCACATGGAAGCCATTTCAGACTTTTCCTTGCGCTTGGAAACAGCGCAGGAAGTCAGAAGGGGAATGTCTACGTCTGTCAAAGCACATACACGCATGAGTGACAGCATGTGTAGGTGTGTTTTTGTGTGCATGCAAGCGTGCCTGCGTGTGTGTTTCTATGAGAGCTTCTACCTGAAGTCAGGCCAAACTGGCCCAAGAGAAACCTCAAAAGACTGGATGATTGATGCTGGACAGCCACTAAGCCTGATGAATGGGCTATGCTATGTTAGCAATTAAAGACAGGGCGCCACTTAACCATCAAGTGGCTCAACTGCAATATTTGCAAAAGAAAAAGATAGAACTGCGCACACACAAGCCGGTAAGCTTGTTAGGGACTGATTTCATCTTCCTGTTGTCAACCATTGCTCCAGTTTGCACTTTAGATGAGTGTAAAAATAGTACTTCCAGTATTGAAACATTGTAGGGCAGAAGGAACAGAAACAGTCAAAAATAGAGATGAGAGGGGGGTCATCGTGGACTTAGGAGGGCCTCCTAGCTGTGGTCAATTAGTCATCAGTAAGGCAATCCGAAGCCTCCACTCCTAACGTGATCAGCTCCATATGCAGCCGCTGCTCCCAGCTCTTTTCCTCAATTTCTAACACATAAATGCCTCTGATTGTTATTGTTCGGCCGGCCAAAACGCAAAGGCTTAGTCTCTGCTGTGTGATGAGGAGAACTGGAGCGACGCTTGTCCGTATCCAGCCATCGCCCCTCCCAGCGCATGCACTGGAGCGCACATACAGACATCGCAGCCACATTAAGTATGTGATGACAAATGGCTCACACCTCATACAGAGCAGGAAAAAAAACGAGAGAATAGGGAATCAAATATGGATGTATGAGAGTGTGTTTATTAGAGAGAATGGAATGGAGGCAAGCTTGTCCAGGGAACTGTCAGCGCACAGTAGTGCCATGAAACTTCAGCAGATAAGAGGAGTAAGACAAGCTGAATGTTGGATGCGTCATCATGTTAGCTTGCCTGCGGATTGGCCACATTGGGTTTCTGGCAAGCTGTGTCTTTAAGGGGCAATTAGAATGCCCTCTGGCTGATGGACGGGATTGATGGCTGGATGACATGATGGAAGCAGGCTGGCTTGTATTCTGGTTGTATGGATGACGAGAGAGCTGGCTAGTTGTCTTGGCCTGGCTCATCACGTCTCGGGGGCTGGGGCAGGCTATGTGTTGCCTGTTTGGTAAATGCCACAGTGGAAAAGAAGGATCCAAGGATGTCTTTACCTTGACGTGGCCACAACTAAAGCCACTCCACAGTTCTTAACTCGCCAGGGAAAACAAGCACGCCGCTCCATTTCAAACACCGACCCCTCGGCCCGCAACGACAACTCAAAACATCGGCCCGTGAAGCGAACCGCACACTGTGGCATTTGACAAACATTATTTCTCCCTCCAGATTGAGAGCGACAAGGGAAAACAAACACGAGTGGCCCGGGCAGAGAGGCCAACGTGTTTTGACATTATGTCACTTAACAGCAAAAGTGTAACAGGGACAATAAACTCCTGCCGACTGCTGTGTTGACTGCTATGTTTAGAGGTATGAATACAAAGGTTAGTGGAAACACATGCTGGCGTTCTTCACACCAGATGTCGATCATGGAAAACCCAAAATACAAATTGGGAATGGGCCCCCTGGACATTAAAATACAATTACCTCCAATCATATCTGGTGTTGGAGTGTGTCATTTCATCTTACCTCACTGGGATGGCATAGAGCCCCCCACACATAACACACATGACCGTTCCACACATTGAGAACTGCATATTTACGAGTTCTTACATCCTCGAACGCCACAGTCTCCAGGGCATCTCAGAAGGTGTAAAATAATGTAGTATTCGGTCATGATCAGAAAATCCATTGAGAATATGGTCACCTATAAACATTAATACAGTGCTGTAAAGAATTACCAAGAGCCCAGATGAAAATCTATATTATTTTTGCAAAGGGAAAGAGCACCTGAAGTTTTACGTCAAATGATTTTTCGAGCTGATGCAACAAAGCTGCTGGCCAATCCCCTCTGGGTGTCCTGGTGCATGACTTTCCCCCCGTTTATAAATCATTAATCATTATCACTTGTGATTGCAACTAATAAAAACGACTCCCCGCCCACCCTACCTTTCCTCTCTTCATTCCTAGACTCCCTCTTGCACTAAACCAGGCTCCGGTTTCTCTTTTTATTTCCTTAACCTCGGTCCTGACCTCCCAGTCGTAATTAACAAGTGTACTGAGAAAAAGGAAAATTGCGGGTCATTATTTTCATAATTATGGTGAGGAGGAGAGATTCCAGGAGAAACTGCCAGGTAATGTAATGCAGAGGGCCTTGTGACGGAACGGCTTACCTTCATTGCTCTTCCTCCACCCCCTCTTTCCTTTTCCTCCTCTGCCTCTTTAAACCTTAATGTTAGCTCAAATCATTACCAAGTTGCTATGATAACACACTTAGCAGCCCACCTCAGAACTTCAGACAGGTGCTGGCGAATTTGGGTGTGTGAATCTGTGTGGCAATCTCACCAAATGTGTGTATTTCTTTCCATACTGTCCGTATGACTCACCATGTAGACTGAGTGGAATCGCCGTCTCTTTGCTACAAGCCGGACAGTGCCAGATATTTAGTCATTATGTACTGTATGTGTGTGTCTTGTCTGAGAGCCCTGCATGAGCGCATACAAAGAGACAGTTGTGTCACAGAGAGAGGTCTATCTCTGCTGTGGGATTGTTTAGTGTTTTCCCCCCGTCGTTATCCCGGGTAAAGAAAACTGCACTTTCACATGTCACTTCTCATTTCCAAAGTGGGCTGGGAAGCAGGGCCGCTGAGGAGCACCCGGCCTGACGGGCAACAATGCTCGCATTCAGCCTCCGAGGCTCTCTGGCTCTCGGAGCGCCGAGCGGAAAAGAGCAGGAGTGCTGGGATGTGTGTCCTCGTTTATGATTACACATGATGGGAGGAAGACATTTTATTTAAGAGGGCCGTGAGATTAGGATCTGGGAATGCCTCAGATGTGGCTTTGGAGGCCGTGCATGTTTTCACATTCACAACTCGGCGGGCTGCAAGGGTGGTGTTACTAATGGCCGCTGAACTGAGTGTTGCACAAGAACATGCATATGAACAAACACAGGCTTTGAGAGGTCTGCCGTGTGCGATATTCTGCATTCTGTATGAGTTTTACACAAATGAACCTTCTCTTGTAGGGTATTACATTTTTTTTATTAGTCAATAAACACAAATGAATGTATTATTATATCTACCGAAACCCTTTTTATATGTTACTAGTTAACCATCCTGCATCACCAACAACTATAATATAACATTTATAACACAAATATAATATATAATCACTCCTACAAAATCGCTGTATAATGCCTGCTAATGTCATCAGGTCGAAAGGTGCAACAGAAGTCCCCAGATAGAATCAAAATAATGATTTGCAGGCATATGGTGTGTCTATTAACATTAAGGTCAACAGATGACCTGTTACTTTTTTATACCTTTTTACTCTTTTCTTTTAATAGGCATTTCACTGGTGCACAGGGAGTGTACAACACAATAAAAGACTTATAAATGACATCATTCTTTTTCTTTTAGCAAGTGTCTCTTGGGTGTAAGAAGTGCGGTCTAAATCTTCTTTCAACTCCCTGCTTGAGGTTTTAAAACAACTCTTGCTCTGCCTCTTTAGATGACATGTCAGTAGCTTAAAGGTTAGAAAGGAAAGGTTGGTCGCCCAAAGGTGGAGCTAGAAAAAAAGTATTGTTCTCAGTGAAATCCACCCAATGAATTAAAAGGGTAAAAAACACTACAGGCACAAAAACACAATTACACAAATACAGTAAAACCAAACATACACACATAAAATACGATTAAGATTAAAGCAGGAAGGACATAATGCGTTTGAACGAAGTGCATAAGCCTTTACTGCGACATGACGGCAACGGGTGTAAACTCAAGACAATCTAAAATGTAAAAACTCATCAGATCCACATGAATCACACGGATGATCAATATTGGATTTAAACGCCAACTTTGCACCCCTGCAGTGAGCCAGTCAACACCGGCAGTGCTCTCCACTTGTCCTCATGTTATGAGCATGGTGCTCCATCTTCTTCTGCAACGCTCCCAAGACACTGCCGCCTAATCCATCAAGTGAAAGATGTATTGCTTTTAAAGCACATGGGTCTATCTTTAAAACACTAACATGTGTGCTGTCTACTCTAATCTCATCTGCTCCATTAATTCCCAGCCAGTGTCATTACTTTCCTCATTCAGTCTACTTTCTGATGTAAACAGACAATAGAAAAGTCACTTTTTTGAAAAACACATCTATTTAGTCTGCTTGGTAACTGTCTCAATCAAGAACCTTTCCAAGGTTTTCAAGGATGCTCAAACTTACTGAGTAAACTTGGGTTTGTATACATTCACATCTAAACACTTTAAACGTGTAATAATTGAGATGGTATTAAGACTGTCTGAATGAATGCACTTGTGAAGACTTCCAGACAAATGAAATCACAGCAGACCCAATTGTGTCAGAGGGGGCGTGCCGGCCACAGATGAGAGAAGCATGGCATGTCAAATTGCCAATAGATCATTCCTGCGACTACCATTCATGGAAAACCAACTCCGTCACAAACTGAATCGATCACAAGAATGTCCTGCCTCACAATCATCAACTCCCTTATAAAGCAAAGAAAAATTCACTGACATCAATCTCACAGCTGGAGCTTTTACAATAATAACGTTGGACATGTCATCTGAATTTTAAAAAATTGCAGCAACTTATAGAGCTTTGCAGTTGCACTGGTGCTATTTGTGGCTCTGTAATGAGAAGACCAGCTGATCCACTGGTGGCTGGGGCGGATGGCTGGGCTCAGTAATTTAATATCTGTATTGATTGGTGGTAGCTGGTGCCAGGCAGGAAGGTGTTGGCATTGCCAACTGGATGGCACGAATATTACAGTCTACACAGTTTCCATTCAGTTGTACCCGATGACACCCAGTCATATTGGAAACAACAGAGCAATAAGAAATGGAGAGTGGAGAGGAAGGAGAGTGATAGATCCTGACATGGATCCTGTCACATTCCTGGCAGTGGAGGTTTTATGGCTGCTAATGATGCCTAAAAACCTGGGATGGAAGAAGTGAGTGAAAGAGGGATGGATAGAGTGTCAGTTTTGCACCGAGGATGAGGATTTCGCACAAATGCGAAACAGTACTGTAGAGAGGTGCATCTATAATTCTACATTCCTGAACTGCAGGTGTTCATATAGAAAAAGGGAAGTAAAGGGTTAACTCTACTTGAAGTGAAATGCACTATCGTTAAGCTGTTGCATGTTAAAAGCAATAATGTCCTCATTTCAACTCAAATAAGATTTGTTATGTACCAAATAGCAAAACCAGGTGAAAGAAAATTACTTAAAAGACTATTGGCGAAATAGAAACACTGTGTGCTAGTAGGAGGACAACTTAGGATGAACTGAGTGGGAGAAGAGTATGAACATTACTCTGACAGCGATGAGAGCCGCCACCGACGGAGTGACATTGAGCAGGCTGTCAAGTGATGTATAAAACAAACTCACAAACAGCGGGGCGTGCGCGGCGAGCATCTCAAAGTCTGCTATTTACATCTGCGTTGCTGGACTTCCAGAACATCCAAATGAGAGGAACAGAGCCGGCCACAGCGGGCTTGACAGCCTCGAATGTTCTCACATAATACCGATGGTCACCCGGAGCAGCTGCGGTGTACCCTGCTGTGGGCGTTCAAAATGGTCTTTTGCTACTCAACACATTTTGTGTGTGTGGAGATTGGGATCTTCCATAATGCTCTGGGACGACCATGCAACTCCTACAGTACATGGCAGTGCAAGTCAATTAAGTTCTTCAGCCAGCAACTCAAAACACTTATGATCACAAATGTTTAAAATCTGGCATCTCACTACACTTGAACCAATAAAAATGACATTTAAATCTAGAGAAATTGGTGATTTAAAGCTGTATTAACAATAATGAAAGATGTAACACTATATAACTTGGGGGACATATTTTCAGCTCATGTTTTAGGCCTCTCTCGATCTTCCAAGCTCCTGTATATTTTTGTTTTGGATGATTTGTGGGACACCAGTGCATTTCAACTTCCTCCAACTTTTGACTCAACTCTGAGTTCTCCTATTTGTCAGTCTGCATTCAAGCCCTTCATCACCGGAGCAAAACCTCACCAGTATATCAGCAACACCAACACATACTCCGCACTGACGCAACCCCCTTAATGCTCAAATTTAGCTCCCCACCAAAACTGTTTTGAAACCCTATCCAAAATAACACATTCTTTTAATAAAAAGACATGGCTGAGCTGATGTTTCTGTATAAGTGCACATGTTTATGCCGCTCTCCAAACCCAATTATTTCAATGTCCTGACACCTGAGCTAATAAATCTGCCGGTTTGAGAGCAGCGGGAGAGCAGAGAGTACAACAGAAAGAGGGGGAAGAAGAAGGGGGGAGTTCGTCCTGGAAGATAGAGTTTTTAGTTCCACTGAAATGTCGCATGAAGTCAGGCTCTAAGAAATGATAGTAATTAATCAGAGCTACTGAATACAATCCGCTCAACTAATCACAATGAACTAAATGGATGAGTCACAAGGAAAGGGGTCTGCATGCTAACCACAGCCCAATCCCTACAAAAGTGTAGAATGAGACAAAGGCAGATAGTGAAAAAACAAGAAAATAAAAAAGGGCGAAGTAAGGAGGGATGGAAAATAAATGAGATATTGTATAGCCGCGCTGTAATCATGTGGAGATTGCAAATTTTAAGGCTGATTATATGAAATTAGGAGTTAAAGGGCACATCCAAATCAATTTGGTGCGGCACTGAATGAGGAACATTCGCAATTAGAGGGTTTTTCATTGGTTAGTGAATTGCTGTGATTTCACTTTCAGCATCTGACCTGCAGGTTGTTTCCTTAATATACGATCTACTGTAACTGTTCATTAGGGTCAGTTTCCCTTCAAAGATGGACATGATGACAACCGTTAAGGGGCCAGAGGTAGATGGATAACCTTCCCATTTCATGTCTAATTAGAGGGTCACACAAATAAAGTAACTTCACCTTCACAAATTGCAAAGTAACAAGAGCAATTTCACAATTTGTGCAGAATTTTGACAAATGTCAGCACATTTTCAGTTTGGGTGTGGTATTAGGAGCTGCTCTGCTGGAGCACTAGATCAGAATTTCATTCAGAGTTATTATGCATTTTTAAAGTTTAAAACCTTCATAATCAATACAAAAAAGCTTTCTGTATTGAAAAGGTTGTATGATGTGAACATATGGTGGTACGGGTTCTTTAGTGTAAAACTACTAGGTAAAGGATTGTTGAGAAAACATTAGACATGTACATTAGGGGAAAAAATATATATATTAGGTTTGAAAAGGCCTTTAGCTACACAGTCAAATATAGTACAAAATGTAGAAGTCCCACTTTTTTTTTGAAAGTCTACATTACTAAAGCTTTATTCCCTAAGGAACAATTTGACAAATGGAAGTCGCACTCTCTCGAGACACATGAATTCTTTAGTGGACTTAAGAGTCATAGGTTCTGACCAAAGGTGTGTACATATGACTGTAATGATGGAAGTCTTTTTCAAAGGTTGCAAACCCTTGCCGAAAAAGAGGCCTAATCTTCTAAGGGGATTCAAGTTGATCTTGTTTTGGTGCCCTACTTAAAAATAGAAAAACCATCACACTTGACATTTTTGAGATTGCTCGATACCACAATAGCAGGCCTTTAGAATTCTTTGTTTTCTTTCATGCATACATAGGAAAAGTATGGCCTGTAGAAGAATTCACCGGTTGTCAACATCACGTCAGGCCTAACTATAGCCACAGTGGGTCCTATGGGCAGTGAGAGGGCAACTAAGACAGGCACGAAAGAAACGCATTCAGTAAAGTGCTACTTTCAGTTGCTCACCAGTTGTGTAAGATGTCATTGTAGAGTGTGAATTGGTCTGTGTAATTATTGTAGTTGCAAAAGCAAATTTGGTTGCTATTGGTGTTACGTTTAAGAAAAAGCTGTATTTTCCAATGCAGGTTGAGAGTAATTATAGCTTGATTCCCTATGAATCAATTTGGGTAGCCTGCTCTGCATCAACAAACTAAACAGAATTAAATGTAGCATACTGGCCATTTCAACAATATTGCGGTGATACTGATGATATACTGCATTTGAAAACCCACATTAAATAAAACCACTTTTAAATTGAACAAGTATTTATAAAACTGACCTCAAAAAGAACCCCGGAGGCACAGCACCTTCTCTATTTAAGTTTTTGAAATTACACAATAACCAGTGTCTACCCTTAACCTATAAATTGTAACTCATTCCCTATATTACTAGAAAAATGTATTCTACATAATTAACACCTTTAATCTTGTACAATACCACGCATTACACATTGTAAATGTGTGTTACAGATGTCCTCAGGAGCCAAATTTACTGAAACAAAAAAGAATCAAGCCGTGTAATGGAATAACACCGGCTGGATGATTACGCTGACTGGGGCGGGTGTAAATCACATTATGGTTTCAGGGAATGTGATCCAACATCACAAGACTCAGGAGAGGCCGGAACAGGAAGCGCCCGGGACAATGTGTGTTCAAACGGGAGAGCGAGAATTCCTGCGAGCCACATTATTACGTTCAGCAGCTCCGCAGAACATGCAACAGGCAACAACCCAAAAATGGTTTAGGTGTGTTCTCCTTCCCCAGGGGTGTGGTGAAAGGAGCGCGCCGGCCTGGAGCCAAGATGGTGGTTAGGGTGAAAACCACAAAGTGAAAATAGAGGCGGCTGGGGCCAGGAAACGTCCGGCATAGATCAAAGCTGGGCGGAGCCTCAGCACACAACAAAGTGCTTCAATGACAGATGGAGGTCAAGAGCTTGAGTAAAGGAGTGTTTACGTATGTGCTAGGGCACTGAGGTCAGTCAGTGAATCAAAACAACGGCAAAACGTAAGTTATCAGGCGACAAAGATGAAGAAATGTAAAGGTATCAGGTGAAGCCAGCGGGAATTAGGTTTGGTGGGGTTACAGAAGCCCATTACCAAATGTGCAGCATTGGCTGACAAGAGCAGGGAAATGCATGAAATAAAAACCATCGAACGACACAAACAGCCCAAGATGTCACTGCAATAAAGATTGGGCCAGAGGCCAACAGAGACGAGTGGGTGTTGACGTCTGGGACGGTGTCTGAAGAGCACGGACGTGAGAAGCATGTTACAATGAGAGAGCAACACTGACCAGGATAGAAAAGGGGAAGCCGTTCGCAGACAGTGAGCCTAGACTGGCTGAAAATACTCATGGCCAAGAGCAGGGTAATTGCGGTCGGTTTTGGTGTGCTTACAACTTCAAGGTTGTGGGTTGGATTCCCACAGGCAAGTACCTCAAAAGCATGTATGGTACTGGCTTGCCTTGTGGGATGGATGCTGCTTTGGTACGAGAAGTGTGTTCAGAAACGAAGTAAACAACAGCAAGATAGGAGGATTATAGTGACAAAAATATGTTAACCAGAAATGATAAAGAATCATTTCTTTTGACGACATGGTTTCTTTTAGTATTTAAAAAACTTGATTGGGAAACAGTTTGCAACAAAAAGTCTTTAGCATCCCTTGGCTCTATTCGGGAATGTTGAGGCCTATGGTGGAAGTGTTTACACCCAGGCCACTAGGGCACCCCAAAGACATCATTTTTACTATCTGTTAACTTCCCAAAACCATCTTTCAGACTTCTGGGAGCTGCTGAAAACTACGACGAGCAAATCAAACACACAATATCATATGAAAACTGACAAAGTTACTTACGAGAGGCTCCTTGTTTTTGACCAGTCTAATGATTTTCACAGAATCCTCATCGTCGTCAATGTCTTCAGGCAGCGGAGGTAGTTCAGGGTCGTAACTCTTCTGGGCGATAGTGTCGTGGACCGACAGGAGGCTCTAGTGAAAGAAAGAGAGGGCAAGAGGGATTAAATGGGAGGAAAGCAATAAGAGGCAAGGTTTATCAGTCAAAACATAAAGGCCTTTGCTTTTACCTTAGTGTAATTAGCCAAATAAAGTCTAGCAAAACGTGCTATTAAAAGTGAAATCCATCATTTCTTTCTTAGAAACAACTGCAGGGAGGATGGTTATAAATTGAGGTGTCCGCCTAAAATGCTGGGTGATGAATATGAACGCATTCATAGCCAGGAGTTGGAGCTACATGCATTAATTGCCATTAGCCCCACGCTCTCCCAACATACATTTCTCTGATTAAAGGCCACCAGCAGTCATCTGGACCAATGCTCACCAGGGACCATAAGTGAAAGGGTATGGGGGGGGGGGGGGGGGCAACCTTGGCAATGGTTTATAATACCAAAGCGTTTTAGGGCACTCGAGAAGCGTTGTTCTGTGCTGTTCGTCGGCAAGCTCAAAGTAATGAAGTTCTCAGTGGCCTAGGATATTTCGCACGTTCATGAGCAGACATGAAAAAGAGACGGGACGCAGACAAGAATGATGCCATTGAGACGTTCATTTTTCAAACTATTTAACGACTGCATGTCCGGACCAAGATGCAGCTGGACGCGTGCTGCTTTTTCCGTGGTTGAGGAGAGGGGAGAGAAAAGTGAGAAAAACATCTTCCACCATGTGTGCCAGACAAAAGTATAGAGGGGGAGAGAGAGAGAGAAAGAGAGAGAAGGATATGGTGAGAAGAGGAGCAGTGTGTTTTATGACATGGGAGCATGCTGCAGTACAGCGTTCAAGATGTTGCTAACTGGGAGCAGATGAGAGGAGGAGACACAACTGGAGCTCTGTGGCCCAGATCCACTGAGAGACAGGCTGACCAACACACACACAGAGTTTGTCTTGTCTTGCATCGTTTTTTTTCTCTTAGTGCTAAACTTAAAGTATAATGCAGGTTTATTAAAGGGGCCCTGTTATGATTATTTTCATCTTTGTAATTTTTGCCTCTACTGTGACATGATTACATGCTTTAATGTTCAAATAGATCTCTCATACTGCTGTAGCAGCACTTCTTTTTACCCTCTGTTTGAAACCAGAGCCCAGTCTGCTCTGATTGTTTAGCTGGCCAGCTTTGTTGTGATTGGTCAACAACTTAGAGATGCCCCCAAAAGCATAATAGGAGCCCTTTAAAACATTTGTCTTACTTTTATACTTGTAGTCATTATTCCTATCTGAATGTATAACATTGTAAACATAGGGCACTCTTTGGCCTGGACCTTTGTTGCAAGTTATTCCATCTCCCCCTCCTCTAATTTCTTGTCATCTCTTTCCAATTTGTAACAAAGGCATAAATTGGCCGATAAGAAAATGTAATGAAGTTCATTTCTGTGATCTAAGAACATGGAAACATCAGTGAAAAAATAAGTATATCCAGGCAAGTAACCCTAGCGTTCTGGCAATCAAACCAGCTTTTAATAAATCCCTGGGTTAGTCAAACGTATCTAGAAAAAACGTAGGGGAACGATGAAAACATTGACAATACAATTTATTATAACCTATAGAAACCATGAGGACAACCAAAAAAAGTAAGATTTTAATACTTTGATTTTTCTTCCTGGCCCAATGTTTGATTTAAACTTGTACGCAACAAAAGGCTGTAACTCAAAACTCTTAAATGTAACCTGTAATTCTATCTTCGGTCCGTAGTTACTCTAGGTGTCTTAGTCTTCCTCTAAAATGCCATAAAAGTCTTTTGTTTGCTCTTCTTCAATTTAATCTTTCATGTATTTTTTTACCAATATGTTCCTGGGGTCAGTTTGTTCATTTTTCGGAAAGGCCGAACAATGTGTCCCTGGGATTCATCCGCACTGTACGTAAACACACGCCTTGTGTAGTATTTTATAACAGTGGATGCTGTCATTATAGTGTTGAACTATTCTCTTGGAACGCAGAAAACCAAAACTGTTTGCAGATGAGAAAAATAAAGTAAACAGAATGAATCCCAAACCTGTGCTCAATGTTTAACATATGTATTATGTTCGTAGCACAATTTAATGGTATGGACCCAGATTTGCAGTGCACTGATTTGACCAATTCGAAGGTTTAGCTATATATGAGAAAATACATGACTCTATAACACAGCCAGTGAATGAAAGTAGCTCTTCATTCAGAGCAGAATAAAATATCACAGGGCAAATATTGACAGAAGAACGCTTCTGACTTTGCGGCCACCATCTCTAATCCTGTTTTCTTTTACTTATTTTTCTCCGTTTTTTCTCCCACAGGGGGTATGAGAAATATACTTTTAATTTGCCCTTGTATCAAATACTATGAAAATATCCTTTGTTGAAAGGCAGCCTGTGCCGTGACATCTAACTCGGAGAAAGGGGAAGAGTTTTTGAGTTTGGGGTTGGATACATGTGGTGTTGTGGCTCTCTTTATGGTGTTTGACTGTCAGTCGTAGTACAGGCGTCTATCAGTGTCTCGGCGGGGTGTGACTCCCATGCAGGCCTGGTGCCCGGGAAGCAGAAAAGCAGTGATTTGTTTGAGCTGTCCACCATTAGTGCCTGGAATGAGAATAGGCTCATGGTGAAACAATTTGTCATTCAATTAGTTGATTGACAATCAGCCAATTAATTTGTCTGATTTAACCTGTGTAAATAAATACAACTCAAACTCAACTGTTCAAGTCACAAATAATGTAATTTAAATAAACATGTGCTGGATCCAGCTTGTCAAATATGACACATTGCTGCTTTTTTCAGTTTTTTATCGGAGCAAACTGAAAAAGGTTGGACTATGGACTTTTGTTGACCAAAGGTGATTTGGAAAATAAATAAACCTTTCCCTTTATTCTGACATGATGATAGACTCAATGATAAACACACTATTCATTTAGAAACGTTGTTGTTGCAGAAAGGAATACAAAATGTACAAAACAGAGGCTCACCTCAACCTTTCCTCCACTAACCTGCCAGTCGCTGTTTCCTCTGAGCTCTATCCATCATTTGGCATAATATCCCTCATTGTGAATGTCCTCTTATTGATGGCACTTCCTCAAATCTGGCATTGCTCCCCACCGCCAAACTCTCCCCCATGGCCATGCCTAACAACCCGTAACAGAGCCACAGCTAATTCCTTGTAAAAACTCTCTAGGAAGTAGCAATAACAGATGCATGCTAATAGATAGCACATGGTACATGCCCTGGCTGGTGACCGTTGACATACGAGTACAGCTACACACAGGTACAAATGTTTAACACACTCTGTATGGAAGCTTTCTTCCTGGGTTGATATGAGTCAGTGGGTCTTGTTATGCCTCGGTGTCGGTGAATTAGCTGCCTAATCAAATCTATATCCTTTTATAGGCCCTGCAGCTGAGCAGAAAAGAGAGTGAGGGACGGATTGAAAGATAAAGGGCAACGAAGCCACCCTTGTTTTCCAGGCATCCCGTCCTTTCTCGGTTCACGTGTTTGTGTTCATTAGGCATAATAGGGATTCTAGAAAAACAGATCACTGAGCTTGACTAAATAAACCTGCTGGTACATTCCTGGTGTTGGCCTCTCATTAAGGCCCCCCAGGCCCTGTCACGGGCCCACTCGTTTTTCAGCTGCTATTGGTGCGGGGTTACTGCTTTACCTAGGCGGGAAGGACCCTGCTGTGTGCGTTCTGCCTCTGAGACGCTGCTGTAGGCCAGCTGGGATTTGACAATCACGCCTACCCTCCATAAGCCTTGAACCTCAGCACGTACCGCCCCGAGTCAAACACATACTGTGAGCGTGTATACACGTCGTCCCTCATACACACCGGCGGAAACAGCCGGCCATCATAATTGGCACTTTCATCACTGTCAATATTAGTCTTGCTGAGGGGGGCTAATACGGGTAAAAGTTGTTTTCTCATGTGCAAATCGTAAAAGAGAAAGTTTGAGGCAAGGAAGAGAAAGGAAGAGAGGGGAGTTTTAAAGAGTCTGATTTATATCCCCACCCTAGGAATGGATCATTTCAGCTATAATTAAGAGTGATACAGTTACTATCGTACAGAGACGCCATTCAAAGGCTGCAACCATCTGCTTGTGTTTTACACCCCCGGACCTGTGATTTACACTCGGGTTGGCTGGTACGGTATCAAGTGCCCTGGAGGACAGATGGAGACAGAAAGAGACCAAAGTTGGAATTCTTGAAGCCCACATGCTGCCTACGGTTTTAGACATCACAGTCACAGTGAAAGCCTTCCCTCCTAACCTTGGTGCTGGAATTAATCTATTGTTGAGCGAGTGTTCCAGCAATAGCATTCAAGTTTCAGGTGCTCAAAACCTGAACCAACACGAAATAGTAGAGCCAGGTCGTAAAGTTGAGAGGTAGAGAAAACTGTGCATGTGTGTGAAGACATGCAGATGTCAATAGCTCACTTTGACAACTCTGAGTGTGATGCTTTCAATCTAAAACAAACACACTATGGTGAGTAACTCATAGAACATCAAACAAAGAAGATCCAGAAACTCAAACTTTCTTTGATGTTTTGATGGACAGATTCTGTTCGTGTATTATCTACGAGGTGTTTTCTTCGGCATCTCATAGCCGTGATACGTTTGAAATAAATCTTTGTTGTAGTCTTAGGTCAGTGATGAGTCCAGCGTACTACGGGTCGTCTCCCTTGGCCTCAGTTGCTTCTGTGCTTCTGACAGTGCTGTCGGCCAGCAGTAAAGGAAGGAGCAGCTGAATATTTTTCATTGTTTGGCTGACCTTGTTCAGCACTAAAGCTCAGGTTGGTTGAGAAGCGTATGGAGGTGGTGAGAGAAAAGAACAGCAATGAATAAAGAAATAAAAATGGAAAAGACTGACAACAAGTAAATTGTACTTTGATAGAAAAAGCTGAAGTCAGATAGAGGATTTTGTAACAATGCAGAAGTGGCGCCACAAATTTCACATTTATTTTTCTCTAATTTGATTGTGACAGGTTTGAATTCAATTGAGGTTAATAGAGAAGACTTCCCATAAGTGACCCAATAATTATTTGGTAACTGATGGAAATCTACATCTAATTATTAGGGCTGTACCAATTTGAACACTTTGAAAATTCATTGATAATGTCGACATTGAAACTCTAGATTAACATTCGATAGCCGCACAGATTGCTATGTTTACATGTCTATTCATTGTGTTAAAGTCTGTTAAACTGTGCACTTGAAACTAGACAAAGATAGGGTGCACCAACATTTTAGCAGTGGCTGTGTAGGATTGTTTCTTGTGTGATCCAAACAAATCAGCTATGCTGAAATGTAATGTGTAAGAAGAAAGTGAAGAATTTCGATTGAAATGATGCATGAACACTGGGGGCTTTAATGTGTGATGAGAGAAGAAAAGAAAGTAAAAAGGGTTGGAAAAGCAACAGAATATTTGAACTAACTTGATGGCGAATGATCTGTCGCCATGCCAACGGCATTTGATGGCATCCCATAATACGCTTAGATGCGTCGATGGCTGCATCGTTACCAAACCTGTAAAGTTTTGGGTAGTTTTGAGCATTTTCAAGTTATGAGAAAACCGTATTTCATGGTGAGCATTGTGTTGCCATGGCAACGGCATTTGAAGAAATCTCAAAACTGTCCCGTAGATGTCTTCATGGCTGGACTGTTAGCACACATGTGAAGTTTGAGCACTTTTTGAACATTTTCATAGGAGTTATAGCGACATCGTCTTTTATGGCGAGGGATACGCATCCCTCGCCATGGAAACGGCATATGATGACACCCCATAATTGATGTAGAGCTGTTGAGGGCTGGACCGTTAACCATTATCTGAAGTCTGGTGCTCTGAGCATGTCAGTTGGAGTTATGACATCATTGTGTTCCATGACACAGGTGTTTATATTTGAGCTAACGAGGTATCCAGAGATCAAAGGTTTCCATGGTGATGTGCAGTNATCTACATTTGTTTTTTTCTTCTTTGTAGCCACCATGGATGACTGTGTCTCACTAGGTAACAATGGATAAACATGTGTTTCCGTAATATAGAAATGTATTTTTTTAGAGAATGCCAATGTTCATTCTTGTAGCTTTAAAAACACATTGTAGTTTTGAATACAAGGTCCAATTACTAGTTTTTTCCTAAGCTTTTAATGTTTCCTTCATCATTGGTTGTCGTTTTCTCGTAACCTGTGTTAGAACTTGTATTGGGGCTTACAATCTCCCACTGAAGTTCTATACTTTGTTTGTGTCATGACAACTGAGCACATATGACCAATTGATGAAGGCCATGAGTTGCTTCCAAAAACTAGTGAGTGGACCTTGAGTTAGTATTCATTTGTTTTTTGTTAAGTTAATAGTTATTTTACTTTTAGACAATATCTGTGGTAGAGAGCGTTTTCCTTAAACATTACAAAATCACATTTTAGAACGAGCTATATCTATTTTATACAAGAAATGACTGAACACAAAACAACATGTAATAAAATGTGTGAATGTTGTGTTCTTTATAATAGATGGAGACAAATCAGCATGAACAGCTGACAACAAATTCTAATTTAAGATGATAACTCTTTTTTTGTCATTTGTTTCTTCTTTTGTCTTGCTTTTCTAAGACGATGTGGCTGTAGAGTTTGGTATGTTTCCTCTTCTTTATTCTCTTGTATTGTCCCTAAACTACTTTCTGTAATCCAACTTTGACTCATTTCCCTTCCTTGCTTCTATTGCACTCACAGCTGAGGAGATCGAAGGTACTACTTGTCTAACATCTCCCATTGAATAGGCCATTACTAATAGGTCACTGGCTAATACAATATGGCCAAACATTAGCATTGTGCTTGGTTAGCCTTCATCATGTTGTGTGTAACAAAAGGTCTACCTCTCACCTCTGCTCTCCATACTTGTTTTCATTTGGCCTGTATCTTCACGTCAAAGCTAATCGTATTCAAAGCAGAGCATCAGGCGCCCCTGTCAATTTCCCCTCTTCAAAATGTTGGAGAGTTTACGATTTATTGGCTCTCACCTGCTAACCTGTCGTTTTCATCGTTTGGAGAATCATTTGTACACATGGACAACACCCGTAACCCTGCGCCTGCCAAACTCACTCATAATATTACATTATTAATAACATTAAAGAAAACAAACCCTCCATAGCATGGCCAGGGATGTAGTGGACTATAAACCAAAATACAGTTTTCAAATGATTATTTAAACATATTCTTTTGATTATGTTGGTTCTCATTTGACTCGTGACGCATGGCTGGAGGTCATAGTGAACCCTTGTCTTATTTACCACTACATCCTTGGCTATCACTTTGGAAAGAGTGGACAAACTCCACCAACAATAATACCAAAACCGATCTAATCAGATGTCTGTCGTGTTGAATATACCTGTGTTTTTTTATCTATGGACTTTTGCCTCTCAGTATGTTTCAGAGGGGTAAGTACCTGTTGCTTTCTTTTCTGACTTTTCTTTTTTACATGTTTCATTTGCCTCTTTTCTGGCCCCCCTTTCTTTCTCTTCTCATAACCAGAGGACGCTGACTCTATTAGCGGATTCCAGCTAGGTGAGAGACGGTGCTTTCTTCTCCTCTTTCTGTCCTATACCCTCCAGATGTGCCCATTTCTCTGATCTGTTAACTTTGAAGACAGTCGCCGAGATTGTGTTAGATTGTCATGGGTCCTCAACAATAATCCTTCCTTATATAGTGTGTACACATGCATTATTTCACTGTAAAAGGGATAACTGTTCTTTCATAATGTACTTGACATACTCCTTTTTTTGGCACAACTCATTAAACTTGGGCCCCCATGTAAAAACATAAAGTAGTAGTTCTGGTTCACTGGCCTACGGTGTGCTATTTCTGCCCTCTTGCTGACAGCATGAGTGCAGTGGCAGATCATGTCATGGAATTGCAGAATATAGTACTTATTCTGGTGTGCCACTGCTGCGGGTCTAAAGGCATCTTTTGAGAGTGGTTCTGGATGAATTTGGGTAAAAAAGAAGGCTTTTTTTTTTTTCTCGTTTTGTTCTGGAAGTCCATCCCAGTCCTGGTTTTAGTTGATGTGGTCCTGGTCAGACTTAATGACAATTACCGTGGCCCGCTTTAGTTCTGCAGCTCTTCCCAAGGAGCTGCATCCAATTATCTGTCTTGTACAGAAAATGTACTCGTGTTTTTATTACCACTGTCATTTCCCTAACAAATCACAAGGTATCGTCCCACTGGAGGACCACAGGCCCTAGTAGCTGGCTCGCACTCTAATCCTCTTTCTGCCTTTTTCTTTCAGTTTCTGTCTCTTTATTTCTCTCTCCTTCTCTCTCTGTCACATTTTGTCTATATTCAGACGTTGAGGTCAAGAGGTGAGCTGGCCTCAGAGCTCTCCCTGCACACTACACAGTTTAGACTCCAGATTTCACAGGATATCCAGTGCACACACAGGTTTATAAATACTGAGTTTGAGCCATGTCTGCCAAGCTCAATCAGGGTCATTTCCTACGGCCGGACTATGCCAAATAGCAGTCCAGTATTTTCACTCTGCTCTGTCCCCTTCAGGCTTGCCCTTACTGTCACCCTGCCTCCTGCATAAGGTCAATGACCTCAGCCTCTCCTCTTCCTCCTTTGGTACCCAAACAACATCCAGCACCCTAGCGGGTTAGCAGCATTTCTTGACTCAAGCAGCCCAGAACGAGGTTTAACTGAAATGAGAGACCCTCAGGAGGAGGAGAAAAGAAAATCTGAGTTATAATAACATCTTCTCTATGCGAGTACTTGCTGCATGGCTTTTCAGCCTGTTGGATGTGGTTGTGTGATTTAGAGTTGGCCCGTCCTGAAAAGTTTGAAATCCTAGAACTTACAGATGCTTTTGCAATGCTACTGAGGTTGCATGGGGAAATAAAGGAGGCGGTGGGAGGGGGTAGGTGGTTGTTGTCCTTAGATTTTTGGTTTGTTTCCCCTTCATGCCTCTCTCAGTGATGCAACGTCTGTAAGTTCATTTGCCAAAAGTGATCCTGGAGCTCTACTGGGGGCGAGCAGATTCCTGTGCTCTGATGTTGCTGCTTCTAGAGCCAGCAAACTCAAGAATTAAGTCCACCTTCTTATCAGGTCTTTCTAGACAAGTAGTATTAGGAGCCTTTCAATTCTGTATCAACGGTTTGACACCCATGGAGCATTTGTTATGTTAAAGAACCATCAGTGCACTCAATTGACAACCAGAACCTTCAAATATTTAGACTATGAGGAGTAGGCATTATGACATTCTCTATTGTAATACCTAAAATCACAAAAGTCGCACACTGAACATCCAGAGAGAAAGACGGGTGAACAGAGGGCAAGCAAGTAGTCCCAAATCAGTTAAAGTTGAACGATTGGGGGCTGGGATATTCATCAGCCCCTCACAATCCAATTATGTCCAAGTTACGGGAAAAAATGGTAAAGTGCTATGAACTGAAATAAAAAATGCTCCATTTCCAAAGCGAGATGAGTTCATCAGGCTGTAGCTTAAATAATTGAGGACTTGCAGGAGCCAATATATCGGGATTACTGAGTTTTTCCCTATCTGAGTCCAAACAGAGGGGACTTACCTTTTCAGATTAAAAGGATATTTGTTTTATGGAAAGCCAACATTTTGATTCTATCATAGCAGGTATACACACTGGCTTGAGAGGGGTGCTTTTATTAGCATTAGCAACGGATCATTGTACAAAATTGATAGATGGACTGGAATTCCCTTGAACGTAGCTTTGTTGTAAAGCATCTTCTCTGTTTTGACATCGGACTGATGAGACAAACAGGAAAGCAATCAGTGCTTTGGCTCTAAGAGGTCCCTATTGGCATGCTGATAGTGGCTTCAAGGACTCCAGTAGAAGCAAAAGTACTTGTGCGTGTGTGTTTCTCTTTGCCAACATAAGGCATCAGGCATCGTTTGGAGACGAGACATTCCTGATCCCAAAGTGCCGCGGGATACGATGGAGGGGAAAAACAAATAGCGCTCGATACAAATGAACCTCTTGCAGCCAAAGGTCTATTGCGCTATTCCACCGTATAAGCCTGGGTACCACTTTCCAAAAGCTTTGTGCGGGGGCCGTGGAAACTACTCCCAGAATGTGTTCTCCCCAGATAACACTCTAATGAGTTCACCACCGTGGACTGCCACACGTACATATTTCAAATGTCACGCTAAAGAACTTTCCCTTTTTGCTTTGATTTTGTAGTTGAGGAGTCAAATCCAGAGGTTAGATCTGGTACTGTATGGATACAACGTTGTGATCTTGTCCAGGAACAGTTTGACGTTTGATACAATTGAGTATTCTAAGATCAGCCTTGGAGCACACTTTACTACTGTACCATAATCAGTTTCACAGATGCCTGTTAACAGTTGTGTGGAGGGAGCATTTGAAGGACACACGTCTGCCTGGAAATGTCCCTTTCCTCCTTTTCACGTGCTGTCCTTACGACATTGGCCTCTGGTCTCCTGGTTCCTCTCCAGATTATTTTCTTCTCCTCCCCTGATTCCTCTCCTCCCCTGATTCCTCTCATCTTCTCTCCTCCTTATTGCTCTCAACTCCTTTTTTGATTCCTCTAATGATTCCTTTCCTTTCCTGAATCCTCTTATCTTCTCTCGTCTCCTTACTGCTCTCCACTCCTTTTTTTGGTTCCTCTAATGATTCCTTTCCTTTCCTAATTCCTCTCCTCATTCCTCTCCTCTTCTCCACTTTCCCGATTAGTTTTGTGATTCCTCTCTGTCTCTCTCCTCACCTCATTCCTCTCTTGATTCCTATCCTCTTTTCACCTCTTCTCTCCTGATGCCTCCCTTTCTCTCTCCTCTTCTCTCCTCTCCTGATTCCTCTCCTCTTTTCTCCTTTTCTCTCCTGATGCCTCCCTTTCTCTCTCCTCTTCTCTCCTCTCCTGATTCCTCTCCTCTTTTCTTGTTTATCATGGCTCAACTTCTGTCCGTTGCAATCTGGGTATATATTGTCTTCCTTGGATTCCTTGTAGCAAAACGATGATAAATCAGACCAGTCATTCAGTCTGCATCATTCCAAACGCTTTTGTATTTTGTCATTATAAGCAGCCACGCTCCTCTTTCTTTTATTCAGCATTGGGGTAATAATGGCTGACATTATGGAAAGCGCCCTGCACCTCCCTAGCTGCCTACCATGAGCCTTCCTCATCCTTTCTAACCCATCCAGTAATGGGCGCACACAGTGAGGGCGCGAGAGCTGCTAATGCTTCCCACATTTGGTGCCCACTAAGTGTTACAGCGTTAAACCACAGCGTAGGGCATTGTGCCACAAGAATAATACTCACTTAATCTCCAGCTGCCATGCATGGTTAATTCCATAGATGTCGTCTCCATTAGTCCAAACTGAGAGCGAGAGGGCCCCCTCTGGGAGAGCCAGGATGGCACTGGAGCTGTCAGCACAGTCTCCTGTAGTTTGACTTCGGCCTCAGACGGCGGCCCACACGGCATCGGTGCCTCGCAACAGGTGGTTTCACTATGAGCCTTTTTCTTTTCCACGTTTTCACTCTCCCTCTCCACACAAAATGAAGTCTAATCGGAGGAAAAATTTCATTTTTTATTCTATTCTCTGTTGTCATCTCACTGTTCGCCTACGAGTAATGTCTGGAAGACCTGATGCTGGTATTCTCAGGCTTCTCTTCTTCCTTTCAGACAGACATTGGCAAATGAGCCTTTTCGAACCATCTGTTATTTTTGTATGTACATTTGTCTTAATGCACTGTACTGTTTTCTTTTTACAGTGTCGGCTATTTCTTCAACAGGTGCGGGTTTGTAGCAATGCACAGGATGTTAGGGTCCGAGTGGGCAGTTTGCATTCACAGATTGCTAAGGCCTCCGGCGCTTTCTTTACGCAGATGCTCTATTTCCTACGTGGCTATTAGATATTATCACACTGGAAAATGGGCTTGAAGGACAGCTGGCGACTTTCAAGCGATTGTGTGTGTGTGTGTGTGTGTGTGTGTGTGTGTGTGTGTGTGTGTGTGTGTGTGTGTGTGTGTGTGTGTGTGTGTGTGTGTGTGTGTGTGTGTGTGTGTCCTTTTCTCCGTACACACCGCTGTCTACGTCGCGGACTTACTATAAGTTCGAAGTATATCCTACTTTATCTCTTAGGGTTCTGACAGAATTTACTAGATATTTGTAACCTAACACAATAAAGTAAAGATGATTCGATCGATGTCGTTGGTAGCAACTATCGCGAACATATCAGTCTTTTCTTCTTGTAGTGTCACTCTCGCAGGCGATAGTCCAGAAAGGTGAAATCTGACCTGGAGGATAGTCATTCACAAACCTTACTAATGTAGGGACCCAAATTCTTGTGGTAAAGAGTAGAAAACGTCAAAACCGATGTGTGTGATGCGCGATACATGTCATAACTAGATAACAAGTTAGTTTAAAACCTTCAGAAGTAGGTATCGCGACCAAGTATGATCAGTTCGTAACGTACTCATTGACATATGCCACAGTCCTGTCATATTACCTTGGGTTAAAATTTTGTGCGCGCGAATACTATGATAAGATATAAGGGGGTTTTTGAAGAGTGTGTGAATGTCGCTTTCGTGTCTATAAAGGTAACTTATTTTCAAAGATATCCTACATCCTTCTCTTCTCTCCTTTACATCGTTTTTTTTACTTACACGCATTATCTTGGTTTGTCGGAGTCACACCCGGACACCTACTACCCTCTAGCGAGACGTATAAACCTCGTCACGGATTATTCGATTATGTTCTTACACTTATTAGAGGGTCATTTGATAGAGTACTCTTTGTGTCTCTACGTTGTCCGTCGTTCAGAGCCGAAACGACCGTCGCCGGAGGGGAACGAGAGAGCTGGGGTAGAGAGAGGGGAAATGGCCACACACACAACACACACACACACACACACACACACACACACACACACACACACACACACACACACACACACACACACACACACACACACACACACACACACACACACACAACCACACACACACACACACACACAGAGAGAGACAGCGTGTGGCATAAGACAGAAAGAATAAGATCAGAAATGAAAGAGCGAACGCGTAGCTGTATGAAGAGAGGAGGAAGGAGCGACGGAGCAGAGCAGAGTCATTCATCCTTAACGTTCCGACGCGTCATAACTCGAGACTCTCAGACAGGCCACTCATTGAGGTCTTCATAGTTAGTCAAACTATTCAAACTCCTCCAAGAGTCAAGAGCACCCTCTAGTGTGTGTGTGTGTGTGTGGTGTCGTGTGTGTCGTAGTTCGTGGATGTGTGTCTGTAGTGTAGTGTTAGTGTGTGGTNACATTTACGGTAAACTGGAAAGGGAAGTTATTAACTACACAGGTCCGGTATGTTAACGCAACACATACCTTCTACCTGGAGGCTGGCTCTGCGAGTCGGGCTAGGGTGGCATGCTTCTACCCCTTGACGCGCTCCGGCGGAGGACTGCTGGGACAGACGGGGCATCTCGGACGCACCCACTGAGCATTCGGCCGCTGGGCTGGTAGGGGTGGACCCTGCGCCGCACCGGACACAAGACGGCGGGCTAACAACAGACGGCTAACAAGCTAACAAGACGGCTAACAACAGATGGCTAACAAGCAGCTAACCCGGAAGAACCGTCCGCTCTCTTCTTCGTTTTTTACAGTGGTACAGGGGCAGCATATAGTTGTCACAAGCCTAGAGCGCCCTCTGGTGGCTGTAGACGGTTCATGTCAGTCAGCATGAATTGACATTTAAAACATATATACGTCGCTCCTGACTATAAGTCGCAGGACCAGCCAAACTAGGAAAAAAAGTGCGACTTATAGTCCGGAAAATACGGTACTAGTTTTTTCCTAAGCTTTTAATGTTTCCTTCATCATTGGTTGTNCGCTTTCTTTACGCAGATGCTCTATTTCCTACGTGGCTATTAGATATTATCACACTGGAAAATGGGCTTGAAGGACAGCTGGCGACTTTCAAGCGATTGTGTGTGTGTGTGTGTGTGTGTGTGTGTGTGTGTGTGTGTGTGTGTGGTCACAGCTTGTGTTTACACTACATTAAATATGCTTGTCTTTCTTTCCGTCATTGTTTTTTCATTCTAATGTTCTGCTGAAAGGATTTTGAATCAAAATGTCTCTGTCTGTTAGAGAGAAGAGAGTGAGAAGATGGTGTGTTTGTGTGCTTACATGCAAGTTTTCAATTGCAGTTTTGGTAATCATCCAGTCGCAAGGAAACTTTAACTCCATACCACTAACCACACTATTTTTTTTGCAAGAAAAACACACCAGGACACTGCCTGCAGCTCTCATTACAGAACAAATTAAAAACAGATACGTTGTCAACAGATTTGACCTGTCAAATGATTATTATTATTATTATTTGATGTCAGTGCCACTCACATCATACATTCCTTTCTACTCGCAAGAGTTGTGCCAGGATCATCCTGTGACAAACATGTTGGTGTTCCAACTAACTTTAGGGCTTTTCAGGACAAACAGGATTTGAATCACTCCCTAACGCTGGGTTAAATGCATGTCCATCCCCTTTGTGGAATTGAGTCTCCGTTGGTGCTGAAGTTGAGATGGTTGTTGGAGGTTTTGGTGAAGGACTGGGTGCTGCTTGCGGTTAAATTACACTTTGATTTATCTTTCCTCAGGCAGCGCTAGAGTGGAACGCAGGATAGTTCTCCACAATTATTTCGATGGAGCTGTCTAAACATTTTCAAGTGATCTTGAGGGGCACTACAATACTAAGAAACGACAATTTATAACTGTTATGCCTCGTAATGAAACCCTCTGCACCTGCCTGCAAAGTGGAAAGTAAGATTGCGATTGACCCTATCCAATAAGACGGTAGCTTGTCAAGGTACAGACACATAGAATTAACGACCATCATAGTATTACTTAAGCCTAATTAGCCGGTTGTGTTTATTGAGAAAAATGACTTGGGTTTTAAATGTCCAGGAAATTGACTCCACACTTTCAATAGGATATCATTAACTGTTCATGTTTATTGTAATGATGTCAACCCCTGTGGGTATCGGTTACAGTTTGATGTCTCTACAGGAGAAATGCAGATGAGCGGTGGATGTTTTCCACTGTGTGGCAGTGGCTAATACTCCTTGGGTGAGGGCGGGTGTAACGGGGAGGGAGAGGGGGGGNGGGGGGGGTGCTGAATGAGTAGATTAACCACAGCAGAAATGGCACAGACATCGTAAGCCGCAGCTTGCCCACAGTGGAACAAAGTCTGCCGTAAATGTTCAGTGTAACACTATATCCAGGCGCGTGTGCACACTCATACGTGTACACAGGCTCGTGCAAAAACATTATTATTCTGCTCCAGTGACTCATAGTGTGTTTCATTTGTAACTCAGCATAGGTCTGTAGTTCCATCCCTTATTAAGGGACTGTTTGGAAAAGAACAAGCTGAGAAGAATGCAGACTTTCTTTTTCCTGCACAGCCCCAATGTGGTTTAAAAATGTTGTGGAAAGTATTAAGGGGGCGGATATCAGGATCTGTTTCAACTCCTGATTCTTCTCCTAGTCTGTCATTTATCGTGCTAATCTTGCATCATATTCGTTAAAAACTGAAATAATAAAAGAGAAGGCTGCATGAATTCAAGCAGAAATAAGATATTAAACGTCCATAGTTCTGGAGATTTACATCCTATTAGGTTCCACATCTGTCATGAATATTAAACCGTGGTCCTAAAATTAGGGGTAAATATCTCCTTTTGATTCTGTTGTAGATTATCAGATCAAGGAGTGTGCGCTTTTGGATCAGTATGTTAAGAAGCCTTTGTGACGGCAGTCCAAGGACAGGACGCACACTGTAAACCAATCAGATACGACGGCTGATGTAAAACGACCCGTATGCACAGTGCAATCTTTGCTTTGCGGGCCAGCCAAGAACACGAAACGATACACACATACATGGACACACACATACCTCATTACATTCTAAAATTGCGGTGTGAATGAATTACAAATCATAGCCTGACAGTTATGTGAACAACCATCCACAGGCTAGTGGTACATTCACATACTGTAGCAGTGAATTACATAAAAGGAACATCTAGTTTTTTATTTTTTACACAATAAATCTGGCGAGACATGCAGAAAAGAAGAAAATTAAAATCTACTGCATGTCACCAGAAGAAAATGTGTTAGGCTTCGAGATCCAGGGAAACGGCTTGGCCCTGTTCTTCTTTCACCTACAGCAAAAGATAGCGGTCATAAAACTGAGCTGCACAAAACAATATGAGGTATTGGACATGGAGCTGTGGAGGTGTGTGCCAAGACGCTGAAACGACTATAAATCGAAATGCACAGCTGCGCCATTGTGTGTACATACATGTGTCTGAATTTAGAAACTCCTCATAGACACACACACGGACACAAAGGTTTTTGTGTTGGCGGACATTTTGGATTAATGTTTCTCTTTCTGTCTCCTCTCCCTTCCTGTCTCTTTTCATCCTGACCTCCAGCTGGTTTCAGAAGAAGCTTCCGTCTGAGCAAGAGGGAAAAGAAGACCAACAAGACCATGTACGAATGTAAAAAAAGCGAAATGTACGACATGGCTGACGTGCCCACGTACGAAGAGGTCACCCAGTACCGCAGGCAGAGCGGGGCTAAGCACAGGCTGGTGATCCTAGTAGGTGAGTAAAAAAAGCTGGGAAAAAATGACAATATCAATGCTTACCTCACGCTTTGGCACCATAGATTTAATAATGTTCCTCACACACAAGCATGGTGACAAATACAAATCACAGAAAAGACTGTGAGCTCCAGAGTGGCCCGGCCTTGTCCTTCCACGACCCCCAAACCAGAAATAAGCTTCCCAATGCGGGGCCTTACGCACAGTCATTCCTCCTTTAATTTAAAAAATGTTAGCACCACAAGGAATCGACAGAGCAGACCTCATATTAATCAGTCACATTTAGTTCTTTCATTTACAGCACCCACTTTCAATGTCCTTTCAATTTGTCGAGCCCGTGGAATTTTTAACACTTGCCTCGAGGAGACCTTCCAAAGAGCTTTATAACGTGCCATGGTCTTGAAATGAATTTAGCGGCTTCTCGTTCTGTATTGTGGTGAAAAGACGAGCTTTGCCAGTGAATGGTGGAACAATATGCTAAGCCAGGTGCAACAGTAAGACTTAAATCTTTCCCGGGACCAACTGTACCGTTAGTTAGCTTTTTCCACGTTTCCCTTTTTAGATTGTGTTACTCCATCATGACAAAAATGACAAGAATGTCCCAGACTCGGATGGAACAAAACATTCCTTACATTTTGATTCCTTCCAATCTATTTCCATTCATCAAGGGAGGAAATGTACGGTTCCATTTTTTCTTTTCGCACTATCTGACAGCAGATTTGAAACATTTGTGAGGTTAATTTTAAAAATGAACACCACTGGCAACAAGGTCTTTCTCTTTTCTTTTTTATTTCGCACTCTCACGCATGCTCTCTGCAGAGTTGAGCTTGTAGATTGAACAGGCCTTGGTTCACTTAAAAAACGCCACGCAGAGCATGGACTTCATCAGGCGTGTTGCTAATTAGCTAGCCCATTTTCCTGCCTGCATGTCACAGCCTTACACAGAGGCTGAACCTCTCCCGCCTGTCATGCTAATGTAAATATTTTCAATTAAAGTCCATAATTTTCGAGGACAACCTATGGACAATTTCACACGTAATGAAGCGAAGGACCAAGGAAAGATCTGCTTTATGTTTCTCTGCCTCCCTCTCTCCTTCTTCCTCTCCCCGGAGTCTCTTGATTTTTCTTATTCGAAAAATATTTTCTCGCCAATGCTTTTCTGTGTAACTGCCCTTCCCTCCTTCTGTTCAGGGGTGAAACACTTTATCCCTCAATGTACGGGCATGTGTTTTCAACATTCTTCATTTACTTTATCCAAGCAATTCCCAACATCAAACCTATACTCTGGTCATTTTCAATTTTCACCCAGAGTCGACCATTAGCAGCAAACTTGCAGTTTACCATGTACATACATATACCATTGATTGTATGTAATGTATTTTGAAACAATGTGTCCTTTATTACAGACAAAGGCAGAAATAAGCAGGCGTCTCATATGTAACAGGCGACTGTGGATTTTCTCAGCTGAAGTTACTGTTGTCACCAGCAGGCTAAGCAGCTTTTGCTAACCATATAATTAAGCTAACAGTAGTTCCAAATTCAGGCCGACACACAGTCCAGCCAACTCATATTGAATTAACAAAACTGCTGAATGGGCCTTAACTAAGAATGTTATTGATACATACATGATTTGATAAAAAACATAACAAAATAGTTTGCTAACAACATGGCTTAGCCTCCTTTATAGCCTGACATGCTAAATTCATGTTAGAGCAGATAGCACAGTGTAATGCATTTCAGCTCTTTTGTGTTCCTTTACAAATGTACACTATGGGCATTGCTCATACTCCAGCTGATACAAAATTAACATGTGGAGAAGCTTAGAAATGAGTGGGAGGGGAAGTTGACCAGACGGTCAATGTAATACTTCAGAGAAGAATGAGTAAAGTCTGCATTATTTTATACAGGACACATCCCTCACCTTGACAGGACCTCGGCAACCACAATCCCCCTTTTCATATCAAACATCTCCCTTCTTAAAGATCTTAAGGAATCCCAAAAGGCCTTTCTTCATTTATGCGGACGCACGTGTCACAGTACCCTGCTGCCCACCTCTCGCGCAGAGTCTGAGATCTGTCTTAAAGACAAATCAAGATGCTTATCTGGGTTCTTATACTTATAATCAGATTTTAAATCAGCCAATAAAAATACAATTTACATATTGCATGAATAGATCGACTCAACCACTGATACGTTTGAAAGAATCTGATTATCTAACCTGAAAAAATGGTTTTGCTAATTCCACATTTCCTTGTAACTTGACACTAAACTCACAGTAAGATTTTTGATTAACTGGAAGCTTTAAGTTTGGGGTTTAGCTCCAATCTCTTTTATATACACCTATGCCTAAGTGAATGTATATGTGGTCTCCTGATTTATAAAATGAGGGCTCCATTTCAACTCCTCTTTAAAATGCAGTAGCAGTGTATTGTAAATGACTTGTGGTAACCGCATTGCACCACTGTCATCCTTTAAATGTGGTAGCAGCACAGCCAGCACTATGAGTAGAGCTGTAATATATATACTGCCCTGAATGTGAGGCTGGCCGGGACGTTTGGGGCCGGGTCAGGGCCCCGAGCCGGGCCTCGTTGGGCCTGGCCTTTGCATCTTACAGTACAAACTACATGCGTTCCGCTCCACGGTTGGCCTGGAAGTTATTAAGCTTGCGATATTAAAAGCAACTTCTCTAATGAGTGCAGTAATGAAATCTGACACATTTACTAGCATACCAATCTGCAAGGCCAGAAGCACCGCAAGAGGGCCAGCGAGAGACACAAATGTAGGGAGAGAAAAACACATAAACACAATAAATGAAACTGGCAGCTTTCGTCCCAAAAAATTGTTATGCCTTTTTTAATTGTGGCATTCAAATTTATAACTTTGCTGATGTATTGGGGCATTGTTAAAGACAAACAATGCACAAAGAGGTGGCGTGTTTAAGGTCAGACGGTGGAACGGGACCACAGGACACAGCTTCTGCTTGTAAAAGACCCGGTGGTGGTCCTGTTGGGCCCCCTTGGCAGGCAGTGGTACAGCTGGAATAAGCTTTAATCGCCATCCGAGGTATTCTGATGAAGGCCTGCTGCCATGCATCATTGATATCACAAGTGGCAAGCAAGGGAACGATATGTAAGGTGAAAATGTTTTTACGAGTGTGTAGAAGTGGGGCCGTTACTCATACGAAGGGTAGCAGAAATGTCTCTCTTAGTCCCCTGCGCCCGGGCCTTAATATCTACGCTTAGATTCATGCAAACAAGCTTGTGTGGAGGTTTGTGGCCTGCCGGGAGGACTGTCCGCACTACTGCGATAGGGCTCATAAAAGAGCCTCTTTTACCACGCTCTGCCACCTTCAGCACCTACAACAACATTGGTCCACGGCCTTGTTCAAACAGCACCTCCGCATTCCTCCTGTACTCCCGAAACAAATTTGAAATGAACTCCATTTCCTCATCTTAATAAATCACGCAGTCTCTCAACCCCCAGGTACTCTGACTTTTTCTCCTCAGTGAAAAACTCCCAAGCTAAGATTGATCGCTGTCTTCTCCTGGCCATGTGCTTGTTTGAGAGACGGTAACCACAGAATGCTTCACGCCGTCCGTCCAAAGAGGGTCAGCTTCACAGTGTAAGCGCGCTGAGGAAACAGCTTTTATCACTTACAGCAGTCGCACATATCGGACCCAAACCATGTGTTACTGGGTGCAGAAGTAAAAGGAAAGCATGGGGTGTGAATTTGTCTGTGTGTAAAGGCTACCCTGTCAGAGATTATGCTTAAAGGAGCCCTGTTGTCCACACCTATTTATCAGGTTGTGGGCCCCTCTGAAACCTTCCTGCTTCTCATCTGATGAAATGTAGAAGCAAAGTGAAGATGGAACAAGAGGAAACGGGAGTACTTTACTCGTAGAAATATAAAGCTTGTCTTTTTCAACCTTTTTTTTATATCTCTCCTTCTCTTTCCACCGTATCCGCATCGCTGAGTGAACTCATTGTCCGTTTGTTTTAGTGGAGCAGCCTGCTGCTAAACACATTTGCCTGGAGAAATGAATTTCCAAAAGGCTTCGATGCGATTGTAGTGCCTGCCCAGAACGTCAGGCATGCGAGGAATCTCAAGCCCAGATCAAGCGCTGTCTCTAAAAGTCCACACAAAACACTGAAACGCAGAGCCGTGCACTTGTTACTCCAAAACTGATTTCTTGTCCAGTTTGTTGAGGACAATGATGCCAGTCAGTTCAAATTCAAGATGATGTAGTACCCATGTAACAACCACTTAAATACTGGAGAATGGCATCAGAGACAGAAAGCAGAAAAAGAGACAGAAGGGAAACTGTAATAGAAGATAGAACATTTGGAAATGGATTTGGTGACTTCCTCGAAATCAAAACCAGTGTAAACAACGTTCTGGCATATTTTTTTGTGTTCCTTAATATCAAAATTGAATTACTTTGCTCAGTCTGATTGAGCTTTACCATATCCACATGTTGGAGGGTTTGCTATTAAATCCAACCCATTGCCTCAGATTTCCCCCTGAGGATTTGATGGAAAGTCCAGCTGACTTGCAACAATACGTGGAAAAGGCTTCGTCACTTCTACTGTGTACCTATATTGAAGGTTTAATGTTCCGCCAAACTACAATGAAAAAACGTTCCTTTAATTGTTACATAATGACCTGTAACTGTAGAATACCCATGACTTTGTCTTGTGAAATCAATTATCTTTGCTCCAAAGGCTTTTACTGCATCTATTGTGTTTTAATTGAATCTGAAATAAATGTTGACCCGTGGTAAATTGATTCATTATTACATAACAAGAAGACTGAAATCATTTTTGAAGAGAAGAAAAAGGGAACACTTCGAGGTCTAGAAGTACTGTTAGCATGGTCTCCGTAAGAAAACTAAGATAACTATTTGTATGAAATAGATCCAAATAAAATATAAAGTTATAGAAATTAGGGATCATAATAAATGAAAGAATATAGTGATAAACTGAAAGTAACTCATATATTCCAATATAATAAAAAGCACTGTTTGATATGCGACCCCTTTTTATCTCCCTCATAGTAATTATATAACTAGTAATATAATCGTGGACCATTTGCAGTTGTACTCTTGTAAAATAGTCTAATGTATTTTTTTACTTTTATTTAAAGGGACAACTTACCTATTGAAAACTGTAGCTCTGAGAAGAATATTCTAAAGTCTGAAAAACAATACAGATTTACCATGTTTTACATTTTTCTTAAAAACTAGGAGTTAGAAAAAGATTTAGGACATAGTTGTTTGCCAGGTTGTTTCCCCCGCTAATGCGTAATGCCCCTTCTCTGGACATCTTTAAGTCAACCCTGAAAACTCATCTGTTTGAGATAGCCTTCCAACCTCAGTGACTCATCCCACTGCACTCACAAACACAAGTTATTATCATTATTATGAATATTGGGGCGTCCGAAAAATTGCATTATCGGAAGTGTAAGACCCATAAAAGATAAAACATATAAGGATATATTTCAGGTTTGCTGCTTACATTTAGATTTTCTTTTTTTGAATCAGTCTTTTTTGGGTCTCTTTTCGACTCGATATCCCAGATAAATCTATTGGTGATAATGTATTGTTAGTGATGAAAGTTCATTAAAACACTTTATAAAGCCTGTATTGGGATACATACTGTACTATGTTTAATTTTAGAGCATACATTATGACTGGTCAAATTATGAGAAGCACAGGTGTTCCTAATAACCCTAACGAGGTCAGTCACCAGAGAGTGGAAGACCTTCAGCATGGCAGCCTGTCTCTACACTGATTTAAGAGAGGTGCTGATGGACTCTGTGACTTCTTTAATATTCACATGTGCTTCTGTGTTTGTCCAGGACCCACAGGAGTTGGCTTGAATGAGCTAAAGCGGAAACTGCTGATCTCAGACCCCCAGCACTTCAGTGTGACCATCCCACGTAAGTACCCTCCACTCCACATTATTAAATTAGTGTCTCCCAAGTGATGAAGTCATGTGTCTTCTCATCTTTCCTATCCATTTGTCTTCCACTTTTTTTTTAACGTAATGTGTCCACCATGAAGCCTTCTAACAAAACACCATTTGGCCTTTTTCAAATGCTGCATTTATACCTGCTTATTAGAAAGACTGGTGCTTTGTGGGATATTCATTATGTTCATACAAAAATAAAAAGATTTCAAATGATGTTGTATGATGTAGCAGGGTTGTCAAACTCAAGGCCCGGGAGCCAAATCCGGCACGCGACTTCATTGTATGTGGCCCGCAAGAGCTTGCAAAGAATATAATACGTTTATTACACGGTTACATGCTTCTTTACAGTATATGTATATATGTTCATTTTTTATAAATGTTTTATTTTATAGTTATTTATCATTTTTAATTTTTATCTTTGATTTATCCTTAATTGTATTAATCTGTGTGAATCTGTGCTGTCCTGTTTTTCAATCTTACCCTATTGCTGTTAAACTACTGAATTTCCCCACGGGGATTAATAAAGGTCCATCTTATTTTATCTTATCTTACAGAAGCATGTTGCCCATAAACTATATGTCCCACAATGCATCTCATTTTGTGACATGCGCACTGAAGAGACTTGCAATTATTTGCCCCAGACTTCTGCTTTCAGACGTAGTTAATTATGAAGTTATTACCCTATCCAATACAATTCCAATGCAGAGGCAATAATATAATATAATACATTATTTCATATATATTGTGTATTTATGTATATTTATATAGTTACAACCGGCCCTTTGAGTGCAACCATAATGCTAATGTGGCCCACAATGAAATTTAGTTTGACACCCCTAATGTATAGGATACATATAGTATAAAAGTAAAATCTAGAAATGACAGAAGAAGAAATAGACTCGGCAGCACCCAAACCAAATATTGTGACTTTATGCTTTAAAGGGGCCCTTATGGGCTGTTTTCCCTCCAGAGAGAGTTTCTCTCCCTGAAACGCCTTCCTTGGACTCCTTTGTTTTTACGTCTGTGACATCACTACGTAACATTTGTGCTTCTATTGGCTAGTGCTCTGACACATTGTACGTGGTAGGCAAAGGGGCAGGACATCTCGTGGTTGACCAATCCCAACAGAGCCGGCCAGCTAACCAATCAGAGCAGACCGTCACTCTCTGGTTTCAGACAGAGGGTAAAAAGAGGTGCTGCAGCACAGGGACTGTGAGAAAAATAAAGCACTTTTTGTATGTATTCGTGTCACAGTAGAGGCACAAAATACAAATATATAACCTGGAAATTAGCATAATAGTGTTAATTAATGCTCAGATTTGTATTTGATCTCTATTCTTACATTATTTTGATATTGCACCCAGAAATACTGTACATTTTTGAAAATGTTATTCTTTGGTATTGTTGCTGTTATTTAAATAATAGGTTTTCACAAGGCCACCTGGACATTCAGGCCAAAAACCTTTATCACCAAGATTTAGTTTTCTGCGTGGTAGACTTTTGGAGTGAGCTCTCACTCTGTACTAATAATAACTGATGCGATCTCAGGACAACTTACTGTAAACAACATGGAGATTCTCAGAATGATGGAATAAGCATGAAAGATTGAGGGTGTTTTTGAGCTGCAGGTGTCTCGAGTAAGGACCCTTCTCAAACATTAAATAACTCACACTACAGCTCTATTCTCATGTGGATAAGTGGTCTCCCTCTCTCAATCCATGTGTCCCTTAGAAGCTTCTTGTACACCTGTCCACTGAAACAAAAATATTCTTTAAGAAATGTATAGCCCACGATCAAATTCCAACGACAAAGAGTTTTAGCAACAAATTATAATAACCGCTTTAGGTGAAGGACGTTTAGCTTAATGATAATAATAATAATAGCTTGGATTTATATAGGGCCTTTCATGGGACCCAAGGTCGCTTTACAAAGACAAACAGGAGTACAAACAAACAGACAAAAACTAAAAGTCAGACAGACAGACAGTCAGACAGCCAAAACAACAAATCAATTAAGGGCCGAAGGCCTTGGCAAACAGGTGGGACTTGAGGGCCCTTTTGAAGGCGTCAAGCTTACAGTACATGTTCCAGTCTAGTCTTCACAATGTGTGACGGTGCTTGTGCTGTTAGAGCGATGGCGGTCCAGTCTGACACACACACACACACACACACACACACACACTCACACTCGTAATGCACACACACACACACACACACACACACACACACACACACACACACACACACACACACACTCGTACACATTGCATTAACACTCAGGGTACGTCAGCTCCTCTCGAGGCCCAGGCGGTAGTTTTCTCCTCCCGTGTAATTGTCATCTTTTCCCAGTCTGCCTGACAAGCTCCGAATGATGGAGGAAACTTCGTTGTTCTATCTCCTGAAGACATGCTATTCCACTGCTTCATGAATTGGCACCAAGCTACTCGCTCTACTTTCTTTCTCAACCTATTTATCACTTTTTTGTTGTCGTTTTCTGTCTCTTTCCTCCACTGCCTCCTCCCTGTTTCTCTCTTTAAGGACCCAACGACAGCGTGCTAAAATTCTTAGAGCAATCCAAACTAATCATTTTCCAAAACGCTGGGACAAATACATCTATTTGAGTTCTGCATTTAAGCAGGGTAATGGCACTAGTAATAGCGTAGTTACCACCTACTGTAGGGCTTGTAGGGAAACTGCGACATGACTTTGAGGAAATATCGCACCACTAATATAAATGTTCCTGTCCGTTACATGCCGTGTGGCAGAAATGATGTGTCCCTACCCAAGTCTGACACTTGAAATGTCCCTGGTATTAAAATCCCATCTGTGGGGCCGTATTTCCACAAGGCATGTTAATTGTTCTCAAATGTGACCTGTGATGCTGTGTTTAATAGAGTCCAGACAGCCTGATGCTGACGATAGAAGACGTATGGCACAAGTCCTGGCTCTCAATGAGAGGAAAGAGATTCGGAAAGTATCTGCCTCCTCTTTAGTGTTTGATTGCTGCCAATAGACACATGGATGTGTTTAACACTTGCTGTTGTTTCAGATTAAGCCTGAAAGCGTTATCCCTTTTTGGTCATTTGAAAACCGGAGCTTTGGAGACCACCGGCTTGTGGCTCTGGTTGAATCTCTTTCTCTGCTTGTCGCTGTAAAACGTAAACCAGCCGTCTCCGAAACACATTGCAATAAGCCATTAGAGTTGGGGGTTGAACATTTTGAATTTAATCCAAGTTTACTGATATTTTCCATGATTTTGAAATGAACTGATGCGCATTCTTTTGTTGTACTGTAATTATTTGCTGTGCCACAAAACAGATGCCAAAACAATGCATGGTGGATGGTGTTAGTCAAACTACCCAAGGTGCTGTTTGGCTGTATCTGACACATTTCTGAACAGGAGATATAAGTATCTACAGACACGAATATTTTCTATTTATTATCATGTTTTTCCTACTGTTGTCTACGGCTCATTGATCTTCTTCGGTGTCCTCCCAAACCCCAGTCAGACTTATGAGTGTCTTTCCTTCTCGAACAAGTGACACACTTTGTAAATCACAAAGTGGTTTTCCATAAACCCTGTAGATCAGTCTGGACCCTGTAAAGGAAAAGCTCTAGTCCACTAAAATGGCTTACTTAAACACAGACTGACAAGAAGAACAACTCGGTCAGAGGGAGAGTAGAGCAGTTGGCAGTTTTGGTTGCAGGTGATGCAAATGTAATAGTTTGTTTTGGAGCTTGTTGGAGTTTCTGACGGGTGTACACCCTCCCCTCTGAACTTTGAAGCACTGAAAGCAGCTGTAGTGCGAGTCAACCCCGTGACCTTTACAAATCCTCCAGCGCTGCCTGTCCACGTGCCGCCTCCACTGCTCATTTTACAGCGAGGCTTTACAGTTTATGGCCAAGTAAATGTAGAGACTTGATGTTAATGAGAGCTCCCAAACTCAATTACCTTCCAGCGGCTAACGGTGGAGGCTAACGCGACTGCTTCTGTTACTGCAGCCACATTACAAGAGACACAGTTAATTAGACACAGTTAACCTCTGCAGAATGTCACTTAAGTGTCTGCGTTTAGTGCTGCAGCGCTATAGGTTGTGTATTTTATGGTGCTATTACACAATAATATATACAAGGGTTGGCATGGCGCAGCGTGCTGTGTTTCAGACTTCCAGCGATGTTAATAAGGGGCTGAGTTCAGATGCTTCCAGCCCCAACAGTGAGTCACACAGTCTGGGTTTTAAGTAATCACTCTTTTTTTTCTTCTCCTCTCTCTCAGACACCAGTCGGGCCAAGAAGAACCAGGAGAGCGACGGCGTGGAGTACCACTTCATCTCCAAACATCTCTTTGACACGGATATACAAAATAACAAGTAGGCACAACTGTGCATGGTAGAGTAAAGGAAAACATGAGCACTCCACCTAACTAAATGTTTGGCCACCAGATTTGAACTTGAGACAATGTAGAAAGACTTCAGATATTCCTTTTTTCAACACTTTTAAAAGGTAAAACCTTACGCCGCTACACTTTGTTAGGACTACATTTCCAATATAGACAGTGCACACATGTCTATGAAAATCAGGTCGCATAAATCCTCCTATTTATGTAATTGTTATTCCCTACTGCAAATATATCCACTTAAAGGTGGGGTATGTAATTTATTTCAGAAACACTTTTTGTTATATTCCATGGAATGCTCTTAACATCCCGATAGCAATGCATATATTAAATGCTTTGACAATATATACTATCTGTGGAAGCCCTAGTGCTGTAAAAAGCATGACCAATCATTTTAGCTGGATGACCTACCTGCCTGTCAGCCTTCCATCTGTGCACAAACTTATCTTGTGCCCTCATTGGTCATGTGCGTGTTCGTGTGTGTTGGAGGAGGGGCTCTGTGAGGAAGTGGCAGATTTTTTCCGGTTGTGTATTTTCAAATTCTAGCGCACTCGAGCTGGTTTCTCCAAAATGACCTACCCCACCTTTAAGTACTTTTTATGTTGTATTAAGTCTATTCACTAACTTTTAAGTCTATTCACTAACTTTGCTACTTTTATAATATCCTGTATCCTACTATTCCTCTAATACAGCCCTGTTCTTCACAGAGTGTTCCAGAAGGCTTTTTCACTTTTGTGAATTATACTATATATCTGGACCTTTCAACAACAATGTTTGGCATGTTTTCTTTAAAATTGCCTGAGACCAAGAAAGGATCTTTGGTGACTATGTTCCTCAGCTAAAGGATTAATTGACACATCTCCAATCCCTAATCACATTAGAAAGAATGACATGTATGAACATGTACATGGAACATGTGTACAAATATAGGTTTTTTACTTTTAAGTTACGAATATGTGCGATTTGAGACCCCAGTGAAAACAACAGGGTCCCTCCCTATCTGTGCTCTGGACCTCTGGAGGAAGTGCAGCAGCCGGACTGGCCCTGTACTCGCTGCTCTGCGGCCTCCCTGCTGTCGTCCGTCCGTGTCTCTGTAACTGAGAGTGAGCTGGTGTTGACAGGGCCAGGCCGTGTCGGTAACAGATCTCCAGACAGTGGCCCCAAGCCCTCCTGTCTTTGCTTCCTCCTTTCTTCAGGCGCTCTCTGTAAACGCAGCCACACCACGGGGCCCGCCTTGACATTTGTGGCCAACAAATTGAAATGCCACAAATGTTATAGTCCTGAGAATGATGGATGTCTTTCTGCTGGTCTCACACGAGCTGGAAAGTGATGAGAAGATACACTGTAGGGTGCAGATACAAAACATTTATGCACGCAAACACAATGCATATGACATGGAGGGAAGCCTGTGGGGGTGAGGGGATATAGAGTTTCAGAGCATGCACAGGGAACAGGGGAAAGGGGGGGCTGTATATTTAGGCCATGTTGCGGTGCAGGTCGAGGCATGCAATGCTTTTTAGGGAGTCGGAGGGGTGAGTGACAGAGCTGTGATGTGGGGTGGATGCGTGGGACACTCCACGTTGAAATTACAAGGCAGCAAAGTAGACGAGGAGTGAGATGAACTTGTTTGCGTTATGCCTCATCGCATGCAGCAGAAACAATGCAGAAATTAAAGGTCTCGGAATTGGATCCACAACAACGTATGTTTAGCTTGAACAACTTTCCCAAGGGAAGCCCTGTTCAGTGTCAAAATGGCAACAGTACATACTATAGCCAAACCTATATTGGCATGCTTTACTGTAATCTATATACCTTATATATTTGACGACTAATAGCGCAGAATTCTGTATGGTGTGAGTTTTTAAACGCAGGCTACTGTAAGCTCTTAAATTATTTTCCCCATAACCGAACATAGGTTTGTCAGAGACTTAATCCTACTCTCTTTAAAAAAAAAAAAGAGGTGAGTAAAACTTTCTTACATGGGCAATTACCATAAAACGTTCTTTTTACATCAGTCATTCTGTCCGACGCTAGTCATGAGCAGACTGCAAGCATACCACATACTCCTATTAGCTTCAAATTCTTTCCACGTAGTTACTCTCCTCGCAGCCTTTTTTCCTCCATGTTTTCAGCTAAAAATACACCGGTGGCTTTTTTCCTCATGACAGTTGATTTGTGAGAAAAGGGGAAGATTATCTGGTGGAGAAGTGTTTGTTTACTCGCGCACACAGTTACTAAAACCCGTGTGGATTAAAGGAGGGTAGAGTTTGGCATTCAGGGGCTTTGTGGTCTTTCTAGAACAAACAGGTGTTACTGATTGAATGTGTTGCGTAGGAGATTATAAAAGAACACACTCCATGCAAAACGTCTGGTTTTTAAGTTCAGAATCTTCTCTCTGCGGTTGAAAGAGTAATCCTGCTGTCTCGGTGGATTTGTAGGGTTTTATATATCATTATTTCTCAAACGAATCTCCAAAGTGTGCTGACACCAGATTAGCATGAGATTCTAATGTTACTCCCGAGGGGCATTAGTGTTGCATTACAAACTAATCCGTGCCCAAAAATGGTGTTTTCCTTTCTTGACAATGTCCTCTTTTCTCCCTTTCGATGTCTTTCACCTCTCAGGTTCATCGAGTATGGCGAGTTCAAAGGGAACTACTACGGGACAGGCCTTGACTCGATACGATCCGTCCTGTCCAAGAACAAAGTGTGCCTATTGGATGTGCAGCCCCATGTAAGTGACACAAACCCTTTCCCATCATCCCTCATTTTCATTTATTTTCCACCTCTGCCCCTATCAAAGCAAATCCCTCCCATCCCTGGATTTTCCTTAGGCCTTGGCTCCTTTCTAGGTTACCAAAGTGGGTTATAAAGGGGGCATTCTGAGGGAGCAATTACCGCTAATTTCCTCTATTTGAAGATTTCCTCTTGGGCTTATGTGTCTTGGGTGGTGGCGATCAGACCCCACACAAATGGCACGATTCCCATTAGTCCAGGGCCGGGCCTCCGTATCGCGCTGCCTCTGCCCCACCGGCTCCTCTCTGTTTGTTTTTGCTCAGTGGATAATGGCAGGCGTAAATACACCATTATATAGATTAGCCTGGCAGCTTCTCAAACCACCTTGGCCTGAGCAGCAATGAGAGTCAGCCTCTGAGCCCTGGGCTAAAGTGTGTGGGAGAGTGAGTCTGCAGAAGCTCATGTGGGCGTATGTACATATACGTATGTGCTTTATTTAGTTTTTGGCATACATCTATTGTGTTGTGCAAGCCCGTTCTCCATCGTGACTCACGGGTCAGATCAGTGGCAGTGTCAAAGCGTGTTATTGCCCCCATGCTGGCTGTTCTTCTTCTGCCCCTCCTTTGGCTTTTTATCCATCTTCCTATCAGTTGTGGGTTTGGACCCACTGCCTATTAGCACTGTGGGAAGCCCTGATCGTGGCTCCAGAACCAGGGGAGAGCCTGAAGCCTGACGCCACCACTAACCACCTCTGACTTCTCCTCTACCTCTTGAGAACCAGATTGGCGGTGTTGTGTCGTGCAATTGTCCCCAGAAAAAAGAGACAAGAAGGCAGGACAGATGTGGACAGGAATGTATCTTCTAAAAGAAACACATGTGCTACAAAAGGCCTGCTGTTAGCCTCACCCGCCCTTATATTGAACAAGTGGTTGCCATTCCTTTTGGCTTTTAATTCTCTAAAACACAACTACCCAGTGTCATGAGATGTGACTAGAAAGGCCAAACTGTTTATTCTCTCAGATTTATTTAAAAAAATCTTTTTTATCATCTGATTACTCTCTACCCTCTAGTTTTGGAGCCACTGCATTAAAGAAACTACTCGTCTCCCCCTACTTCAATCAGCTCATGATTATAAGGTTGATAAAGGTTTATTCACTTACTCTCCGTTTGCTTTTACACTCCATATTATTTCCATGTTTCCTCTCTTCAGACCATAAAACACCTGCGGACGGCGGAGTTCAAACCCTTTGTGGTGTTTGTGAAGCCTCCGAGGATCGAGAGATTGAAGGAGACCAGACAAAGCGCAAAAATGATATCAGGCAAGGACGACAAAGGAACTGCCAAGTCATTCACGGTAAGAGAAGAAACAAGGAGAATGTGTAATCCTCACACTGAATTTCTCAACGTAATATGTTGTTTAGAGTCATTTAAAGAGTCGAGCGCAACAGATGTATCAGTTTTCCCTTGATTTAGCCCATCACAGGAAATCAATGATATAGACTTCTCAGTGTGTTGCCCTGCTTGTGCTCCCAAACTGGATTTAACTATTTGTTAATGTTATTTAGATGACATTTAAAGGACGTTTAATGACCCCCATGAGGAAATTGGATCAGTATAACAGAAACTACCAGGATACTACGGAGCCCCCTAGGGACATGGAGAAGAAGAAAAAAAATTATTTGGTAAAAAAAAAAAAATAGGTTTTGCGATGCGAGATCTCAAAAAACCCCGTTGCAGTTTGTAGACGGTCCCTAAGCACTCCTCTCCCTCCTCCAGCTGCAGATTGTGACCAATTCTTGAAGTTTAGCTCGGATAACGGCGCGTATCGAACTGTTCTGATAAAAACGACTCTGTAGCTCGTTGTCTACCTTGCTATGATTGTAAAGTCATGTTGTTTGTATTTTTACAACGTTATGTTCAAGAGTTATTGATCCGCGAAATTCGAATCAGTCAATAACTCAGCTCAGAGTATGCTTTGCGACGTGCATGTCCCCTCGCTCTGAGTGTTCTCTTGAAGTGTCTTTCACTTATGTGAAGCACTGATGTTATATCTTTATATTTAAGGCCAAGCTCAAAGTAAAATCGATGAACCGCTCCATTGTTGTGGTTTCTGTGTTGCCGAACTGACCAGGAAGTACATTGAGCTAAATTAAACGTTTTGCGAGATCTCACAAAAGTATTGCGAGATCTCGCAAAGGTCTTTTTTTTTCTTCTCCATGTCCCCTATGGGGCTCCATAGGTTTGTGACTCGACACACCGTTTACATGCACACAAACCTTCATAACACAAGGGGACGGGTAATAACCGGAAAAGCACTTTGAATTGCCTTGTGTTGAAAGGTACCATATAAATAAACTTGCCTTGCCTATGTGAAAACAACACTACAAAATCTGACTGTGTAGAAGGCTATGAAAAAATTACCCAAAACAATAAGATTGCATAGAAGTACATGAGAAAACTACTGTGCTGCTTCTTAAACTCGGTAAACATTTTTGAACAAGATAATGTTCTAAATCACGTTACTTAAGCATGATGTTCTTAAAGTAAATTAAAATGCTATTTAATTGATATCATTTCAAGTAAAGTAGATGATAAAGCAGGGTGATTTGGGATGGGGCCGCCTTTTAAAAAGTTAGCATTACAGCGTAGTTCATTGTTTGGATGTAAGAAAAGTCCAATCTTTTATACAGTGTTTCATAATGAAAATAAGCCCTACTTAATTACTTTAGCACAAAGAAAGTAAGAAGGATTTTTTAGTGTGTGGATGGTTGTGTGGCATTCTCTTTTGCCATTTGTCAGCACTTTGCCAGTGATAAAAGGATGCATTCATTGTACATCATTTCATCGGCAACACTATTTGTTTCATTGGAACATCCCTCAATCCTTTTTGGTCTATTGATCCAACCATAACAAAAACAAGACGGATGAGAAGAGAAAGATATGGAAGGAAGCACTGACCTGTTTAACCTTAGCCACGTGTTTGCTTATTTGGTTATACAATTTGTGGCTGGGAAACTGTAAAGTACCAAATAACCAATTATATTGTGGTGCTGTGATTGTAAACTAGAACACTTCTTTACACAGAAGGTGACAACTGTGATAGGAAAACCTCTGTCAAGTTTAAGTAAAGAAGCTTTAACACTTTCTGTTTCCATTTTTTTTATTATTCTCCTTGTTTGAGAGAATAATGCATCATCATCATAAACAAACAACATAATGCGTTCGTAGCAAATGGAATTTCTATATATGATATGTTTCTGATTAATATGTTACATTAAAACCAAAATATATACATATTAATATACAAAACATGAACATCAGCAGACAGTAACAATTGGAATGTGTGAGCACATGTTATGGAGTTCTGGGAATTGTGGTTACATCTCAAACAGTTACCAGCTGCTGCCATCTGGAGCTGCTACTGTTCTTAGTTGCCGAGTGCAGTTTTAAATTAGATTTTGGAAACAAAACAAACTGTCGATTTTCCACATCTCATTTTCAGAAAAAACTGCATCACCAGCATGAATGTAGACTCTACGTTATCTGTTCCCATTTTTTTTCTTTGAAGGGCGTTTGAGTGTGTGTGTGTATGTGTGTGCCTGGGGCCTGCACGATTGGTATTCCAGCCCACATGTAGTCATTATGTCTCGCTGATTGAGCCTGTTGTCTAAATTAAGAGTGGTTAATTACCTCCTCACAGCAGCTCTGTTCACCATGCAGCCTGCCCACCAAGACCACAGAACAGAGCACAACGCGACACCTCTGGTTAACAAATTAGACGGAGAGCTAAAGAGAAGCCGAGCCGCTGAAACTACTGCACAGTGTTGGGAAAAGAAATTAGAAGACGGGTCGAAAAAAGGATAGATGAGATTTAAGAACTGGAAGCTGTGAGCTGGCAAATGAAACGTAGGAAAAAGTGGGAGATAAAGAAAGAAGAAGAATGGGAGGCGGGGAGTAAGGGGGAAACAGAAATGTAAAAGGAGAAGAAAGACAACAGGAAGCTGGGTAATAAATGAGGCTGAATAAAAATGACGAGAAGCTAAAACGCATTTGCAGAGAGAGGTTAAATCAAATGGAGATGGAGAGGGAAGCCAAAGAGAGGAGAGGAAAAGTAAACTGACACAGGAACCGCAGGATGCTGCTTTAACAAATGGGGCTGTGCCGCAGCCTACCAGCACTGTGCTGCGATACGGCCCATTTTTCATTAACGCTGTGATTTATCAACACAGTTCTGAGAGGTTCGTAGTGGTGGCTTTTGATTAAGGCCATTAGATATTAGACATTAGCCGTGAGATTACTCACACTGCCGGGGTGCATTTGATTCTTTATGCCAGGGCTTGCGCAGGGGCAGCCTGTGTGCCCTGCTGGCTGCTGCTCTTTGAAGCAGCTCTTGACAATGATGGGGTCTCCCCAGTGGCACAGCAGGGGGGGAAAGTGTGCTTTAGGTGAAGTACACTGTGCTGAGCATGACCTTTGTCATACATTTGATACTTTTAGTCTTTTTTTCTTTAATATGTCTTTTCTTTTTTACTATTTTCAATGTTGTCCTCTTTATTCTGCGTAGATGATTGTTGCATGGAGAGTATTAGGGCAAAGCATAACAATGAAGCTTTATAAAAAATGTGCAATAAAAAAAAGGCAAATAATACGAATGAAGTTGAAAATGTTTTGAGAATTAAATGTGGAGTACATTGGACATTTCCGGAATACATTCAACAAATGATGTTAGCGCATTTACTTTAAATGTCACTTTATTTGTTGTCATTTTAACTAAATTCTCAAAAAGATTACATTTTTACCTTGTATCCAGCATTAGTTATTTTTTCAGTAACGAACTTCCGATAAGTAGTGCCAGTCAGGCTGTTTAATAATTATTTTTGGGCTCATCATATACATCAATCACGTGTTTTTGACAAGTTCCAAATGTACACACATGGAGAATACTGCAAACACATTAATCCATGTGTTTAGCCCCTTCCCATTCCCTTCTCTCAGCTTTTATGTTGCTTACCGATCAGACCATAACAGACATCTTTTCCATCAGCACGATGAGTGGGTTTGATAACCGCTATCTTCTCAAGAGGCGGACAGAGCTGTTGCCATAACGATAACCCTATAATAAACAGAATGATGATGCCTAGCCTCCAGCCAACACTGTCATGCAGACCTGGCACGACAACGAGTTGGCCAACACACTGTGGTTATCAGAGGAGAGACTATCAGCTCTCACCCACTTCACTTATTTCTGCCTCTGAATCTCCAATACTCTTGATTCCTCGCTCACAACCAGTAATATTGGTCATCTCTCTCGCAAACAGGCTCTTCTGCCTCTCCCTGGTGCTCCCTCTTGCCTCGCCTCTAATTCAATTACTTTCTTTGTCTTGTCTGGCTCTTCGCTGCTCTCTTCAGGTAATCTGATTTTAATGGAGAGCTGGCAATTAAAACACAGATGATTTGAGAGAGATCTATCCTTCACGCTCGCCAGCTTAATGAAATCCAGAATTCATGACTATCAGGCAGCTAAAGTTCAATTAGGTGACACTCGAGTTAGGAGGACGTTCTCCTTGTGAAGTGTTCACCGTGAAAGCCTCGCCGGGATTCTTCAGGTCTGTTTGGATCCTTCCCATCTGCCGGTGGTATAAAACAGCTTACAACAAAAACCTGCCTAAAAATATGTCTTTGTGCAGCTGGGCCAGCAATAGCCTTGGTGGATGGCATTTAGTTTTCGTACAGAGACAGTATAAACAACCCAAACCAAAACGCATTTGTGTCCATTTTAACCTTTCTCATGAGCGTAATATCTACATAGATTTAATAAGCAACTGATATAACAATTTGGTGCCAAATTTCAAGTTCAGTTACATTACAAAACATGTTGTTAACTCTGTACATGGGCGTCACAGCCATTGTATGAGGGTGGGACAAGTCCCCCCCACTTTTTGAAATGATTAGTTTAGACCCCCCCCACTTCTACCATGTGGAAAGTCCGTGAATCGGTCTATCCACTCGCCGCACTTTGTAGAGCGCTGTGTCAGTGTTTCACTATCAAATCCATTCCACTTGCTTATTGAGAGAATGCCCAAATCAATGAAACTCCGTACCATGTTTTCACTGCTACTTTGTACCAAGGCAGATTCTCCCATAGTGCATGCATGTTCAAGGAGTGTTGTCATAGTTGGACAGCTCAGATCTGTTGTATGAAGCGATGCCGGTAGCAGAGGTAAGGCACACACACCAAGAAGTCAGGACATTGTTAATACAGCGAAAATCAAAGCTGACGATCTCTTGGTTTGATATGTTTTCTCCCCCAGACAACATGGACGTAAGAACATTTTTTTCAAAGAAGAGGAAAGTAAGTCTTCAGCTGGTAGCAGTTCATCAGTTAACAGTGAAAAAAAAGAAAAGCGTCTCACTTCTGGAGAGGAGTTTCGTCTTTATGTCATGATAGAGAAATACAAATACTGAATAGTTTAGATTAGAAAAGGCATCAAAATGCCAGGTTACTAGTATTTATCATGTAAACAGGGAAGATGAATAACCCGATCTCTCTGTGCTCATGTAAACACCATATCCCCATATGATCATATCCGGGATAATACTCATAAACGGCTTACAGATGTCCATGTAGACGCAGTCAGTGTGTTTTACTGGAGCCTCAGTTCGAGTTCTTTAACTTCAGTACTCTCTCTCAAAATGGTAATGTGCATTATGTTTTAATTATACTTATCATTCAGAAGCTTTTTGTGTGTGTTTATGTTTTACTGAGTGCTTATAGGCAATTTCCATCCCAGTATTCAGTTAACTATTTATTTTCTGTGTACATTACATAGACTAGCTAATATTCTACCTACTGCTTGGGACTTTGAGTCTTCAACATGTCCAATGTCACAGACTGGGACTTACTTTAGAGTCAGTTGTATTTACATTCAGTCTGACTTGTTATGATTCAATGTGAAAGAGTATACTGCTCAATACATAATTATCACTTCACCACCTCTCTTGACATCTAGGCGCTTGAGAGTGAGGCAGAATACAGGGACAGTGGAGTGAGGTCAATTGCTGAGGTGAGTGATGAAACGGAAATGACAGTTTAGAGTAAATTGTGATGTGGACTCTCATCCCAGAATTTTAAGGAAATCAGTGGGGATATTGAACAGGAAACATTTCAAATGTTTCCTGTTCAATATCCCCACTGATTTCCTTAAAATTCTGGGATGAGAGTCCACATCACAATTTACTCTAAACTGTCATTTCCGTTTCATCACTNTGAAAAGCCAGGGTTTGACCTCGATTTTAGGTTTATTTATGAACATGATTGAAATCAAGAGATATTGTAGTTATTTTGTTGTTGTAACAATGTAAACAAACCTTTTTCTTCAGACTTTATTGGATATTGGAGTTCTGCTATTAATGAGTGCACATGCCCTAAAGCTGTTGGATGCACTATACCAGTATGTGCTTTTATTGCTGGGCGTGGTTATTTTGTAGACCACTGATCTTTGTTTAAATACCCCTTCCAGCTGGAACAATGTACAGAGGGACTTACAAATGTCAGAAATGATTATTCTTGGTAACTCAAGTCAGATTTAATGGATCTGGAAAATAAAACTCTTGGTCCAAGCCTTCAGTCGAGGAGGTATTGTTTTTCATTTTATTGATCTGGTTCTGTAAACTCAGAACTGTTTATGTATCTGAAACGCATCTTGTATGTACTCCTCTGCAGGATCAATCAGTTGACTCTTTTTATGTTGTAGATTTATTGCTATAGAACCATCTTTGTATTACTTTATTACTATTATTCAGACCTGAAAACATGGGCAGTTTGAGTATGGTATGTTTAAGTCAAATAATGTCAGCTGCTACAAATTCAGTTTTTTTTATTTTTAGGTGGGCTTTATCCCATTTTGGATCACAGATCATAGATTGGATGTTTCTTGGAAAGAATCTGCCACACTTTTACAGTTGTGTGGCTCCTTCTGCCCTCTCTTATAGGTTATATTAGGGCTGCTCAATTAATCATATTTTAATCGCAATTACGATTATGGCTTGCAACGATTACGAAAACGACGTAATCTAAATAAAACGATTTTTTTTTTTTTTTTTCTTGTCCAATACATTTATGTTTTCAAAGTAAATGGATAATTGTTTTTAATAATCGTGATATCAATTATTGACCCAAATAACGAGATTATGATTTTTGCCATAATCAAGCAGCCCTAGGTTGTATGTCCCATTGGTTTCCTGCTTTCCTTTGAATATATGCTGGAAATATGTAAGTGGTAGCGTTGGAAAGCAACTAAGTACATTTAAAGTACTTTACTTGAGTACTTCATTCAATGCTACAATTCTTATACTTCATTACAATTAAAAGGGAAATAATGTAATTTGACTACACTACATTCATTAAACATCTTTTCAGAACTTTTAACTAAATGCAACTCTTAATACATTCTTCCAGCTCTGGGTATATGCATTAAGATCTGTAATGTATTGTTGAGATGTTTCGACTTTACTACCAACTGATTGATCTGTGATGTTGCTTTAAGATTGCTATTGTAACAGTTGCTGAGGAGGAGGATAAACAAAGTAACACAATGTGGTTATTTGATTCAACAGCACGACTAAAGGAACTTAGAATCAATCTTTACCAAATCACTGGAACACCTGCTGAGGTGAATTTACTGCCACTTTACTGACTGTGCAATGATAAATTGGCCTATCAAAAAGTATTTTCCAGTCTGCTCCTTTAACATTTCTTCACACAGAAAAAGGAAACAACATTGCATTGACCTTCAGCAGCACACAGTGCTTTATCTTCCTAGTCTTACCCCATTAATAAAAACTCCCGCAGTGCTGCAGGTGACGCAGAGGGTCTCAGTGTCACACGGCTCGATCACTAGGTAACACATCTCGCGATGAACCTGTCTCCAAGGAGGGGCACGGCAGCCATTTGAAAATATATAATCTGAAGAGGAAAGGGGAGGAACGTTGCATAAATCTTGCCAAAAACGTATTATATTAACAGTATACAGGAAAACTGCAGAGGTCGTAGACATGAGCCCTGGGTAACTCTATCCTTTCAATTGCAATATAAATCAACCACTAAAAGGAGGCCCTTAGTGACGCTAGTATATTTTAAGGCCGTTTGCAGTATTTCTTTATACAGTGTCAATCCAACATGAGAAATGAGTACTGCTTTAACCGCCTGGTGTGCACTTGCTTTATAAGGCCATGATAAGTGCACTGCATTGACTAACGACTTGGTCAACTGGAATCTGACAGATATAATAGCTTCCATGTCTGTTGTGGTGGCAAATGCAGACTTTTTTATGCGTTGGAATATCCAGCTTTAGTGTTAATAGCAATTGCTCTCCTTGCAAGTCAGTGAAATGTGGAGATAATTCAAACCTGATGTGTATCGAATGGACTTCAACACCCTTTTTTCCCCTTCAATGCTTGACTGTTTCAGTGAATCCACTTCATTCTTCACTGCGGTGGGGTCAAGCCTGATTTTTCTGTAATGAAAATGTAGAAAAACAAAACAAACATCTAATTCCTCTCATTCATTCATGGTTCCCTTTTCTAAACCTGCTGCCTATTCCAATCATAAACAACAGCATGTCGCAGTAGGACTGGTTAGGTCGGAGTGAAAGAGGATAGGCGTGGAGGATGGAGAGATAATCAGAGAGATTTCTGAGACAGCTGGAGATAAAAGACGCACATACCCGGCTATCTCTTCGAGGCACTTGCTGAGGAGCTTGTTATCCAGATTTTGGAGCAACAGGAACAGCTTGACCTTGACCTCCGAGTCCTTGCCCTGATCTTTCACTTTGTCTACCAGACTTAGCACGTCAGTATCGGTGTCTTCTCCCTGCAGGATGCTGGCAACACTGGAACCAAGAATCTTAACCACGGGGTATCTATTTTCTGAAGGAAAAAAAAGATATTAACTTATACACATCTTTAGATTCAGAGCCTGATTGCAGTGGCATGGACGATATGAGTTGGAATCATTTGGATCCAACAATGAGGCAGCCCCTTTATGTACTTTTCTATTAGGGCACCCGTATTGTGGTGCACACGACGATATTGGGCTTGAGAAATCAGTTTCATCTTTTAAATGCATACTTTGATGAAAACCATGATGGTCATGTTTTATTGTGCTTTTATTGAGTCCATTCTGTCTTTTTCTAACTCTCTCAGTCAGTTTATCAAGTGGTCTAGCAGACTGATTGGTGAGTCACAGCGAAACCTCGAGACCCTGTACCTCAGAAAGCTACAGCAGTTATCCAGCTTTATGTTAAATGATGACTCCCACCCTCTACACACGGAGCGGAGGTTAGTAGTCCAAATGTGTAAAACAAAATGGTATAAAATAACCTAAACCAGGCTTTTATGTGAATCCCTCTCTATGTACTTTTAAGTTTTGTCAAATCTTTATCTCTTCTTAATTGTATCTGTATTCATTGCTGTGGTTAGTTGTATCTGTTTTTACTCCTGTTTCAATGTTTGTAATGTTACTGCCTTGGGTTTTAATGTATGTAGCGCACTTAATTACCAAGCATTATTAGATGATCTTAGACAAAAAACAATGAAGTCTGTAGGTTATGAAGCTATGCCTAGACTCCTTAAGATGCTAATTAGATTCAAATATCACCCTGTGGTCATCATGCTTACCTTCTAGACATGCTTGAACCTCTTCCACCTTCTTATCTTCTGCCAGATGAATGAGTTTAGAGAGCTGGCTGAAGCTGCGTACAGAAACAGTAGGAGGGGAGAGCTGCAACAATGGAAGCCCTTCACTGTCTCTCTCATTGGACTTTACGTCTGAGTCACTGCAGGGAAAAGAAACCAAAAACAGTACTTCAGTTTTATCCCTCTTATGACTTTTCTTGTATTAGATTATAAAAGCCAACACACTTAAGGAAGATCAGAGTCTGTATTTTTTTTTCTCTACTTCTCCCCTTCCAAGATACAAAGCTAAACACACGCTGGACCAGAACTTCTGAAGAAATAAAATGGAATGTACTCAGTCGAACTGAAGCTGAATAACAAATTAATTATAGCCTATACTGCTTTGAGTAAAGCCAAGGTAAAATACATTTGGACACCATGGTGACAGCATATCCTGCACAGACACGTAATACTGAAAACACCGGCCAACCAGCTGCCTGCCTCATGATTAGACCAACCTGATGTCATAGTCTGTTTTGAAATCAGATGCCACTAAAGTGGTACTCCACTGGAGAGGTTCTTGAAACACATGCAAGGCCTCCTGTGGGTGTTGGGAGCCGAACTGCTCAGCAAAGCTCAGGATTTCCTTCAACAAGGACTCATTCATTGGCGTGGACTCAAGTTTGCCAGTACCAGAGCTGGCCGGGGTCCACTGGGCTGCCCTCGTCAGTGATAGCCCCATAGCAGCGGCTGGGATATTCTGAAACTGAAAAAATAAAAACAACACTATTTTAAACAGTGTGTCACTTTACTCAAACTCATTATTTTTCATCTGTTGGCTTTGGGGCTCATGAGGAAAAATTGAGAGGTCATGCTTTATTTCTAGACTACTTTGATATTAGATTGTTTGATTTTTTTAAGTGTAATGATTAGCTATTTCTTATTTGCTTTATATAATAGTTGATTGAATAAAGAGTTTGGATTCTTAACTGACCTGTTAACAGTTAGTTTAGGCTTAAGATTATTGTTAATCGTTTGAAACTATTTTCCAACAGTTCATAGCCATAATGACTCATTTAAAAAATATGTTCAGATTAAATTATAGTGAAAGTAATTGTTCATATGTATTTTTGCCGTTCATTCAAAACGTGAAAATACATTGAAAAGCTAACTAACATTTCAGCTAACGTTCTAAAAAAAGGCACGTTGAGTTTATGGTGTTAAATAACGTCTACAATTATGGTTTTCTGAATATTATTTACCTTTATGAAATATATTTAAGCAGTAGGGAATAAGAATACTTGCTCACGTGCTTACATGGTAGTTGTCAAGCTCTTCCTTTTTACAACAATGTCGAGGTTTAAGTACCAACGTTTAATATGCTAACTTAGTTTAAGCGTTAGTGTAGTGCCGTTAGCAAAGCTAATACACATCCTTTAGATTACTGTCGACTAACTACAACCACTTTGCGCTATTCCTTGTTAATAAAAAACACATATTACAAGTTTTAACCATGACTTGCTACTTCTAGTCATGTAAACTTACCGTGTAATTCAAGGTTTTTGTCTATTTCTAAACTTCTACCGTAAGTTTGGTATCAACCGTGTCCATGGAAACCACACACGCCTCTCCCAGCAATATCCGACCCTTTTGGTTGCTATGATACGACCAAATACAACGGAACGCGAGTTGGTTCAAAGATGACTAAACTCAAACTTTTAATAATCTATTTTAGTGTAATGAAACATTACCATTACTATATTGTTCTATGTTGTTTGGAATACAAAAATAAGATTAAGGAAAATATATATAAAGAATACAAATAAAACTGAAATATAATTATTTATATTTATGTGTACAGAGCAGATGCAAACTACCTGTGTGTGAACTGTAACTGTAGAAATGCAAGTGTTGTGACTTGCATGGTCAGAGTCTGCGAAATGTCTAGGAAAATGCTGTCATAATAATAATATCCCTGTATGCTTTCCCTTTTGAGTGTCCACATGACCGCATATTTGAGAGCCTATTTCCCCTCTCACTACTGGTTTGGCAGTGTCCTGCGGACAAACATTGGCAAGTGAAAACAGTCTATTTGGGTGGATACTCTCTGTTTAGACTCGACAAACAGGTTCACTCAGTTTAAGGTAGATACACCAATCCAAACGAGTATGTTAAGCCTTATTTTGGACATGGAAATGTTCAAATTTAAGTGGAAAAGCCACTGATAAAGACATTGTACTTTTGGATGTGTAAAAGCAACACCAATTGTAGCATATATTTTTTACAGAATAGTAATTAAAGTGGATGAGGACAGCCACTGAACATGGTGGCTTGAAAAGAAAATTATTTGCAAATATGGCAAATGAACAGCTCTAAAAAATCCTACTTTATACTCTTTTTTCTGTTCAAACTCACTCAAAAGTGACAGAAACATAAAAATGTCTTCAGGCCCCACACCATGGTAGGAAACATTCTCCTTATAAATGCAGACGACTTTTAATGTAATGTGATTAACCCCTTTACTCTAAAAGCACAAACGTATGCCGCCTTGTCTGTCACACAGTCTGCCAGCAGCACAGACCTTTCCCTTTTAGCCTGGCGCGATGGCGGCACAGCAGGTGGAACTACTTTCTTATGAAACCGTTTTGGGTAATTTGGAGTGAGCTTGCATGTAAATCAATCACCAAGAATCCCGCAGGGGTAGGAGAAGTAGTAGCTCATCAGTAGTATCAAGAGAGATCTGTCTGGATGTTGTTCTTAAAAGATTAGATTTATGTTTGCCTCCCCCTCCAGGTATTTGATTTGGAACCAACTGTCTGTATTAAGTGCTGGAGTGGGGGGGCTATGGAGCTCAGACAGTGCTGATGTAAAGTTTGTGCGTTTGAGCTTTCCTTCTAGTAAAAAGCAATGCAAAGACGGATGGAAGAGGAGAAAAAATGGGAAGGAAAGCAGGATAAACAGAGTCTTAATACATCTAACCCTGGGCCTCATTAGCGAGCCTAATTGCTGTTCGTTTAAGGATTAAATGAAACGCTCTCCCCAGCCTGGGCCCTTTACAAAGTAAAACAAATATGCTGTGAGCCCAGAAGCACCTGCTCCCTCTTAGATGTTCTTCCACTAAAACTTAATACAGCATAATAAACACGAGTGCTTTTTCACCAATGCCTGAGTTCAGTCGCTGATTGAACTGCATGGAAACGCGCTGACGACACACACAGAAAGGTACAGCGGCCGACCTCCATACACATGGACATCATGATTGCATCCGCTCGCAGTGTGTGCAACTTCCACACTACTCAATTAACACTCACATTTAACATACACAAAAGCTGTGCGTGAGTAACAAGAGTGATGATGAGGAGGTGCGCTGACTACTGTTCCTGTTCCTGGTTTAAAGGGAGCTTGTGAGCGTATCTCCTGTATTTTTTCCCCCATGCATTCACATCCTCCTGTTTATTCAGGCTTCGTGTCAAAACCAGTTCAGTGTGGCTCATGGCTGTGCGGTTAAAAGCAGTAAAGGACATTTTGTGACACTGGCCATTGTAATGAGCACCGGTGAGATGTGTTGCTCTAATCCACCGGGTTCTAAAATAGAAACAGTTAAAGGGACTCTAACAAGACGCCGTGACCACATCGTCCCGTTGTAAAAAGCTCCACAAACCCGCCTGTCATTTCCCATAATCCCCTGTGTTTTTAGGCACGCAAAAGAAGTGCTTTTAAATGAGATTCAGCATGGGTGAATCGTGATGGACAAGAAGCTTGTCGTGTAAATTTCTTCCAAGGAAAAGTTTATGACTCACTTTTGTTACTTTCGTATAGTTGACTCTGGTTCTGCTAAAAAAAGATCTTTTGATGAGATCATTCGCCAGTTATATGTAATTGCCTGGTTCATTGACTGTTTAAACAGGCACTAGCACGAGAGACACATTGAAACACAAGAGTGATAATGGAACCAAAGAAAACTAATCATAATTATTTCTTATACACACACAGCCGGGATAATATCTACATATTAACCCATCATTGAGGCATGTCACTCATCTAAATAAAGGTAGCCATAAGGATAGGTATAGCAAGGTTCAAGTTGTCTTCAAAGTTTGGATGCAACATGACATTTTATCAAAATCTTTTCTAAATGAGTCCCAGCAAACAAAACCTGATACCGTTGTGAATATGATTTTGCAACAATATCACTGCTGGAGCTTCTTGGACATAAACCTGCAATTGTGGTTTTTAAATAATGTGCACAGTAGGCTAAGTATTTCAAGTGGCGATCGCTTAGTGCCAGTGCTTTCTTTGGAGTGGATGGACTCTTGTCAGAAATAGAAATAATTCAAGATTCATGTCCATAGGGCTTCTGGGCAAAACCAATGACAACATCTACATGACTTAAAACACACTTTGTTTATGTTGGTTGCACTTCTGAAAGCCGACACTTGGCTCCTCTTTGGAAATCATTGAGGCGCTTTACAAGCGCTTTTAAGGATTTCCAGAAAAGCTGAATGAGCACATGTGGCCGCAAAACATATCTTAGAGAAAGTCATCATAAACTTGAATATTCTCAGCACCCCTGACTGGCATATAGCTACAGTGTTTTCTTTAAAACTGAAGGTTGTCATTTAACGTCAAAATAAATAATTGAAAAGCAGATGTAATACAGTATATTGAAGCTGTGTGTGGCTTCAATATAGATCAGATCTTGAAAAATATAGTATGAGGGCAATACTGTGGCGCTGATCTATAAGAAGTATCAATTCTCGCGAGATCATGACGCCTGTATACAAGATGGTGCCGCGAACGTCAACATCAACGTGACGTCCGAGTTCCGTAAAAACAAAGCTGTCTATGCCGTCTGTCGGCCTATTTGACACGGTTTTCATACTTTTTGAGTAATAATACAGTTTTTGACGAACAGAAATATTGATTTCTGCCATCACTTTCAAATACGGGGAAAGTAAGAGGGCGTTTAGACAAAACCCTGTTGTATTTGTTTATATTATTGTTATAGTACGTGTGGATAGAAAGATCACAAGCACATACAATGGAGTCGACCTTAGCTTCATTGTCTAAGCAACTCAACTGGTGGACTGGACTGGACCGACACATGGTTATGACATCACCAACAGATATTTAAGGCCACAACATTAGGAGGCCTTTCAGCTGATACTGTATATCACTAAAGCAGTGCAAATGTACTGGGAACATTTGAATGAAATCAACATATATGCTCAGGTAATTGGGTTCAGGGTAGGTTCCCACTTGGTTGGTTAGTAAGCCTGCTTTAGTTCTGCTGGCGTTGGGGGGGATAGACGCTCACAATGTTCTGAAAGACTTGTAAAAGCTGTCTTTTGTCTGGTTCATGTGAGGATATGTTGGCCCCACCTTGACCTGTTTACTAGATAAAAGCCTCTAAATACCCTTCAGCTGGCATAATCTGTTCTGCTAGACGGGTCGCGTTGCCCGGGCTCCTTCTTCTCTTTGCCTGGAGATAGCAGCTGGTTCTACTCTTTGGAGACATTCAGCACGCTTAAAACAACAAAAGAGATATTCCCTCTCTCCTGCCTTCACCTCCTTTATCCTCTGTCTCCCTCGCTTCATCTCTGCTGTAATTATTTCTGTGAGAGTGCATTCTAAGAGGACGTCTGAGTTTGGCACTGCCTCTTTTGCTAATGTTCGGAAAGCTCTAATTCAATTTGACTTTTGTTTTAGAACTTCTCCAGGAAGACATCAGGGGCCCTTGGTTTCTACATTCCCCTGTCTCAGGATGAAGGTAGCAGCTGAAAACAGGAGAGGAGAGCGTGGGCAAGGTAATAAAGAGCAAGGAAGGACAGGGGAGGAGGGAGTTCTAGGCCTGTTTTTGGAAAGGGGGGTGAAGAAGAACACGTGGATTGAGATGGAGATGGACGTTGAGTGGAAGATTGGAATGGAAAAGCTGTGAGATGGTTAGAGCGAGTGAGAACAGACAAAGAGGGCGACTTGTTAAGTGTAGTGAGAGAAGAGGCTGGTTCCCTGTCCTCCCATCATTAGGGAGGGGGTGCTGAATGAAACTCTTAACTTGGTGTGCTTCCAGCGTTTGGGCGCTGCCAATCCAATCAGAGAAAGCATGAGAGAGTTATATTGCTCTTTGGAAATAATGAGGCATCCTTGTGAAAGGCACGAAAAAGAGAAAGAGACAGACAAATGCAATTAGGAGATGACTTTTCCCCCGAAACATCTCTGTTGTTCATCACTTTAACAAAGACCAGCACACCTCTGTTACTGCTATATTTAGTCTTGGTTATCCTATGTTATTCTTAAGCAATCCAATTGAAGTAAGTTCAAACTGTTACTCTCATGTATTCCTTTAGTTTGAATTAGTATTTGTATTGAAGTGGTACAATAGATCTGATCGTACTTTAACTGCAATAGCATCATTTTTGTCCTAATAAAGTATAATTAATGATCCCTATGCAAAAATGTTTACTTAACGTTTGTCACAGGTCCTATTTCTAATGAATGTGAGCGGGTCGGTTAAAGTGTAAACTGGGGGAAAAAACTAAATTGAATAGTTGAGGACTAGATGAGACGTTAAATGTGAAGCTAGAGCTAGGGGACAATGAGCTTAGCTTAGCATAAAACAGGGTCGGAAAAGGTTAGCCTGGCTTTGCCAAAGTTAAACCAAATCTGTCAACTAAAACCTCTATAATTATAATTCACTATAGTATATCATAATATATTATGTTGAAGGGTAACAGTAGCTCAGTCTTCAATCCTTCCATGTTGTATCTTGTTAGTTTGGAATGTCAAAATGACACATTGTAGTTTTGCTTGGAGAGGCACGCTAGCCGTCTTCCCTGCTTTGGCTGTGTTTAAAACAGATATGAGAGTGGTATTAATCACCCAATATCACTTTTGCAATATATATACAATCATATTAATAACAAATGTTGCAGTACTTTTTAAATGTTATATAGCAGAATTGTGTCTTACTTCTACTTCTAGAAGAGCAAAACATTTCAATGGTAAACATACTCTTTTTGCCATCCACTTCTTGGTCAGCACAGAGCTGATGTAGAGTTTATTGTTTTACATGGGGGGGGGGACATCATTTTGACATTTGAGTCAAATATGAATGTTTAGGTTTGAAAGTCACTGTGAAGTTGAGTTGAGTTTCCCCATGCTGAATTCCATAACATGCCTGACCGTCACTTGGCCTTTTCCTCATGTGCTCAGCCAACCTCATACTGTGATTAACAGGCAGCCACAGCAGGATTTATTCTGTGTTTAACATCAGCTGGCTTCCAGGGTGGCCTGCAGTGTCAGCGTACATGACTGAAGGCTATCAATAGTCTTTGGTTAACCCTTGAGTCATTTATGGAAAGATGACAGAGGTGTTGGGCATAAAATAAAACATCATGTTTGGTTTATTTCTTTGTCACTGTCCGTGTTACTGCACAGGAAGACTGTTTTATAAGAAAAGGGTTGTTTTTTTACCGGTAACACGCACTCAACTTCAAAATAGCAAAAGGTGCTCTATAGTGTAATTAATCAGTGTAAAATATAACTTCTGGCCAGTCTGCTGCATGAGACATTTATATCATTTGATATTTTGCTACAGTAAGAAGTTGCAGATTTCAAGAGATAGTATTTTGTTCATTCACTTATTTGTATTTTTAAGTATGTTTTAGCCTGTAGTGCAGATAAAGTCCTATTCAAGAACTATTCATATGTTTCACCATCATTTCTGGTCTTCTTTATGCCTTCAGCAACAGTCTGGGGAATTTATTGAAGAAGCAGGAAGGTAAATAATCCAACAGAAAAGCTTGATATTATCGCTATTATTGCCTTTTCTTCCCAAACAGTAGCCTTTATAGTTCTCAAAAGAAGAGGACAGCTGCAATCGGGAGTATCCCAATAGCCACTTTGAGGCTTTAACATTTGGAAAATACAATTAGTTTCTGTACAAGTTTTCAACAAACCACTAAAAGGCAGTCAAAGTCAGGGCTGTTCCAATGTTAACAATGAAGTGTAATCACGCTGCTCTGAAGACCAATCAGTCTGTCTGTGGCCTTCGTGTGAGCTCCGCTGCTGCTCCATTGCACAGGCAGAGGGGAGGGGGTCCGGTTCGGCCCCTCTGGAGGGCTGCGGAGTGGTCCGAGTGCCAGGGAGCCAGACTATGAACTGTGGGCATTTCCTCCTCTCAGATGGCTTTGGTTAAAATGGCACTCCATTCTCTCAACCTTTGCTTGGCTTCACACCAGCCCCTGTGGAGCATCTTTCATTAGGACCTATTGTCGGTAGCCAAAACCTCAAGAGCTCGCTGCAGCACCACTCCCCACCATCAACACCTGCTAACACATGACACACAGGCTCCGACGGACTGCCGGGAAGAACTCCCTCCTGCTCTCCCGTCTCTGGATTTTGACTAACAAGGCCCTAAGCATCTCTTTATTTTCCTGACGCCTTTCTTGTCAGATGTCCCCTTCGGCTGCCATTTATTTTTCCAACTTAATGCTGCACTTTCTCATAAACGCCTGAGAGGTCGGAAAGTCATCACACTTGAGTTTAAAAATAAATGTTATTAGTTGGGAACGGGGATCACTTTTGTGGGTTGTTTGTCTTACGGCTCCATCACATGGTGTCTCTCATGAGAGTCACAATGACTCAGACAGTTGAACATGTTGTGTTGAACAGATCTGTCCTCCGTTCACTAAGTCTGGCCTTTAGACGGGGCCTGGTAGCCCAGTCTCCTGTCTGCTTAACACATCACATATTGGCAAAGCCATAGGACCAGTTCCTCACAGGACCTATGGATCCTTATTGGAAATTACGTCACCTCATAAAGGGACATGACCCGTTTCAAAATCACGCTGCTTCTTGTTATTCTTGCTCTACAAAAAAGAAAGTCTCTCTCCCTATGATTTGGTCGGTTTAATCAACTCAGCCTTGATTTTGTTTGTTTTTTATCCTTTCCTGGGATCACGTGAGTTCTCATGAAACCTCCCAGGTGGACAGGAAGGCCATCAAGGCTGGGCGAGCGCTTGATTAGAAACAGCACACAGTGAGTGTCTACGCAGCCACTCTGTGCTCTTCTTCATACCTACCCATCCAAAAAAAAAAAAGACAACTTGTCAAAACAAGGCAGTGGAGTGTGTCGGCCCAGGGGCCTTTACATTGAGTCCCTGGGAACACATTTAGCCATTCATCTGTGATTGTCATGATCAGGGTTGAGCGCTGTCAACCCTGCAAGGTGTTGATACAGAGATGCCAAGAGCTCCTAACATGTCAGCATGTTTCATAGAACATGGTAATAACAACGTGATGTCGACATGTCTGGTACAAGGTCTTTGCGCGAAGCCTGAACTCACATAAGCGCAAAGGTATACATTCCAGAAACCTCTAGGGTTTCATGGGAGCGCTTGTTACACCATGAACACGCTCGTCAGGTGTCCCTCAGCTTTTATAAATGCAGAAATTCATAATGTGACGATATTTAACCTTGTGGAAATACAGTACATGCAATCAAAATTATGTCTTCACAAATCTATGGGGAATCCAACATTTTTCTCCTATTAGCTAACGTTTTCAAGACCACACATGTATCTCATGTTGTATTTGGCAATCAAGACTTTTTTGCAAAAGCCATAAAGACTGCACCTGACACCTGCACGAAGGACAGTATATTAGATATAGAGTACATTTATTAACACTTAAATGGCAGCCAATTGTGAAGGATAAAATAGCTGTAATGTTCTAATATAGCCATAGATAACGGTAGAAGGATGAATGTTTCAATATTCAACAATAAGTTGCTCCTCCACATGTGTTCATGACATCATCAACTGCAGGTGCAAGGACTATGGTTTTATTTGTCCAGATTTTGAGAAATCTGTCCCTGTAGAACTGTTTATGTGTAGAACTGTTTATGTGTCTATTATTGCGAGTAAAGGCCCATTTACACCATAAAGTGAAGTAAAAAGTCTGCGTATCATTGTAATATAGACCAGGGGTTCCCAAAGTGGGGGTCGCGATTCTTTTTTAAAATATATATTTTTTTAAATTACTATTAATAATAACGTTTGCATAGACATTTTCAGGGGCGGACTAGTAGTAGTGATAGTAGTGAGGCAATAATGACACTCCCGCGAGAGTGCGGAAAACTGAAATTAATTCACTAGCGTGGTGAGGCCAGCACAGATAACCCTAACCCTATGAAACTCAATAATCGACTCTTAATCTTAAAGACCTCTCTCGACCCTTCTGCAGTCCATTTCTGTTTCAGACAGCTGTCAGCTCATCTGAGGCCCTGCACACAAAAGCAATGAGCTTCTCAGGTATCTTGGAGGTCCTTGGATCTGTCCCTGTGGTGTAGCTGCTGCCACATGGAGGTAACTTTAGCAGATTCAATATTAATGACCATTGACCAGGGCCTCCTTGTAATCCACTTACCGTCATTACACTGGGTCAGCATGGCTACTGCTGCTGGTCTCTCATACCCCAGCTGGACGCTCTGCCACATTCCATTTGAGTGGTGTATGCTTGGACGATGGAGAAACACTGTTTTGCTACTTACATTTGCATGTATTGGGTTTTACAAAGTTGCATGAGGTTGTTCAAATGACAGCGCTGCTGGAAACGTATAATACAGACTTTTCAAAGAACAATTCATGCAATGAAAAGACGCATTTGGAAAGCAGGTGATATTGTCTCACTCACCTCATCGAGGGGCTGTGTTGAGACTAATTTGCAGCACACCAAGAAAGATCTTGACCTCCAGAGGGTTCCAACTTTAAAGATGACAGTTCCGCGTCCGTGTAATTAAAACAGCGTCGGTAGAGGCCAACAACACTCGGGAGGGAAAGTTTAAGAAAATACAGGTGGACAGCTCTAAACTCCTCTAACATAGTCAATGCCTTTGTGCAACCTCGGCCACGGTACCCTGCTTTAGCTCCACATGTGTCAGAGGAATTTTTTAGCGCAGCGGACCCTTCGGATGAACTTTTACCCCTTGGACTCATTTTCAAAAGTACACAGAGACGAGTTAACCTGTGCAACCGAAGCAAGCAGTGTATACATGAGGCACCCAGTATTAATGACCAACTGCTCTACGGCTATTAAACTGAGCGTGTTGTTATGATTTCCAGAATTCTGATAAGGTTGAAAGGCGTTCTCAGGCCACGGAGGAATGAGGGGCATCCACTGACTCCTCGCTCACCCACCCTCCAGGTTTCTTAAGTCCTGTAATTGAGGAATACAGCTCAAGGTAACGTGTCCTGAAGACCTTTGCCTACAGACATGAGGTAATGGTGGGGCTAATTAGGCTGAGGAGACAGGGTGGGCGGAAGCTCCTGGCCTGAAGCCCCATTAGTCTACAGAACAGTCTCCCAATGGTCAAGGACATTTACCCGGGATGAGGAAAACAGAGCGGCATCGCTGGCTGGCTCCTACGGTAAAGCCATGGTGATGGACTGAGTCACCACATGAAAGGATTGGGAAAAAGCCGGATAGCAGAGAAAAAGAAGCAGGAGAAAGAAAGGCCCATTCAGGACAAGAACTTATGACAAAGATGAGGATTCTCAGCAGGAGCCTGGCTACCCCTCCCCTTTTCACCCCGACTACCCTCTTCTGATGCTCAATACAATCTGTCTGACTTATCACATTGAGCCCCGTTCAGGATATTCGTCCTGACTCTGTAATTTGAACGTAGTAAATCTAAATGATTGCAGTGTATATCGTAACGCGAGACTTAGAAGTTTCACTTTAACGGTTTCCAAAATGCGTTAATAGGAACCCCTATGACAGGACAGGACGGCATTTTGACTTTTCCACATCTTATTCCCCCTTGTCTGTCTAGCTTGGTACCACATCTTCTGAACAATGGAATCCCTTAATGCATGGATTTATGGGCATGAAAATATATACAGCTAAAGGGAAAGAACTAGACGATTCACAAACCATAACTGCAATATTAAACTCTGGAATCTGAGATTAAAGCTGGACTTCTGTTACAATAAATCCTTAGATTTAACTGTTAAACTATTATAGTCGTCTGAACTACAGTATAGACTAAGAGCAGTGGTTTGATTCTGTGAGCGCCAGTATTCATGTCTAAGCTGGGGAAGCCATTGCTTGGCCTTCACTCACATGGCAGCTCACTCTTCAAGAGATGACGGAGAAAGATGAATAGAGGGCGAGGGATTTGTTATCTTAAATCAGTCACGGGCTGCAGGCAGACGTTTATACTACTTTAGTAAAGATTTACGAGAGCGTCTCCTTTTTTTGCTACTACTTAATGTAGGGCAATGCCATTTACTGGTCCGTTTTATACATCATATACGCAGACCCAACTGTACGCACATAGTATTTTTCATTATTACATCATAACTCAGCTAAAGTACCTTGGCATATGGGGCTGATTCCTCTCGTTATCCTTGTCCAGGGATACCTAATCTGCGAACATGTGTTTCTGTCGTCCTAATTTAAAGAGAATAAAGCACAGCATCCGGGCTCCAATCACTTGCGGGCTCCTTAAGGCGCGGGATGATGGCATGTCAACGAAACAAGTGAGCAAGCAGAATGTCCGTCAGTAACTCCAAGGACGCAGAATCAGGCGCTCATCGTTTGTTACTGAAACAAGACTTGGGAGTCCAAGTCGCGTCACTCCCTTCTAAGGCAATCGGAGGGCTATCAAAACATAGCTCGACACCCTTGACACCTTCAGTCAAATAAATGCATGGAAAAACCTACAGCAGATGAGATAGTAGGTGAATAAAGACAAACTTGAATTTAATGGGTTGAAGCGAGGAGTGAATAATAGTCAAAACTAAAATACTGGAGAAGGAGCTACATTGGCTCCTCCAAGTCTGACAGAGAACATTTTACTCATGATATTTTGGGGTTAAAAAGCCCAGAACACGGGTCCTTCTTTGGTATTACGACGTGAGAGAAAATGAAGTCCATTTACACTCACTTAGAACCTCCATAGTGTCTATGCCAAGTATTCCACTTAGAACAATGTAGGGTGGCGTTTGTCTTGTGTTGAAAACGCATCATTGAGCTTGAAGGGGAAAAGCTTTCTCACTCTCCTACTCACTCGCTTTACTTGCCTTAGATCAGAGAGCATGATGGGAGAGTCTATGTTCCTGTACATACAGCTGGCAATCTCCCTCCGTCACTCTGTTATCCTAATTAAGAAGAAAGACTGACTGAGGCAAGACATAAAGAGAGAGCAAGACATGGAATAACCAGTTCTTACGTTAACCCCAACTGAGAGCAGTTACCTCCTCCTGACCTTCCCTGCCTCCATCTCACTGTGTCTTTATCCACCTTGGCTGTAAACACCCCCCCTCTCTCTCCTGCTCCACTCAGCCATCAAAGTGAACACTGTGGAAAAGAGGAAATGTGAAGGTTAGGCGACCTGATTTGGACTAGTGGGGGATTTATTTTGGAAATTCATCAAGCGGAGGCCCATTGAATCCTCGAGTGGGTCACTGGATAGAAGTTGGACTCCTCCAGAGCCCCCTTTTACCACCCCCACCGACTCCCCACCCTTTCACAGAGCCACTGTTTTCAAAGGTACAGTGACATCTGAATTAGTAATTTGGCTCACAGATGTAGCAGGACACTGGGGTTTAATTGGGCTGCATTGCTTTAGTGGTTTCAGCAGTAACTGGATTCAGGCCCTTTCCTTAAAGCTTTATCCAAATCTTCAACGTCTCTTTTAGGTGCTTAGACTCCATCTGGATGTTACAACTAAAAGTCTGTTTTTTGTGTGCATTTTCAATTTGCGCAACCAAGTAGAACGGCCGGAAATTCAAAATATGGCTTGGCTGAGATGGAAATGTTGGTGTATGGAAAAAGCAAAATGAAGAGAAACAGACTCATCAAATGATTCATGATTTACATGAAGCATGCGACTTAAACGTCTGCTGAGGTTTCTGCACCGCTAAAGAAACAAAATACAGCAGCAAACGAAAACATCAGATCTGTAAGTAGCAACATGAGGCTAATGTTTCTTAATTTAATACATGAAACAAACACATTTCTATTAGTTTGTCTGCTTCATTGGAGGTTTGACTCACGCTATTTCATTCAACTAATCTAGTTGCACATTCTTTTTGTGGTTTAATTGTGAACGACTGGAAATAAGCACTTACCATTTATCTTGTTAAAATGTGAATTTTCTTCTCCTGATTTCCAATACATTTCTATTAAATCTAACGTCAAGCCAAATAACTATTTATAACTCATTTATCAAATGAAATTGCAGTTTAAGGAAAAGTACTCTGTACTATGATTTCAGAAATGGCCACAGACGGCGATTGACATTAACTTCTCTAGCGCTGTTAGTTACGGGATGAAAGGTGTCAGCTCTGTTTGCACAACTGTGCACTCTTCTGTAGCGGCAGCTGAAAGATGTGGCTGGAATATTCTTCCCAAAACTGAACAAAGAGAGATGTGAATGGCACCCAATGGCACAAATCCCAGGAACACTGGAACATTTTTCCACTTCACACATCACTGCTCTCAATGTTTGCCCAGTTGAAGACAGCAATTCAGTTGACACCTTAGAAATACAAGTTTAGTTGGATTTTCTTTAATATAAAATGTAGCAGTTATCAAGAATAATGCAAATTCATACAACAGCATTTCATTTACAGCAACAAATTACAAATATTTTCTGGAGACTGTACATATCTGATTCTGATCTATAAAGAACATGCCAGAGGGCTAAGATATGCATGGGTGAGCAAGTACAATTATACATTAAAAGGGAACTTAATGTGATGCTAAAAATCAATAAAACACGAGAGGCAAAATGAGGGGTGTTAAAATATCATTACTGAACATTAACACTCCTATTACCCTTTTAAAAAATTGACACATTTATTTATAAATATTAGAGTAGGAGTTAAAGGAAGAATAGAAGACCAAATACATTTGGGTGATGCAACCTGAGCTGGACTCTTTAAAAAAAACACAACTACAGGAATAGTTTTATGTTGTGAGAAATACACATATTGGCTTTCTTGCCAAGAAGACAAAGCATTGTGAAACTTATACTCTGAAGTAAAAAGAAAACGTGAATGAGCACCTTTAAAACTTCCAAATGAACATTACATGTTCTTCACAAACAGAAACAAGTATATTTAACCGCAACCTGAAAGGTGCTACATATTTTTGAACACAAGAAAGAGCCAGGCTAGCTGTTTTTCTCCATTTCCAGTTTAACGCTAAGCTAAGCTAAGCTAGGCTAATTGTCTCTTGACTCTAGGTCCATATTATATAATATGTAGACATGAAGTGGTATCAATCTTTATCTGCAAGAAAGGAAATTAGTTAGCAAATAGTGTAAAATGTTGCTAGCAGGGCTCTAATATTGTTAATGATTAAAGTAAAGCCAGTATTAATGTCTAGCTTCTTTGAAAATGAAGTTAAAAAAGAGAAGCTATGAGTAAAAAATGAATAAGTTAGGCTGGAAATAGGAGACTAGAATTAGCAATAAACTTCTAATGCTCATAAAGTCAGTAGCAGCTAGGCTTACTTAGCATTTAATTAAAACCCTGGAAGTGTGCTTTGGACCTTCTATTAGCAGCCTTGCTGAAGCCATTTTTATGTGAATAAAAATACAGACTCCACCCTAATAAAACACAATTGTGACCATTTTCTTCTAGCAGACAGCCAAAAATGTCCAGTTCTGGGACATTAAATGGCAAAGCCGTTATGCTGGGCACCTTCATATGAAGGGTGGATTTGCAAAACGTTTCTAAATGGAATAACACCTAAATAAAATGGCTCTTTGTGTGCTTTGTAGGGAGAAAGTACAGACCAGGGTTATGAAATCAAACAGTTTACTGAAAGAGCATACGCCTCTGGTTTAATAAGCTGTCAGAGATGTTGCTATTTTTAAGATCAGGTTACTTTAAAAGATATGTATATAAAATATAGGCAAAAAACACCCGGAGGGTATTAGAAAATATATTAAAATCTCTTAAATAAAATTATACTTAACTGCCCTTTCTCGAGTGTACCTGAAAATATTTTGTTTGGAGTAACAGTCAAGGAAGCATTATAGAAGCACAGACATATAAGACAGAAGGTGTTTTCCTTTTTCTCCCTCTTTTCCCCTCAGCGGTTGTGTTCTTTGACAGACATAATGCATGTCAGTTGTCCACCAAGAAGAAAGAAGTCAATCCCTTTGGTTTCTAATGGTCTAATGTTATAAACACTCTAAAAATGGAGACCTGGTTGAGGCTGTTTCTGATGTGCTGGCGGTCCAAGCTCGTTCCACATGGAGCTCCAACTCTTGCGGCACAGACTGAGACCCAGATCATTGTCGAGAACCTATATTCTGGACGTACGCCCTTAGCCTCAGCTCTGTCAGATCTGGTCAGACCTGGAGATCCGTATCCAGACCACAGCTGAGGTCTAAACCCAACCTGATCTCAGGCTAAAAGATTATTTTTAGCTCTGTGATGCTCAGGTATGGCGACGAAGCCGTCTGGCCTTGTTTTATTCCCGTTATTCCCCCAACACCAGCTGCAGCAGACATAGAAAGATATAAAAAACCTGCATATTATTGTCAAAGCCCTTCCCTTTTCTTTTTGTGTGGATCTCAGGATTGAGTCCAGCTAACCGGAACCCAGTGAGTCTCGGTCTCCACTTTCTTTAGCGCCAACCGCAGCTCGCTAAAGGCCGCCGAGAGGTCATCGTTGACTATGACCTTCTCAAACAGGTGGCCATGTTGAGTCTCCAGCGTCTGCGCAGTGTTCAGCATCTCCTGGAAGTCCTCGTCCTGCATGTGAGTACAGAGAGATGAAGATTTTTGAGGAGGCGATAAAAGCAGAGATTTATTTAACCTTTATTTAACCAGATAAAAGCATTGAGATCAAATCTCATTTACAATGCTGACCTGGCCAAGAAGGCAGCAACGTTACACATTATAACACAGACATGTAAAACACAGAGAACACAACTAAGTAAACAAAAGATGAAAAGCAGTCACTACATTGTGCACATTAGGACAGTAAGAAAGGTACACTACTTATTACTGCAAGAGCAGCTGGTGGTAAGAACTTCAGACAACTTCAATTTAAAACATGCTATTGAGACAAGTGCCCTCAGTTTGAGGCTTGATTGAAGGTCATTCCAAGAACAAGGACCATAATAAAAAAGACTCATTTTTCCAGCCTCAGCCCGCACAGCAGGAACCTGGAACCGTATCCAGGCACTGGTTCTGAGGTTGTAAGAGTCACAAACTGGCTCATATATACAGTGGAAGCTTACCTAAGATGAGATGAGATGCACAAGTTAAAGACAAAACAGTTCATCTGCTGCGAAGGGAAAGCACTGGCCACAGTAAACAAGAGGGGAGACATATCCACATACTGTAAACACAAATTACACGGCCTTGAACACACAAATAAGCACAAAGTGGCCCGTACAGAACCCGTTATAACCTCTCAGAGACATGGTATCCACACATGAGCCCTGGCACCGACCACGTACTAAAACCTCCCTGTGCAACGACGTGACCTCAAGGAATGTTCATCATTTCCTTAAACATTTATCCAATTCACAAAGAAAAGAAAATATACTCAAAAATAAGCATAACCATCGTTTTCAAAAGGCTAACATTTAAAAACATACATTATTGTAGGTCTGGATTTGTGAAGCAGTGAAGCTGCTAAACACGGTCTACTAAAACTGGACCGATAGTTATTACTATACCACGAGCATGTCTTGAAACTTTCATTCAACTTTATAAGGAAAAACGCTATAAATGGTTGTTCCTTTCACTGTAAAGTAGTATCTGAATATTGGATAAGAAAGGCTGCAGAGATAGTGACTGAGGGATGACACATACTGGGTTTTTCAGGTCAATATGCACATCAGCTACGCAGTGTAAATAATAAAACCATATAACTGCGAGGGATTGCCAAATAACATATTTTGATCAGGGTGGGAGTAAACATTGCCTATCTGGGGCTCCTGTATCCAGGTATCTCTCCACGATGGCCCTCTGAGGCTTTCTGGTCTCAGCTGTGTGGGCCCTGGCTAAAGTGGCCGCCCCGAATTAGCCTCATGTTTTTACTGGGAAAACTCAACTTTAGATTTCTGCACAGATATGGTTTTATAGTGAATCCCTGTGCCAGACACAAAAATATAAATACACACAGATGCACATTCATGCACAGGAACCTAAATACACAAACAAACTGTATATGTGCCCACACACCCACAAACAGGCTGAGTGTGCATACAATGTGTACGCACATAAACACGGTCTAGTTAAAGTTTAAAAGTCCTATTTTGAGACGCTTCTTTCAGCCAGGAGTTACTTTAGAAGGTTTCTGGTGGTTTTCCGCTTCATTATAGATTATCTGCGCGGCTAAATATAAACACTCACTTGCGCTGACATTCAAACGGCGGTCTGTGGATGACATCTCATACTCTATTGTCTTTTGGGAGGAACATATGATAGTTTTAAGCTCATAAGGTTTGTAGATTTGTGGAAAAAATAGTTCCACAGCCGGACTATTTTTCTCTCTCAGCTGGACCGAAGTCCCCGCAGGACTTCCACCGTTGGACTAACAAATGACCACTGTGTCCATCGCCAGGACGACAGCCCCTCTGACCTGTCCTTGCAGCTCCATGAACTCTGGAGACTTTGCGCTGCTTTGTGTTAATGTTTCCATGTCCACGAGGGACGTCTGTCTCTCGTTAGGCCATTCCAGGTAAAAAATAACATTAATCACAGCAGGATGCCGCTTTAGGGACAGCGAGCTGGGCAGAGACATGGAAAGAGAATCAAGAAACAGAGGAGGAGAATAATAAGATCGATGTAGTCGAAATAAAGGGGCGGAGGAATGGATATAATGAAGGTAATGGAGGCGAATGGAAAGCTGGGCAAGAAGCAGGGAGTAGATATTCTTTGGCGTCAGCTCATCCGTGCTGGATCGCTCTCCTCAGAGGGTAGTTTGAGCTGATGCCACTTCTCGAGGGCCAAACTCGAGCTCATTTATCCCCACTGCCATTAGATTGCTTAATTTCCACAGTAGATGATGTAGCGTCTTGTATGTTAAAGTACTTATACAGCACAGATAAATAACATGTTTTCACTCCACAATATGAGGTTATTAGTGCTGCTTTAACCACTGATGTTTGTCCATGCTGAGTAAACTGCAGGTTTTTAAATCAGGATTTTATGGTTTTCTTTTTTATCCAATATATTTTAGATTTTCTTTTTAGCATTCGTTTTTCTGTAAATTCTGTCAAGAGTGGAAAATGTGCCTCAGGAGAACGGCGTGTGTCAGCCTCTGGTGTCATCTTTTAAAGGAGCCACACACACTTCGACCCCAGCGGGAAACTTGCTTCACTGATCCCAATGAAACACACCATGTCTTCTTTAGAAAAAACCAAGCAGATCCCAATAAATCATTTGAAAATGATTGCAGAGTATTCAGATGTGTGATTCTCTGCACTAAGCCTGAATTAAGCATTTAATCAGACAGTTTTTGGTTGTTTCTACATTGTGCTTACACTCCTTTTTAAAAAAAAAAGCCACTTTGAATCGTTTCCAGCTCAAACAATGGGGCTAAAGTCTGACTGCTCGGCTGAAACAATGATCCGAGTGTTCCTCAGTTTTTATCATTAAAGCAGACCCGTCTCTCTGACAGAATATACAGCTGGCAGAGGACAGAATATGTCTGAGACAACTCACCTAACAACAGCTCCTCTTTCAGAGCCTTTTATAGCAAATCTGAGGTGGCTTACGTCCTGTCAGTGTACATGAACATTTACACAGAACCAGTTTTTTTCCCCCTTGAAGTATGCCTGCTTGTCACACAGTTTTACAGACGTGTATTTGTATTACTTGAAAGAGCGGAAGGTAATAAACGGACAGTGAGTACAGCCACAGTACGGATTGATAGGAATCACCATGCTCATTGTTCTCTGGAACCCTGCTGGGAAGCGAGGAGCAGACAGAGGAAACATGATATTTCACTATTGGACTAATGCCAGCTGACTTTGTAGAAGTTTTTAAAGGTTTGAGCGTGAACTAAAATGTCCAAATGAAAGCAACACATTATGGGGAGGGTGACTCTGGGAAAGCCCAAATAACTACGCAATGATCTCAATAAAACTTAGAATACATTAATATTATATAAATAAACCTAATTAATTGGGGACTATGTCCATGTCTTATTTGCAATCTAGATCAGAATTCATGTTTTCGAATTTTCTTGAATAGTTTGTGTAATGTTTTTCAAGCAACATGAGGTCACCACTGAAAAGGAAATGCTTTTCAGGACTTTTTTGGGTGGGATTTAAGTTTCGATTACAAATTCCAACCGCAATGAAGAATTGACATTTTTAAAACGTGAAATAATTTTTTAATGGTTATTGATTTTGGTTATGGAAAATATTTTTCCTTTATTTTGTCAGGATAGGATGTATTTTTCACTCCCTAAGATTTAGTGTATATAATCTTTAAAGTAGTTGATTATTGAACTTAGTTTTCCAAATCAAGTTTGTAAACTTAGAGTAGTAAGTATTTATCACGGTTTGGCGGATATTTTTGTGTAAGAATGGGGTAAGAACAGAGGATGAATATTAAAAAGTAGGAAAGAATAAATGCAGCTGGGGCTCAGTGGTCTAGTGCGCTGATGTTCGCTGATTGACCCCCACTGCAGTGAACATGTCTCTGGGTGGAACATGTCTTCCGAGTCACTTGCTTCAGAAGCGAGGCAAGAATCTTTCCTAGCCTCGGAAAACAAAGAATGGTGGAACAGGCCAAGAGGTGTGCGTCATATGATAGGCCTCGCCTTAAATGGAGCGCTATTTCCGCCAAAGATTTGGAAATTTGTCCGTGCGCAAAGCATTGTGGGGATTTTAAGACCGCGGAGTCTACACATGTGCAGCCTCGAAATTTCTCGCTATGAAGTATGCCGGCCTCGGTGGATTCCAAGTGTGCTGGACATTGGAAACAGTCCTTCGGCGGCACTCGATGACGTAGTATGCTTGAAATAGTGGCTCTGGAGCAGCCTTCCTCGACATTGAGAAACAACCTATGTGTCCTTGGGCAAGACACTTCACCCCATATAGCTCCTGTGGGTATATTGTCCACAGTATTGAATGTATGACATGTCTAATAAGTAACATGTAATGTAATGGAAAAGCGCTAAATAAATACCATGTCTTAATACATTAAATTATTTTCAATGAAGAAATATATAAATCATTGATTAAACTCCAGCTGTGCACCATATCGGATCTACACCTGCAGAACAGCTTACACCCACCCCCCCCCCTCCACTGTTTCCCTTCTGACAGCCTCTCAGCTTCACTCTCCCCCCATGGTGTCCCGTCGGGCAATCCGCAGTGTGCTGCTGACCCAAGTCTTGGCCTTAGCGCTGCCTGTGGCGAGCGAGACACGCGCTCACCGCAGGCAATGGAGCTGGGAAAACCATCACC
>NW_011369947.1:3398381-3433125 GCF_000735185.1 Notothenia coriiceps
CCCCTCTCAGTGTACCATTACATAGAGAGCTCAAAATACTTTCAAGTCCAGGATACTCTGAATGTGTTTGCCATTAATCCTAAGAGAAGATTTTGCATGCTGCAGCACCTTTCACTCTTCCACTCACATTGCTGACAAGCCCTCGGTTTCCTGCGTCTGTTTCTTCACCTGGAAACGGTTCGACCAAGGTGAAAAACTACAATCTTAAAACACCCAACGGTCGACATTGATGCAAATGAAACCTCAAAGAGCACTAGTGTCTGAAACCTAATTTAGCGGTTTTACATGGTTTTACACTTCCTCTTTGAGGCTGCCTGGAGATACTCTGAGCTTTCTAACCCCGGCTATTCAGGCTGACATGTGGGTCACATTATAATTGTGGTTTTTAGAATTAATGAAGCTGTTTTTACACTTTGTTTTCACAGGGCATAAAACAGGAGGGGGAGGAAAGTGGCTACGAGCGAACAAGTGATGTGTACAGAGACCTGCGCACTCTTCTGAAGAGCAGATCTCCACATTTAGCTGAGAACATAAACACGCAGGTACAGTGGGATATAGCAGATGCAATTATCATTCATCCACACAGTAGGACCTCCTCTTTCTAACCTTGGATTTTATCTCACAAAGTGTGGATGTGTGGGTGATGAAATGGCTCTTTGTTCCATAACAAGGTCCTTTTTTCTAACCTCTGATTTGATCCCTGATACTGTGTGACTCACATGCATAAACACAGTTAGGGTTGTGTAATCAGTGTCTGTGCTGCTCAACGCTAGTGAGCTAGTGTCTGGTTGTCACTGTGTTGAAACATTTCTAAAAACCTCCAACATCCAAACAGCACAGCCCCATCTCACACACACACACACACACACACACACACACACACACACACACACACACACACACACACACACACACACACACACACACACACACACACACACACACACACACACACACACATAGACAGACAGACACACACATTCTCATTTCCAGACATAGAAATACGCGTGATTTATTCAGTCGTGCTATTTCCTGCTTTGGTAATTTGACGACATAACAAATCGCCTCAATAATAGATCCCAGCTGCGTCCAGAAATCTGTTAATCATTTAAAAATATCTCACACTGATGTTTGTTGGAAAATATGGCATCATCCATGCTTTACAGACCACCTACTGCCCACTGCAGACTTTGTATTGATCTTGTATCTTTACCATAAATAATTGTATTGTTTGCTCTTATGTCATCCCTGTCAAATAAAGTGGGAGGTAAGTTGTCTTTAAACAACCATTAATGTGAAATATTTACAATCAGCCATGCTAGCATACTGCTTATACGTAGATTTGTACATGGTGGTTGGTCTACCACATTGGTCAAGACTGAAAAATACACTCAACTTTTGCATGGATTGCACAGCGTAATGACTTTGGATTCACATCAACATCACCTCTACATTGATAACAGAATGTTAAAATGCTAACAGGCGTCTAAGAGGCTAAACATCAACAGTAAGCTTTAAACACTGCTTCGTGGTTGTACACCATTAGACTATAGATTAGATTATGTTTACTGTGCAATTTTATTTGTATTTGTTATTTGAGTGTGATATGTATGCACCATATGGAAAGAAGAAGTAGTGTAACCCCAACCATGGCATGTACTACTACTTTTTGCTAACAGTTTCACAATGCTATGCTCCTTATTCTATTGATTAGAACATAACCATTGTGAGAGACTAGTACATTGAAGAGGCAAAAGGTGAAGATTAAAAAATTTCTGAAACCGCAATTGAACCGCTCACAATTGAGTGACTAGAAAATAGGAAGTAAATGAATAAATGATGGAGGGAATCATTTTAGACACAGCCTAGTTAAATGAAAGCTATTCTTAGATTATATTCAGGGGTGCACACAACTTTCTCAGTGAGGTACTCAGATGAGTACCTGGAGTCAGTGTTTGGTACTCCAACGTCTGGCTCCCCTCAAAGTTCCCATGAAGCCCTCTGTATCTCGAACGTCAACGGGGGGGGGGGGGGGGGTAGTGGAGTGCAGAGCTTCGTGACCACAGAGCACATCAGCTGTTTTAGCGCAGTGCTGCTGTACAGACCGACGTTAACAGCAGCCCTGTCAGCCCTCTGTCGTCCGGTGATCTAACCGCCTTCTGGAGAAGCTTCACAAGTACGTCGGTACCTATGGTCGGTACGCAAATGCGCTTTGTGACACAAGTGACGGTACGCATTTCAGATTGTTGCCGCGCATGCATACCTGCGTACCACTTATGTGCACCCCTGATTATATTCCATAGTTTACAAAGTTTTCATTATATATACGTGGAGTAGATATTGGACCGTCCATATTGCGAGCTGGAATGGGGTTAGTAGAGACTTTAATAAACCAATGTGTAGTGCCAGGCCGAGGCGTGTAAAAAAAGACATTCAGGCTTTTATGTTTTACGAGTCCTGTGTGAAGAGTGATGCTTTGAGTCTGAACATTCTAAAAGTGATGGACAGCCGCAGTAAACTTTGCTGTGAACCAGTTTGTGGGGGCACAAATCATCGTCAGGGTTTCTCTCTTCTGGATTCTTTACCCTCTTTGATATCAGCCTTGCATTGTCCGGTTACTTTTGTTTCACAATAACTTTTTCTCTCCCTCAACTTGAGCCAATCATTTGATGGGGTCAACTTGAAAACTGCTTTGAAACTCCTTCGGTTGATTGCCGACGACAGCAATCCAATGGCGCAATATGCATCCCATGTCAGAAATTAAGTAATTGCAGTCATGATATCTTCCAGTTTTTATTTGATAGAGCTACGGCAGTCTGTCAGAAACACGATCTCGCATATCTCTGTCTCGCTTCCCTGATTGCAACACACTTGGAAGGCGAACGCCAAAGATAACAACACCTAATCTCCAAACACATCATTCCAAAGTGAGGAAGCAGGTCTTTTTGAGTACTTCTATTAGATCAGACAGCCTCAATCAAAAGAGCAGAGGCAGCCAGAGGAGACTGCAACACGGGGAGGAAGCTGGCCTGCCCCCTCTGCTCCCTGTTGTGGATTCATTTTGACATCACAGTGATTGGAAATTGGACATGCGATGTATTTGCATGCACACGACGCTCGCTGAAGAGCAAAACCTCCCTGGTTTGTAAGATTTGTTATTCATTTTGAACATCCTGAAATTAATTAAGACTGTCACAATGAGTCAGTAGAGAATGTGACAGATGTTATATGGCCGATGGCTTCAGATTTGCTGCCCCGCTGATTTTCCATCCGTATGGATCAAGTGATTAGACGCAACTCTCCGCCAAACACATGTAAATAGTTGGACGCTTTAGCAGTGAAATTAAGGGATACAAAAAAACTGCTAATGATTGAATGTCACCTAGTATAAAAATGTTTGCAGGCGTCAGGGCTGCTTAACACAGCATTAGTCTCCAGACTTCTAGTGTTCTCAGATGAATAAAGGCACCTGTAATGGGACTTTTTTACTATGACATGTCAAGAAATGTGGAGTGTTTCCCTCTGTGTGAGCGCATGGTCTTTCTCCATTTCACATATAATAGAACTAAGGAAGGTTGTTTCGCCTAATAAAGTCAGACTGTGGCTCTGTGGTTGGCTGAATTGACTTGTATGTTTCCAATAGCGGGTCACTTTGTGTTTTATGAAAAACAAGTCTTTGGAAAAGCGATTGGCTCCAGCTCGAACACAATCCCTCGGAATACATCTTAATTATTTCCCCCTTGCCTTTAAAACATGTTGAGCCCCTAACAACCAATGACAGTGTGAGCTGTTTCTGCAGAGCAGGTGTCTGTGATTAAAACATTCTCCTGCCTGCAAACCATTCATATGTGTCTCATTGGCATTCGTGTATAGGTTGTAAAAGTTTGGTATAAAAGCCTTCAAAAGAAAGAAAGTCATAACTGAATAACAGTGACACAAAGGCGTTACTCTGTCTGTGCCAAGCTGCAAGGCTTTAGGTGGAGGAATGTACAGAAACAATAAACGTTTTGATATTGTTCAGCCAATTAACAGAGGGGGAACCTCTTCTGTGTAAAGCATGGGGAACGTGTTATTCTACCTCTATGCCTCAATAAAGACTGAATTGTTATTCTTTCGAGAGCGGGTTTATGGTAATTTGATGTTTTTCACGTGTCATTGATACTGTTCTGTAGTTTAACATGACTTTTCTGGGAACACTTTGTCAGACAGTGTTATGTAACGTGTCTCAAATAATGAAGAGAGAGGCATCGTGTCAGATGGAAAATATGTTTCAGTAAACTGTCTAATTTCTCCAATTTGGCCACATATTAAAAAGCTGTCTTTACCTCTCTCTCCTGTCTTTGTCTTTTTTCCCCTCACCAACAGGATTTTGCAGTGCAAGAACCTCCATCAACTCAAAAGGTCCAGCATGTGGAACCGGTTGACGCGGAGGAACAAGGCCAATCCCAGAGTTCTTACGAGCAACGGGAAAAGAATGTGAATGAGAACGCGAGGCAATCGCTGTACAAGACAGGCGGCGAAAAGAAATATGAACCATGTCCGAGATGGAGGAATCTCGGCCTCACGTCTCCATGTGGGTACGTAATAATTCCTCATGAAGATGTATCCTAAAAGACACACTGTGGAGCAGGGATCCCTCCTGTTGGAGCTTCACATGACAGCGATGCCAAACCTCGTCACTCTTTTCTGCCAGCACGGTTATATGATTTTATAATTTGAAGGCAACTGAAAATATTCCCGATTACACAAATATCTGAGTTAATGGATACGTTCACAGCGTGGAAACCCTTTCTGCCCAATTACAGGCAGAAATGTTGGGAAAAGCAAATCCCCCAAAGATCTGTCACATATGGTCTTTGATTGATAAATAGATCTCGTGAGGGCTGAGCTGTTGCAGCTGTACCTTGTGATAACTATACCCACTTGAGGAGAAACTGGCTAAAGATAAAAGCATCTCAGAAAAAGAAATGCCCGCTGAACCCTTGTCTCGAATTGTTAAATAATGATTATGTTCGAAAAATAACCATTTTCAAAATAGAAGCAGGCGTAATGACTCTTATTTCACATCATTACAGTGAAGCGGAGGAAAAGAAACGCAGTAAGAGCTCTGGAGAGGAGAAGTGTGATGGAATACAGAAGAGAAAGCGGGGAGCAGGAGCCAAAGGAAAGATGAAAGCAGAATTCTCTGCGTCCTCTTTACCTGGGCGCCTGTCATCCCAGAAAATGTAAGTGTCCAAAAACAGGTATTTATACAATCCAGAGGAAATACCTATTTTTCTGTAGGAGGAGTAATCTACTGTATACAAGGTTTGGGAAACTGAAAGCCAAATCCTTTTTGTGGGGACATTTGTACATTTATTAGGGGAATGTAATAATGTACATTTAATCCCCTCCCTCTCCTCCCTACCCCCTCTCCTCCCTACCCCACTGGACTCTAACTCCCCCACACACTCAGACACTCAAATCCGGCACCAGACACTTTTTACGATGCTATGGACAATATTGCAATAATGCACGTTCGATGGACAATCTGCACTAATGCACATTCTCAAAATATTGAAGTTGTTTTGTATATATTGATTGTTGTGTTTTTATTTAGGTGCACGTGTACAAATGTGTCTATGACTGTGTATATACATACATATTTGCACACATATTTTTATTTTGATATTTTTATATTCTCTATTCATTTGTTTTTATATTCGGGATTGTGGGAAACAGTATTTCGATCTCTCTGTCTCACTTTGAGCACATTTCTGAGTTACTAAACAATCAATGTATGCCACTATTTGCTTCTACTCCACTGCATTTTGGAAGCAAATATTACACTACATATATCTGACAGTTTAAGTTACCTTACAGATGCAGATTATTGGCTTATACAACATATAAATCAACTAATAAATAAACAATGACATTTAATTATAGGTTAAAATGTCCAGACGTAGACAATTAGCTCCACTTTTCCCAGCTGCGATTGACACATAAATGCATCAACAATCATAATCAATGATTGAATACCTATGATTCTGAAAAGGGTCATTACTCATAACAAGTACTTTTACTTTTGGTACTTAAGTATATGTTGATGTCGATACATTTGTACTTTAGAATTTTTAATGCAGGACTTTTATTAGTACCAGCTATTTTTACAATTTAGTATTGCCCCTTTAAGTCGGTGCCAGTTGAAGAATAATCCGCTTAGCACTTGTATTATGACTGCCACCATTTAGTCAGTTTTAGACTTTAAAATGCATATTGCAGGTTTTGCATATTGTATATGATTGTTTTATTTCATGCCGGTGCACTGAAACATTTCCTTTTTATGCAAATGAAATAAATAAAGTAACCTGAACTGAATGTGAAGTATCAAATGTATTTAAAGGCTTTTTCTTCCTCTGTTTCTTGGCAGCTAGACCTCCTCAGCTCTTTGCCAATGCATATAGACTGCTAGCATCATAAATTGTCACTCGCCACTGTTCACTGATAGCATTATTGCTCATCAGGTAGTGTACTGTACATGCTATGATCTCCCCAGGGTGCATTCAATCATTCCTGAATGTCCACGCACCGGGGGCGTGCGTAGGCGTGGCAGCTTCTTGAAGGTTCGCTGTTTATCATGTTGCTTCCTGGAAAACGCTCCCTCAAATCTGCTCCCCTGGAAATGCCATTTGTACGTACATGGGAACCGTTCCTCCATTTGTATATGTACCAAATTTCATTGCTCCGCTGTGCCCCATTTTCATGATAAAGTTATCCAAGTGACCGGAGCAACTTTAAAAAGCCATCTGCATTTCTGTTTGCATCAATAGCCTTGCAGGAGTCTTCCCTCTGTATATGATGATGACGACTCCAGCCCTCCCCTGACATTAATCCAATCCTTATTCTCCTGCTGCTTAGATTCTGAGGAAGTTCAAACTTGACACTTGTATTTCAAATTCCTTAATGTGTCTCCTTGTGTGGGATGACCGTGCTGTTTTATCCATTTATGAAGCCGGAAAAGAGATATTCCATCCCTTTGTCTGGCTATTGTATTGTCTGGTTACACTATCCCGCACTTTTGTACGTTGTTATCTGAATCTGTACTGTTTTTTTCTTTGTTCAGTAAGACCCCAGCAGGATCAATGCCATTGGACGCTTTCAGTGAGAGTTCATCTGAGAGTGAGGAGGAGGAGGAGCAGCCGGAGCGCCGTCAGGAGAGTAACACAGACCTGCCTTCTGAATATTGGCAGATCCAGAAACTGGTGAAGTACCTCAAGGTATGTTACCTGGCACACTACCGTCTCCTCACTCCGAGAGGGATTTTCAAATCCTAAAATAGCGATTTGTACAGAGAGCTGTACTCCTGCAGGCTAAGGCCGGCTTTAACTAGCAGGAAATAATAAAGTCAATGCTCCTTTCCTGTCATCTGTTCAAGAATTTTGATGCTGTCCTGAGTCGGTATTCAAATGTCAAAAACCGCGTGGAAAATAGACATTAAATCGTGGAATTGCAGGAAAACTTAGTATCACGAAAAAGGTAATTTTCCAATCCCACCTGTCTGTTTTGCCTTACTCATATCAAAACAATATAGGGATGTCAGATGAAATATATATATTTGAAGCAGCACTTTTGAAGGAAGATGCTTCTTGAAGTGGTTGGCTCATCTCATGGATTCGTGGTTTCTGACACAGGCCCGTTTGGTTGCACGTGTGAGTCGATGCACGGGGGGAAAGAGCTGTCTAACGGCAGCAGCTGTACGCACTGTTTGCCCACACCGCAGAAGCATAAAAATGAAGCGCGCCTGTGATAGGTCTGACAGGGCATATGGTGAATATTAAAGTGTCAAAACATGGAAAGGAAAGAGTATAGAAACGCCACTGAGCCAGTTGACTTCACATTTTACCGTAGCTCACTCCCATTATCTATTTATCTGGACATTATCATTCAGACAGATTATATTAAAACAGACTGTGTTGACTTTATTTTGACAGGAATCAATTTTCTTTGCTTCTATTTAACAGTAAAAAGACCTTAAATGCTCTTTCAAAATAATTCAGTTAATGTTATTTCAATGTGTAATAACAGTCTACATCACATATTTTTATTCAGGATAGAATTTCTTGATATGACTAACAGATTTGTGTTCTGCGGCTTGAATAAGATCGTTCACTTTTATAGAAAACACTGCTTGATATTTTTAGCTTAGCAAAATAGGATATAAAGGAAATTCCCACTCCATTCCAGAGAGGAACAAAAAAAGAGAGTAAATGATTTGAAAGAGGGAAACTCAGATATATAAAAACCTCACTGGTTTGCATATTCCTTACTTTTCAGCGTTGTGGCGTCAGCTTTAGTGTGTGTGTGTGTGTGTGTGTGTGTGTGTGTGTGTGNCCCTCTCCCTCGCACTATAGACAGCCGTTTGTACTCTAGGAAGTTTAACACTTTCATAAAGCGACACATGCATGTTCTGTTTTGTGTTTTAATGATATTTATGTAGGAATATTTGCCCCGGGATCCGATGTGTTTGTTTTTATACTTGTATGACTGGAGACCTGTGCCTGTAAAATTGTTACATGGTCTCTCACCAAACCCTGCATGCAGATTTGTGTCTCTGGGGATTATATTTGTGTTTTTTACGGGTCTGTAACATACTTCTTCACCTTCTTATTTAAGTTTACAAACAACCATTTATAAAAAAGACTTTATATTAAAAAAAATTATATTTTAAACGCTGTTTTCTGTACTGTAGTTGTACAAAGAACATCCACTATGGCCTTCAGTAGACCAAGCTAAATAACAACTTCGTTTAAAAGAACAAGATGTTTTTTCGCGAGTCAGGACTGAAGATTGTTATTCAAGCAATTAAGGCACAACATGTCATTTGAGTATTTTATTTCAGTTTAGATAAATACAAAATTCTCCAGCTGCTATCAGTTAGGTTCCCCTGTGGCTTAAAAATAAATACATTTTCATGTTCTGACGGACGTAAATATTGTGTCCTTTACACAATGTGTTACTTGTTACCTGGTAATTCCAACATTGAGTGTTGTAAACATTTTTGTAATTTAATTTGTACAATAATCCTAATTTCTTCCTCTTTGTTTTACTGAGCATATGGCTTTTTGAGCAGTCCCAATGAAATAATTCACCAGACTTCTCTTAAACAGTGTCACTATTAGTGCAGACTTTCCCCATTGCTTTGACATTGTGTGTAACTCTCACTATAAATGTACAAATTCTGCAGATTAACAAGCTGATCCTGGACCCTGACACACATGGTATTGTGTTCAGCCCTCATTAAAGTTGCTCCCCCTCTGCTGGCCAGTCATGGTACTACCGCGCTGCTCTTCTCTCATGAGAACCATATTACTAATTGCCACACTAAAACTAATCCTGCCTCCAGTGTACAAGAGCCAGTATCAGCTCATTTTCTTATTATGTTCTAAGCACTTAAGCATTTTTGATTCTTTTTTAATAACACAATTAAAACATTACATTTTTACTGCCTGTGATGCATTTACAACACAATTTACTCACAAGAACAGTAATCATTTCACTCTCATGAGTGAGGCGACTTTGCAATTGAAAGACTAGACGTTTGCTCAGCGTGCATATTTTATGACAGAGAGGCCTATTATATGATTATGTTTTATGTTATAGTAGATCCCATGTCAAATATGAAGCAAGAAACAAGCAATGATCATTAATTCTATCCTGACGGTACCTTTCCCCATAATACAGCAGGGGATTTGAGTTTGGTCTTGCCATTAGTGCAGTGAAGTTTGAAACCTCATGCATCCTCTACGGCTCGGCCTCTGCCAAGACCCGCTACTTTCAGCTACTTCTATCTTACACTGAGCTCTATGAAGCGCTGGCAGTGGCCCGAGTCCACCTGTCACCGGTCCAGCATTGCAGACATACGTATCTGAGCACTTATCCTCAATATGCACTTTTATCCCTGGTGACAGGAAGCCAAACACTCACTCATTCGCAAAATATACACAACAAAACGGCAATAAGGAAAAGGTCTCAGGTCAATAGGGTATCATTGACAGCCCTATTAAGCCCCTTCCTGCTCCAACATGCTCACTGCGGTGATTTATAGGCTCGGGCGGGCCAGTCTGTGTCTGTTGAGTCCAGTCTGCTACCCCAGACAAGAATAAGACCTCCATTCAGCAGTGGGGAGGCATTAGCTATTTTAGTAGCCACCTGCAGTGAAGGAGGAGATGCAACGCATAAAGCATCTTTAAGTGGTTGATATTGGGTTCACCTCATGAATGGAAACTTATCCCTCTTACTGCTTTATGTCTAAACTCCTTGTTAGGCAATTCAAAGAGACAAGGCAATAGATCATTTATACAACTATCTCCTTAATCATTACTAGATGAGTTGCCATTAAACTGCTGATTAATGAATATTAAAGATACCCTAAATACCATGCTTCAAATTCCACACTCCTATACATGTTCCCAATGGGATGTGTAATGGTTGAGCTGAGTGTACTGTAGTATCACTACTTAGGGTTATATCGGCCATCTATCATCATTTAAATATCCATTCAGCTGATAAGAAACACTTATTTTGTCTCTTCTTCTTACTTAAGTGTTGTACATCAGGATTTATATGTTGTTTTTATTCACACGTGCTGCAAGTCTCTATGGAAGGCAAGCTCAATTGATCTGATCTGTCTGTCCTGACTTACTTATCTCTATTAATATTCGATAGATTGCCATGAAAGGTTGTTCAGAAATTCATTGTCCCCCGAGCAGATTGTGGTGCTCCCCTGACGATTCTTAGTTCACCACAATGAAGTGGACATCTGCGCTGAACGTCTTGACAAGTATTGGATGGATTGCTGTGAAATTTGATGCAGATATTCAAGGTTCCTAGAAGGTACATTTGAATGACTTTGGTGATTTCCTGACTCTTCCTCTAGCGCCACTACAGGTCAACATTTCCACTTTGTCGGGGAAAAGCTTGACATCTACTGGATGGTAGACACAAAATGTTGTACAGTGATTCATGGTTTCCAGAGGATAAATTCATATGACTTTGCAACCCAGTCGCACGGCATTTTGCGTTATAGTCACGACATTTAATCTATTGATTCGTGTTCACCAACACGATTTTCCCCTTTTTTTCGTGTCACACAGAACGATTTTAAAAGCAATGTATTTTTCGTGGCTGCAGCACGTCTTTTTATCCGTTCGGGTCTTGGAAGACCGGAAGCTGTGTGGTTCATAAAAACATGTTTTTACTCAATATCAAGCCATAATTATTGTTTTTATTTTAAATCGTATAATGTCGGACTTTTTTTGTCGTCTGTGAGGGAAAGAAATGGGGCTCAGAGCCTCAGAATACTGAAATCTGTATTTTTTTTAAATCTTTTTTTCCTTCCAATTTGTTATTCTTTTCTAAATAACACACTGTTATTTACTCACCAATAACACACAATTATCCTTGTTTTTATTTATTTGTTTAATTCCATCATCTCGGGCTTTTTTGGCGTCTGTCAGGAACTGAATGTCAATATATATTTTGAGCATCATTGCGATAATGATTACCCAAGATCCTCAGCTATGGTTTAAGCTCCCTAATTGGATGTTTCAGCCGCAATGCATGTAGGGATATGGTGTTAATGCGATATGAAATCCGAAAAACTTTTTTTTTTAAAGAAAATAATACTTTATTCCGAGTGTTCTCACTTTTCTCTTTGAAAGTCATCACATAACGGAATTGTAATACACTGTTCGGCTGCATTACATATTACAGAACCCCACAGCTTCCGGTCTTCCAAGACCCGAATGGACAAAAAGAAGTGCTGCAGGCACGACACATACTACCAATAAAAATACATTGCTTTTAAAATCGTTCTGTGACACGAAAAAAAGGGGAAAATCGTGTTGGTGAACACGAATCAATAGATTAAATGTCGTGACTATAACACGAAATGCCGTGAGACTGGGTTGGACTTTAGTGATCCTCCAACTTTTCCTGAAGAGCCAACAAGAGGCTGATGGAAATATCACAAATGTACTTACTTTTCAATGGATTGCTATCAAATGCGGTAATAATGTGGACATTCGTGTTCCCCAGAGGATGAATCCTGCTGACTTTGGTAATCCCTAGACTACTATTCTAACTCCATGACCAGGCCAATGTCCACTTGTCCTTGACTGTGTCGTTTTTTCAATGATTCCTGCTAAACTAACCACATTCCCGTTAGCCTTAGCTGTACTTGTGTTCAGTGCAGCAACCATTGAAAATGGAGAACCTTGTAAGAATGACTTGCTAAACACGTGGATATTAACATGTGTCAATATGTGCAATTGAGCAAGTTGATAATAGCTTTTAGCTTAATGCAACGCTATGCCTAAGTACAAGCTAACATAGCTGCTAGCAAGGTTGTGGAATCTCAAAAGGTGGAAGCTAACCGTTTAAAGAGAAGGCCTGCTAAGTTTTCAAGGACTATTTGAAATACATCGCAGGTTATGTTTCCTTATACCCTATAGAGGTTTATAACTCGGTATGAGTATTGATTATGGCAATGCCAAGCCTGTAGGTTATGGAACACAGTATCGATGCAAAGCACAGCTATTTAACTGCTTTTTGAATTTATTGTTCAAATGTGGAATAGTGGTTGAATTGGTTCCACTTTGAGCATCTGCTCGTCATGCTCATAGAGTCAAAGATCTTTCATCATAAAAGATTGTCAGATGTTGTCAGTGTTTTAAAGAATGTCGACAATACTTCAAGACCAAAGCTAACGAAAATGAAAGCACATGATCTGTTTTCTGTTCTCCCTGCTATCACTCCTAAACATAGCATTCGTGTTGTTTTTACAAGGTATGAACCTTGCCTGCTAAATCCTTTGAAGAATGAGAATGCAGGAGACAAAGGAAGCCGTAGATCCACTGCTGTTAATGGGCAAATGGTTCACATCATGATATGGAGAACACATGTGGCCGTTATCCTGCTGTGTCAGAGCACCGCTTTGTGAGGGAGATATGATCAAACACCACTTGATTCTCTGGTATATGCCTATAGTGATGAGCCCGCCTCTCCAAAAGCAGCATGAAACACATTACTGCTCGTGCATTCTATATAGTGATGGGCTATTTTCTACTCATAGCTGATAGCAGGACATGCTACATTCTTATGTTCAGTTGAAATTATCTATGTAGGACGGTGCTGACGTCTTAAATTGTTCGCAAAGTGTGCAACTAATAAAGGACCTTCAAACTTGGAACGGTAGAGGCGGCCTTGAATCCAGTAGATGAGAATTCTATGTGTATCACATTCAAACCACAGCGAAAAATTGAATCATATTTGATTGTTCACTCGCCAGCAGATTTTGGACTAGATCTCAGTGTCACATATCAAAGCCATGTTGCAGGTCTAGTGTTACAGCAGCTAACTGTTGCATTTGCGTGCCACAAGCTTCTGTTTTATCTGACTACTGATTTTCCCCCCTGTTTCATGATTAAAACCATTGCATGTCAACAAAGATTGTTACGCAACTCCTTATGATGCAGACTAAATATGGCAAGGAAAAAACATCATTGCTGCCTGCAGTTGAAACATCTCATAGAACCAACTGGAGGTTTAAGTGCCATCAACATCGGCCCATCCAGGACATTATGTTGATTTGTCCATTTGGAGCCGAAAGAATAGAATTTGGTCACTACATTTAGTAGAAAACAGTCAAATAAGAAAGACTCTGCCACAGTTGAGGATTTGACCAGCCACACATGCACATTTTTTAATCTATTCATTTTTTGTGAACATATTTTAGCTAAGTTCCGATCAAACGTAATCAGTGTTTGGCCCCCATGTGTGTTTAGGGGCTTGAATTTAAATCAAAGAGCAGATTTCCCCACCTCGAGGCACTTGTTGACTCAGTAGTGTTGTAGCTACCAAGTTACTAATCGCTGTGGCGCAGGTCTAAAATGATATGTGTGTGTATAGCAACTGTCAAAACATTTTCTACTCTTGATATGGTAACTCACAAGTTTTAGCGCTAATAGTGTAATTTTTCATCCTCGGGGCAATGTCTAATGTTTTCTGAGCTTGGCACTGTTGTCGTAGCTTAGCGCTCTGTTAGCAGATAATTTCTCTCCTACAGTGTTTATCGCCACAAAGCTTAACACTTACCAGGCTGTGGTATAAACAAAACAACCCCAGCAGGAGTGGTATTATCAGAGGAAACAACAGAGGGAGAGTGAGCGTGGGGGAAAGTAGGGAGATTAGTGTCCTCCTCCCTTTTTCTAAGTGTCTGCTTAATGTTTAATTCTCTCCTCCTCTCTTTCATTATGTCTTCTTTTTTTCTTTCATTGACTCGTGTTGGGCATTATTATTTCAGGGAGGCGACCAGACGGCCACTGTTCTCACTCTGTGCGCCATGATGGACTTTAATTTGATGCAGGAGACGTGCCAACTGGCCATCCGGGACGTAGGTGGCCTTGAAGTCCTCATTAACTTGCTGGATACAGATGAAGTCAAATGCAAAGTAAGTAGCTCTACCAGAGCTGGACCTGGATGGCCTGCGGGCAAAAACCGAGCCGGCCGTGTGTGCCAGCCTGTGTTTTAGTAACAAAAACCGAGTGCTGGGTAGAGAGCATGCCTTTAAAGACACGGGGTAGCAATCATTCTCCAGTTTGCCTCATGACTTGTGTGTGCTTTTTGACCTGATTTTATTAGGTCTTTTGTCATGACTATTCTAATTTGTGTTGCTAGTAGCTTTATGTTCTTTTAGCACACAAGGAGGCCTTACATTAGCATAGACACAACCATTTATTTTCCATAAAATATCTTTTTGGGTTGGTTTTATTGTGTGTGTTTTTAGATTGGCTCCCTTAAAATCCTGAGGAAGATAAGTCACAACGTGCAAATCCGTCGAGCCATTGTAGACATGGGAGGCCTGCAGAGCATCGTGAGGATTCTGGACTCCCCAGTGAAGGACCTCAAGGCCTTGGCAGCCGAGACCATCTCTAACGTGGCCAGGTTCCGACGAGCAAGGAGAACCGTCAGGCAGTATGGCGGTATCAAAAAACTGGTGAGTATGAACAAGAAGCAACGTTCATTCAAGTTGGTGTAAATAGGATAACCAATCTTTGTCATGGCAATGTAAAAAGCAGGCTGAATATCAGAGCCTGGTATTGGTTAATGAATATAAGATTTTCCAATAAAACACTTTGTCTGTTTCAACTATTTTGTAACTTAGTGCAACCATTATTTGTACCACGGCCACTATGGACCCATTGCAAAAATGGTATGGTGCATAATTGCGACGTGATCCGCATATTACCGTTTATAATGAGTTTTAGGCGTAATAAACGAATCCAGACGTGGCTTAACAAAGTGGCAGTGCCCCATTTTTTTGTACTTGTGGTCATGTTCCTTTCGCCATTCATTTTTAGCTGGATGTCACTAGTCCCATGAGTTAATCAGAGGGTGTTCCGCAGGGTGTGGGGACTGGATCCTTGATGTTTTTGAATGGTTTTGTTTAGGGCTTTCCACACTAAGGGCACTCTGTTCCTTCTGTGATCTAATAAAACCAATATTATATTCTCACTCAAAAACTTGGGTCTTCAGGGCCATTTCAAACTTATTTGCTGTCATTCCAAAAAATGTAGTTGCAATAAATATTTAAAAAACACCTTCCCACTAGTTTACTTGCATAAGGGCAGATTACATGGTTGTAAAAGCACTTCTGAGATTTAGTATGTGTATGCGGTTCGGAAATGGTTCTTCTTTACAATCAGATCAAATCTATGGAATCAGTCCCGCCTAAACTATGTTCTAAGTCAAAGCAGATTAATCCTCAATGTATGCCCTTTTCACACTGTACGCACCCACCCAGGCTTTTAAAACCAGCAGAACGGTGCTGTGGTACAACAGATAGAATGTCCCCTACATCCTCTGACCTGCATTCATGTTTGTTGACAGAGGGACCTGTGATTAAAGCCTCCATGCCTTGTATATTTTCCCCAGCCCCAAATCGGATGTTCTCATGTGCAAGTCACTCACGAAGGCAGATTAATTTCACGCTATGCTATGAGACCACCTTTGAACTGCGCTGTGTGTAATAGCTTTGCCTGCTCTGTCTCACTGGCCAGGAACTATGGATTAGAACACTGAATGATGGCCATAAACCGTCACACTGGGCTTTTCAGGCCTAACATCAACATCAATCCTGACAGTTTTCCACTCCTAACAGTCTGGCTTTTTCATCTTTGCAGACCCAGTAGTAATAGAATTTTAATTACACCCTTAATCACAGCCAACAACTTGCTATTCTCATCTGGACCCATCCATTATCACTCCAACCATGCAACAAAACTTCTCAGAGTCCTTGAATTTATGACAAGTTCACAGAGTTTGTGTAAATGTGTGAGTCTGGAGTTTTTTTTGCTTTGAGACGTGCGGTCTGGATGTTTGTTCGCACACATTTTTATGTTTGTGTTTATCCTCCCTCTTCTCTCCGCTCAGGTGAAGCTGCTGGACTGTGTTCCGAATTTAGCCAGCCTGAGTGCAAACCAGGAGAAGGATGTGGAGGTGGCTCGCTGCGGTGCCCTGGCACTGTGGAGCTGCAGCAAGAGCACCAAGAACAAGGAGGCCATCCGGAAGGCTGGGGGCATCCCTCTGCTGGGACGCCTGCTCAAGTCTCCACACGAGAACATGCTCATTCCTGTGGTGGGCACCCTGCAGGAGTGTGCCTCAGAGGTGAGAGGGAACAATATGCCCTTTATCGTCAAATGTGGCATACATTGTCAATTCATGATCTGTGCAATAAAAGCTAAAAGTCTCATTCTATAAGACATTTAAAATACTGTAAATAATGTTTTAATTCTATCAAAGGATCAAATGAAAGGCCTAAAGTAACAATGAATGTTCCTAACACCAAGTACTCTTTCTTCCTATTTACCACAGAGATGAATAAACCTATTCAAAACACATCAATGAGCCACACTTGCACCTTAATTACAATGGAAACACTCACCAGAACACCACATTGTTTATTGTTATTTGCCCGAAGTTAGCTCCAAATACACTTTTTATTACAGTTTGAGTATGCAGAGTGAACTTCAGAGTGAACTTCTGCGTACTCAGTGAAGGATTTGTTTCTTTAGAAGGGGCAATGTGTTTTGAGGCCAACTAACTAAAACACCTTTACAATGTACTGTAGAGATTGACAAGCCTGACATTTGTAGAAAATACCAAAAGTGATAGGATAGTGCAAGCTTTACCTTTACACTATGTGATTTCAGCAGGGTGTGTAAGGATGTAAAAAACACATGAATTTTAGGGTAGAAATGAAAGACACTATACTGTACTTGTCATGTGAAACTAAGAAACAATATTATAAACATAAAGAAACATAATACCAGTAAATATATAAAATACCTATAGATAAGCCAATGTTGTTCATGTCACTACAGGAAAGCTACAGGATTGCCATTCAGACCGAAGGCATGATCAAGGATTTGGTTAAAAACCTAAGCAGTGACAATGATGAGCTCCAAATGCATTGTGCCAGTGCAATCTTCAAGGTAACTTCCTCATTAGTACACATTCATTTCATGAACAAATGTGAGAAAATGGAACTTAGTAAAAAACATTTTTCCTATACTTCCTGAAGGTCTTGACCATCTCTTTTACTCTATGCAGTGTGCAGAAGGCAAACAAACTCGTGACCTGGTGCGTGAGTACAAAGGTCTGCAGCCGCTGGCCTCTCTGCTGAGCAAGGCGTCCAACAAGCAGCTGCTGGCCGCCGCCACCGGAGCCATCTGGAAGTGTTCCATCAGCATGGAGAATGTGGCTAAGTACGCAGGGACTCTGGGTCTTACCTTATTACCTCTCATTACCTCACATGCCCATTAACACACGCATTTAACATACCAGAGATACAGAAACACATTGCGGCTATATATTTTGGGATGTGTTTGTAATTAGTTGTAACAGATTAGTATGATTTTAATAAATCAATCATAGGAGCAACAATCTAATGAGCCTCATTTTAAAGGGGATTAATAGTAATTGGTAATTTCACGCATGTGTGCTCATAACTTCTGGAAAATATGTTTCCTGAGATGATGTGGTTACAGTATGTGAAAACAGAACACCAATAGGGTATCAACCAACTTGCGTGCATTACTCGTCGCCATGCCATCAGCACATATGTTTTTTTATACTTTTACGGCGCTGCTGTTATTCATTCACGACTAGCTGTATCACTTTTTCCACTCTGATGCTTTTATCATATCTCCATTTCCTTTACAATTGCATCTGGTTGAAGTGATTACTTGCATAAATGTAAAGTTTTTCTACGGATTCTATTTGCTCTGATCTTTTATGTGAGTGTTTGCTGCTAGAATTCAGTCTTTCCCATCGTTAACGAAGGCTCAAGCCGATGTGTTGATTTGATAGACTTCGGTGATGTGTTATTCTAAGCCTGTGAATATTAAAGGAATCGGCCTCGGAGTTTCTAAAGTCAGAAGGCTGACAGAGCCTTTAATCATTTTTCATGTCAGGCTGGGGTTTATTTAAGTGTCATTCAGCCTGGTTCCTTCAGCAGTGACATTTGTGGAATGGTTTTTGACTTGTATTTAAGTGTCAGATGATTTTTAAATCCCTCATTTTCCCTCTAAAATAAATAATTCCTTGAAACCGCATCTTGGCCCTATACATTCCCACTAATGCTCCCTTGAAAGAATCATTTAATGTATTTATTTTCTTATTCTGTGTTAGGCTGGCTACATAATATATAACCCCATTGCATATATGTAATACCTTTTGTAATGTTTTCATTCATTCAAAACACATGCTCTCCATTGTAGGCAAGCAACTGGTAATTGATGATTCTACGATAAAGAGTATTCTTCAATTGTAAGGCTTTCCGCTGAGGTGAGATGATGTGAAAAAAGGCTTTTTCTTCCGACCAAGAAGTAGTTCAAATTGCAGTGAACCTCTAAAAATAACAAGAAAAGTTAACAGTAGCACTCACAAAGATCTATCTTCACTTCATATATCATATCTGACAGAATGATATCCTACATTTAAAGTTTGAGTGAAATCCTCCCAACTGGAACTGAGTGTCTGCTGCCACATCGAGTTAAGTGAAGATTCCTTTACAGGAGTGGAGGCATGACAATAACATTCCTCTGAAGCAAGATGGATGGATCCCTGTCTCTTTAACACACGCCATGCATGAACAATAAAACCTTTGGGGAATTTATTTGATTTAAATAAAGATAGTGACCTTATTTTTGCTTTGTTCATTTAACAAACAAATATCTTAAAACAATAGAAAAATGGACATAGTTTGGAAAGCCTGGCGCTTGTGTGAACTACACAGACCATGAGTAATGTGGTAGCTTTAATAAACTCACTGCCAGTACAGGCCCTCTGCCATATGTAATTACCTGTCACACTGTTGCCATGTTAAATACTTATATTACTACTGATAATAACAATAATAGAAATAATTATGATAAGACCATTAATCACACGTAAACCACATTTAGTGACACTTCATTTACAACACTTTGAGTGCCCTCTCTACATTTAACAAACAGAGTGCCATCATTTTGTGGTTTCTTCCCCGTGTGTGTTATGTTTTATTTTGGACGCTGTGGGCTCTTGGGTGTGAATGAAGGTGAAATGTGGCCACCTCCTCAGGAAGAAAGCAGCGTGATGCACAGCCAATGTTTTAAATGCACACTTGAATGTGTAAGTGGATCTGTTTTTTCATACTCTCCCAGGCTTATTTGAATCACTTAAAAAAGTCTAGGTCAGGCCAAAGCTTGGAATACAGTGACCGAGTCATTACTGTCAAAAAGGAAAGGCTGCTAATGTAACAGGGTTTCAGGGGCATGCGCTCATTTCAGAATCAATCATGGGCTGAGTGGTGTAAAGAAATGAAAATCATTTTGGAATACATTTTTGCTCCAGCAATATTGACAGGCAGGGAGGGGTTTCTCTCTCTCTCTTTTCTTTCATTAAGTACATGGTCAAATAAAACAGACCCTTTGGCCCATTGCAAACAACATTTCTTTTATGTGACTGGTGATTTGCGCGGTCTGGACAGCATAAAGGTCCGGGGACCTCCACTTAAGACAAGTAGCTTGTGTAAGCCATTTCCCTGATTAATGATGCATCAAAATGAGAGATGATTGATGCCCCAGAAATGTAATGACATTCATAGCTTAAGTGTTTATTTAAAGACCACATTACTGTGTGTTTTTTTGAGACGGCTGTACCTTGTCCAAGCTTATATTTACTATGGAAATACCTTTGTAAAAGCACTTCTTGGAAAGATATTTTGTTTGGATATATGAACGCATCGATATGAAGTCCCCTGAGCCTGTATACTGAAGTGTTATGGACACACAAACAAGCTGTAAAAAGCCCTTAACAAAAGAGTGAGTGAATACCCTGTAATGGAAAGTCACCACTGCCAAGTCTCTCTGTATTTGCCAGCACAGTAATGTTGACGGTCAAGATTGTGGGGTTCGCTTCCAATGACTGACTACTCTGCCATCTTACCTCTGTTCCAACGCTATGATGAGCACACCATAATTGCCCTTCCAAATGATACTTCTCCTTACCTCACAAAAGTTCTGTGCTCACCCAAGTCACTGCTTTGCCTTTTTTTCTTTTTAAATGAGATAGATCAATCTATCTGCTCAATTTCAGGTTAAAGGAGCCAGTTCTTTTCTCTTCATAGTCTGGGTCCTTAAAATGTCTTACTTTCACTTTACCTTTAAACACTAGTGTGCATAAAAGGCAGCATTTAGGTTTTCAGCACTTTGAAAAAGGAAAAGACACACAATCAATCTTAGAATCTTCTACACATAAGCGCCAATGCGGTTCCTGTGTCTTCTGACAGGCTTTAATAAACGTCCCCAGTGTTTGCAGAAGAAGCAAACTCAGGTTGTCTTGTGTGATGTTACTCTTGCCATAACGTAATTACGCCGACCGGGATTGGCTTCACAAAAATAGTCATGTCTTACTGTTCATTCATCAAAAGTTATGTCTGTGATTACGAGATAATTGTAATGCAGTCGACTGCAGATGACACTTCAGTGATGCCATTGGCAAACCATTGTTTTTCTTTATGGTGAATTTCACTGAAGTTAACTTTGGCAGCTCCGATGTTCATTAGCAGTGTTTTCCCTTGCGAGAATAGGCTGTGTGTCGTCGGCCCCTGACCAAACCCAAATGACCTTGGCCATCCACAACAGCTTAAGGACCATGATGCCAGCAACCGTAACTGTGAATAAAAACAGTCGTAGGGCTTAACTGTACATCAGAGGTTTGTTGAGGTTTTTGTGCGACCGCAGTATATCCCTTTTAAATGTTTACTGTAGTTTACCACTCTATAGCATTGGCAAACAAGGAAGAATCACAGCTAAATAGGGAGGGAGAGTTTCCAAGCCTCATCAAAGCTATGGTACGGACAAGGGACAACTGTGAGCAGTCGTGGGAAAACTGCCTGTACTGCTGGGTTACAGTAAGAGATCTATGTCCATGTGGCTCAGGGCACTGTAGCCACTACTTATCACTTTAAAGTAGGGAGCAGGGAGGAAAGTACAAGCATAAACAGCTCTAGTGAGATGTTAGATGAAGACAACAAACACACCTTCAGTCAGCCGCCCCTCTGAATCCCTGCCACGCTGCTGACGTACCAACTCAAACCAAGTCAAGCCAGACAACTATTGCGTGTTTAGCCACAATATTGTCCTTAGTCAGTCAATTGGCCAATCAGTCCACCACTTTGAATCTACACTTAAATATCTCAACAGTTATTGTGTAGAATGACATAGATGTTTACCAGACATTTGTGTTCCCTGGAGGATGGACAATCCCCTGACTTTTTTATCTAGCAGCATTTTTCCTTTGTGCATTTCATTGAGTGCCAACTATGGTTGCCATTTGGGGTTTTGAGTGAAATGTCTGTTTAACTATTGATTTGATTGCCATTATATTGCTCACATGCATTAAACAACATTTTCTCTAGCTCCAGGTATTTTTTTGTGCACTTCTTTATTTTTAAACACCGTAAAAAAAAAAGTGCGTGCTGTGTTTATTGCTAATTAGCCAATGCTAGCATGCTAACAGATTACTCTAAAAGGTCAACATGGTCCTTTGCGTCAGGGTCTTGCTCACCCTGTCTAGGTTTGTTTTGAAATTGTGACCTGCTCCTTGTACATTGTCTATTAGTTAACATCAGCATGTTAGCATTGTACAAAGTAGTAGAACAATTAAGCCATACCATGCTAATGTCAACATTTAGTCCATAGCACAGCCTCAAATACTAAAATCGCTGCAGACTCTTCTTCTTCTTTCTTATTCGTTAACATCTATCAGTTATTAATACACCTAACAAATCAATGTGAATTGATTGGTTAATTCCCCTTTGTTCCACTCTTGACAGGTTTCAGGAGTACAAAGCCCTGGAGACCCTGGTTGGCCTGCTGACAGATCAGCCTGAAGAAGTTCTGGTAAATGTAGTGGGAGCTGTTGGAGAATTCGCCCGGATAGCTGCTAACAAGGCCATCATCCGCAAGTGTGGAGGCATCAAATCGCTTGTGAATCTGCTCACTGGAACTAATCAGGCATGTTGAATGATCTCTTATTGCATAATGGCCATTTTATCTTTTGACCATATTATATTGATTGATTTACTTTTTATTTGTCTTTTTTCTAGGCGCTGCTTGTGAATGTAACCAACGCAGTGGGTGCCTGTGCTACGGATATGGATAACATGGCGTAAGTGTCACCTTACATCCAACTAGCTCTTTTCCATTTATTACACTTTACACAAGGCAAACAGCCCCATGTGAGGTGTCTCTTAAAATATCATTAGTTGCTTGCTCACTGTCATTACTGAATTACCTCCAAACCCCTATTCTTGGCCGCGTATTTATGTCAAATGTTTTGACAAGGGAATGACACCAATTACTTGATCCAAACACGGTATAATTAACCTGTCATGGGCTCATGCTTAAAGAAATCTATGTTCTTGTCATTTGTAATCATGCAGGTACTTTTCTCTTTTATCCCCAGCTTAATGACATCTTTTAGAAGCTTTGTTTATTGTACCTGCTAAGTTAAATATGGTTGTGGTGTTTTACTATAGCTTTGTGGTCTGTGTCGGGACTTGAGCTGGTCACACGAACATACCTAACGCCCTTCCCTGTCCAAGAGTTCATAGCTGGGAAAACACAGCGAACCACAGTCCAGAGCCGACTTTCTTCTGTTCATTTAACCTCGCCCTCGTTACTTCAGAACATTGTGGACCTTCCATCTGTGTCTCATTGCTTTTACGAGGCTGTTATGCACTACACAACACTTCTTAATTAGAACTGGACACACATACGACCTAATGTTGGAGTTTACATTGTAAGCTAGCTGTTAATGCTACCCTGTGAGCCTATTACATTTGTTTGGATGAAAAAAACCAAGGGGCTCAATAAAAAGAGAATCATGTCAAAATACAGCAACCAACTGTGGTAAACTTCACACAAGGCGAGAAGTGTTTTACGTGGTTCATCATGTTCTCCGTGTTTTCTCACGTTATGGACACAGTATTTAAGCCAGACCTTGTCATTTTTCAGCCTTCACACTCCGCTGTAAACAGAACGTTCTTATTTCAACGCCTTCTTGCATGTAGTGTATGTTTTGTGGCGATGGCTTATTTTGAGACATGTATGTGTACAGTAGTTTGCTGAGCAATTAACATAACTCATTTTGATTGCTTCCTGCTCCCACCAAACACTGTTTTCCAGATTCACAGTGATTAGATGGTATTTGGCTAGCTAACAAATATGATGATGCATGACACCACACAGTAAGCTACAATATTCTTGTCTGTTAACATGACTTCATTTTTTCCAAAACAAGCTCTTTTCTCTGATACCTTCTGTTGATCAGCACAATCATTCTCTCATCATGGTTCTGATGAAGCTCATCCATAACCACCGAAAGCCCAAAACAAACAACGGTCACTTTCATGTTCCCCATGAAAAACGCATGTGTTTGTTTTCATTCTCAAGCAGTAGGCAGTGTGTGGTTAATGACACAGCACTTCCTTCGGTGAATCCTGTGTAGCTACAAGAGTGAACACACGTTGTTTTATGCCTCCTGGGTTTGTGGTCTCCTCCTCTAAATCCATCACTGTCAGCTGCAACTTCATTGCTAATCTGTTTCATACCTGCTTCATGGGAAGACGGAGCTGTTTTGGACGATGATGTGACGCTTCACTTTTGTTTTCGGCCCGGATTTAGGAGGCCCTGCAGACTGGAATCTGATGTTATGATCCCTGCAGACTGATTTATGTGCAAACAGAAGACAGATGGCGCAGAGGACGTCCCTGATGAGTGTTCGCTCGTTGCCAGTCACGGAGATACAGTGATTAGAGAGTGTTTAAGTAATTATGACAGCATTCAATGTCCGCCTTGTTGGTGGACGCACACATGGGGAACACGTTACATGTTATTTATGCCAGACAACGGGTGCACTGTGTTGTAATTCTTTGGGTTCCCAGACCCTGACTGCAGTTTTGACTACAGTCATGTATACGACATGAAATACAGTTCATGCCTAAGTAAACTTCACTCAGACCTCATGAAATATAGAGCGACCTGTCTGTGGCTCTGTTTGATTTGGAAAGAGGTCCTCTTTTTGGCTTTGGTTGAAAAACAAGCCACCAACATAAAGTGTAAGTTTGTCTCGGCTACTATTTATAAATCTATGTATGAAGCACTATATGTGCAGATGTATGTGCGTTAACCACTGGCCCATTGAGCTTCTCCACCGAGAGGGGTTTGAGCGAGCAGACAGTGGGTGGGTTTCAGTCCTGGAGAGGAACTGAGGAGGGAGGAGGGCTGAAGGCAAGTCGTGATGAAAAGCCAACTCTGAAATTGATCGATGTTTTGATCCTACTTGGCGGAAGTTGAGTTGAGCCTGCTGCAGGCCAGACTAAAACAGCCAAAGCTCTGAGAAACAAACATGATCAGGATGATCACACAATCATTCAAGCAGAAAATTACAACCAAAAAGCAACATTTTTGGGGGCTTTCTTCCTCCCTTCTCACACTACTTCCTGTCTCTTTCTTCCAACAGAATCATCGACCAGCTTGATGGAGTCCGCCTGGTGTGGTCCCTATTGAAAAACCCCAGTGCAGAAGTGCAATCCAGCGCTGCATGGGCCCTTTGTCCATGCATTAACAATGCAAAGGTACAGTACAGTGAAGTATATTTGTTTTCGGCCCCTGTCCTCTCTCTGCGAGTGAAGCACACCTAAGGCAGACGGATTATAGCCTCTAAATCAAAGAGGTCTGCAGGGTTCGTGTCGTTTCAGAATTATCCCACTCACAACACTGAAGCCCGCTTATATCACCATGCTGCTATCCTAAGCTCTCCCTCCAACCTGCTGCTGCTGCTGGGAGGTTAGCGGGGGCAGAGCTGTGTCAGAGGGGGCTTACATGAACTTCGGGCTAATATGAAGCAGAGAAGCCTCCTTGGCACACTGGGATCTGTGAATTGGGAAGCAGGCAGGGAGAAAGGCTCAGTAATATCCTGTGGCATGGCTTCTGATTTCCCCGCTGAAAATCTTGCCTCAACATGCTACCAGTTACAGAGATTCACAATCGACACACAGCATAGGGTACGAGACAAGTTCAGTGAAAGCGCTTTTCTAAATCATATTTTTTCATAAATAAATAAATACAAAACCCACAACATGGACAATAATACTTACTACACATATAGACTTAAATAAGAAAAACTACTCCGTGACACACTTGAAAATGTTTGTTGTCAAGTTGCATTATGGGTAATTTAGATAGGAAAGAGAGCACGTTAAATGAGAAAGACGACATCTCGGACTCATATGCATCGATTTAGATACTCATTTTTTTAAACGGACCATCTTGAATCAGCATGTTTGCAGGAGTTCATGCTAAATCAGTGGGGAACTGTTCTTACACACGAGCAATATGAAAATTAGGGTCCTTTACCCTAGTCCGTCAACTCTAATTTCTGTTACACATTAGCAGGTCTTTGATCCCCTGAGCAGTCCCGACTACAAACGTAATGTTGTTCTAATAGATTATCGCAGTGATTAAGGTAAACAGCATGTCAGTGGGACAATCTGGGTTAATTTAAACAGTTGGGCCCAGGCAGGTGTCTATGGGGGTCTGGGTTTTTACTCTGGCCTAGAAGTATAGCGAAAATGATGCATGGCAACCATATGGCGGGTCTGTGGGTCCACCATTGAGCGCTAACAAAGTTTGACAATGTTTGTCTGGATGTCAGTTTGCCAATTTTGAGGGGAAATTCATGAACATGCTTTTTGGGTGATTTTTCTGGGACGGGGGCAATGACAAAGGCTGAATAGTGCTCTCGGCCCGTGGGGTTGAGGAACCTGATACAGCTGCTTCGGTGCAGCCGCTATTTAGATAAAGACCCCATGTGGTTTGTGTTAGCAGTTCCATAGTGGATTTATGAGAGAGCCGTGGTATAAATGCATCTGCTGGATGCTCCATACTGTACTGCCTCCACAGATAGATGCTGTTCCTGATGCCCACAGGTCCACAACCTAAACTCACACACCATAAGTATACTGTCAAGAGTAGTGAATCATTCAATTATCTTTGTTCTCCAATCAAGGAACTAGAACCATCCCAATCGTATGTAATGGGGTGTATAATTAATTTGCCTGGACGCAGAGGTGCATTTAGGTGCTTGATTTATTTTTCCTTGACATTATAGCCATGTATGTTATAGAAGCCTGATTGCTTCAGAGAAAAGGTCAGGGCACGCGTCTGCCATTCTGAGCTTGGCTTAGCATGAGATCACGCACAGCAGATAATGTGTTTTCTATTTCATTTCATCCTTGGGTAAGAGGAGGAGGAGAGAGTGAGAGGAGAGTGAGAAAGGCCTTTCCGTGTGCAGCCTCATAATGTTGCGGTTTTCAGATCTGGGGGCCCTTCCAGGCCATGAAAGAGATTCTGGCTAGTCTATCGCAGCTGGTGGCTTGAGAGAGCTTCCTCTGTCGCATGGACTCCCAGCCAGCCTTCATCAGTATTCCTGAGGAAAGACTTCCTGTGAGTCTGGGGGTCAGCTCCTGGCCCCGGCACCCCTCTCTCTACCCTGCACTGCACACATGGCTCATCCTCTGGCACGCCATCACAGGGCCCATACACCCTGGCCCGGCTCTCAGCTTTGAGCTCTCTGTCTGTGCACCCAGGTCTCCAAAAGTACCTCTACACTGAAACTGTAAATCATGCACTGCTTTTTGTCCGTGCTGAATTTGAAGAAATCCCTTAACTTATAGAATGAAGAACATTGCATGTAACAAATGCTCGGCCATACATCAGCTCTGGACATGCTGATTGATGTTGAAATGGACTAAAAATAAGCCTGCTTTATGATTTGCATCCATAATTGTATGCTTCTGGGAACATTTCAGTTCTATTTTCAAAGCTGAACATCACAGACTCGGCCACGGTCATGTATTCTCCCATGGTTGGCGATATGGTGATTTCTGATTTTAAACAGCGGCCTGATGTGCCAAGCCATACTGCAGCCAGTGCCTCCTCCAGCTCTTCCGCTGTGGTTCCCTCAGCACGCCCCACCAGCCTGTTGGTTTGGTAGGCATTACCTCAAAAGTGGCTGAGAGTCCTGTGGTACCATCTGGTGCCATGAACTCAAACCATGAGGCCTTGTGTGTGTCTGTCTGAGGCGAGCGCTTCAAATGTCACCTCTAAGCTCTAAATTCTATGTGTCATGTTCGTTATGACAAGTAGGGGTTGACAAAGATGTCACACGTGTTGCTTTTTCGCCCAAATCCACAACACAGTTGTGCTGTAAGAGCGGTTGTTGTTGTTTTTACATAAAGATAGGTATACTTGCTAGTTAGCACTAATGGCGCTTTGAGTGTTCCCTTATGTAAATACTTTGCTTGTACTTATTCAGTGTTCTTTGTTTTTTATGCCTTTTTTTCAAATACCCCTGGCTGCCTCTCCTCTTTCCCCATTCATTACACTACCTCCCTCCTCGTCATCCCTGTTGCTCATTTTGACAGAGCCTAGGCTAATAACAGACTCTCTGACTATAGGATGCAGGGGAAATGGTGCGCTCCCTCGTCGGTGGATTGGAACTGATTGTTAATTTGCTGAAGTCAACAAACAACGAGGTGCTGGCAAGCATCTGCGCCGCCATCGCCAAAATAGCCAAAGACAAGGAGAACCTGGCAGTCCTTACGGATCACGGGGTCGTCCCGCTGCTCGCCAAGCAGACTAACACGGTAAGTGCACCCCACTGCTGGAGACAAACAACAAGGTTTTACTATTCAACAACACTGCACTTACTGTCAATAAACAAAAACCCCGCTAATGAGAAAAACATAGGATTCTGCCAGGAGCCTTTTGCAGAGCTGTAGTAGAGCTTGTTATTCTGTACATTGTAAAGACTGGTCTCCGGGGGCCAATAGCATCCTGTTCTCCTGTTCGCAGACTGATGACAGGCTCCGTCGCCACCTTGCTGAGGCCATTGGTCACTGCTGCATGTGGGGCAGCAACAGGGCGTCTTTCGGTGATGCTGGCGCCGTGGCCCCCCTGGTGCGTTACCTCAAGTCAAAAGACAAGGAAGTCCACCAGAGCACGGCTATGGCCCTTTACCAGCTGTCCAAAGACCCCAACAATTGCATCACCATGCACGAGAAAGGGGTGGTCAAGGTCAGTGGTAGATGGATTCACGACTCATTACTTCTGCTTTTTTGGTAGCTTATTTTCAAAGTAGTTATTTCTACTTTATTTGGTGATTTCAAGACTATATCTGGCATAATTACATTGAGGAAAATGTGCTTTGGCGTACCGTCACCCTTGTTTTAGCGATGTGTGAAAAACACTGAGTAATAAACTTTGAAAGGCTGCGACTATTTTCAGAGCCTTTGACCGACGGAGCAGAAACAAAGTGGGGTTTTATTCGACGGCGGAAACATGACTCCACTTTCTAGCCGTCATGGGAATTCAGAAAAGCAAACAGCTCAGTGTGTGCGCAGTGCCATTTCTCCGGTAGACCCTAGATGCCATTACAACACAAGTCAAAGGGCTGTAGCTGGGGGTAACTGTTGCTAAGGTCTGTTCCTGGACATCAGGGTAGAATGCAGCAGCGATATGGTTCACGCCAAAGAGTGGGGTTGGAGCTGTTCAAGGCTACAAGGGAACAATGCTTTTTTTTCCGACTCTAAAAGCTACATCCGCCAGCTTTCTTCTTCACTCCAGTTGTGTCGAGTTCTTCCAAAAAAGAAACAAGTATTGTTTTGTCTAACGTACAAGCCTGTCAGGCTTTTTCCAAGCTCCGCTCCAGAGACTGTTTATGTTTGCCTCTGACAGTGATGTGGAGATTTTATGTTAAGATTTCTCTGTAACTGATGTCTTGTCGCAGATGATAATGTTCCCATATTTCAGCATTTTGGGAAAACATTGCTATCTTATTCTATAATTCAATCATGTTTCACACAAAAAGACTTTCACATGAGAAATCTTTATTTGGCCACCGTGCTCCCCCCATAACAACTGCGATATATATTATGAAGTGGTTATGCCATTGCAGCCAGAATTATTTTTCCCATGTTCATTAAATGGTGTGCTTTAGCTTCATCTGCTGTTATAGTGAATGTGGTTCAACACCAGCTATAATTGGTAGCTGGACTGAACATTGGGTGTTCCAAAACAGTTATGTCCAATTTGCAAAAGTCGTTAAGCTGAATGCTTTTTGTAGTTCGAGCCACGACAAAAACTGGACATGCCTTCCTTTTTTGCTCCCAGTGTGTCTATTTTCGAAATTCTAGCGTTTGTATGGGCGTGAGTATGTGCAAATGCGAGTATTACCACCCTCTTTAATCGTTCTCCGAGTTTGCCCTTATTAATGTACCAGTTAGAAGTTGCAACACCACTTCATAATGTATTTTTGGACTTTTAAAGAGCTTAATTACCAAAGGCCACGTAAGTGCAGCAGCATTGCATTTGTTCTTAATCTCAGACATTGAAACACAGGCAGCCTCATTGTTCAGTCTGATACCTGCCTGACCCCGGAGGAAACATTACAGTGTGAGAGCATGTCAATCTTCTCCATACTGTAATGCTCTGCTTCATGATATACAGGCGACTCGTAGACAGAATGTGTTAAAACAATATCTCCTGTGGTTCTGAATAGGTTTATCGAGGATTGATAAAGCGCCCCGTGTCTAATTTACAGCCCTGTGTGACTGCCTCTTTTATTATTGCAACCATATTTCAAAGAGCTTTTTCTTTGCCACCGAGAAGCTTTCAAAACATGTTCACCCACGTGTAGTATACGGTTTCCAAACGGTCGAAGGTCTCGCTTACTCCAACGTTGGTTTAGAAAGTTACTTTCCTGTCTAGCACACTTAATGGTGTATAGCCTGCTCCCTTAAGATCCACAGAGGAAATCATGCATTGAAAAGAAAGTATTTCACACTGGAAAACACATCAGTGGTCGTCTCCTTCCAGAGCCTTCCAGTTTGGTCCAGAATCAATTCATTCTGAGTTTGAACCTCACTTCCATTTGTTTTGGACAGCACCTACTTACACAGGTTCTTTGTTTCTTAAACTTTTCTGTCAACATCCTCTCACGTCGGATTTTGTTGGAGAAAAGGGATTCAGGTGCTCGTTCTCACAGGAAATACAGTACATACAAGGGGAAAGAGAATTTTTCAGCTAAGAGATGAATTACCCTCCCCGTTTGATTTGACATCCACTCTTGGTATCTCACAGTTTTATTCATGTACAAAATCAACATGTCGTCCCCCTGCGCTTTACAGCACTTCCAAAAGGACTTTTGCTGAAACCATAAATCCTTGTAGACAGCTTGAGCCAGCTATTTGTATTAAAGAGGCTCTTTCACGAGAAAAAGATTTTCTGAAGTAAATTGATGAAAATTACAAAACGCGGATGGTAATTATTGGTAATTTTCAACTGAAGGCATTCCAGTGCGCGGCGTTTGCCAAGTCGTGGCATGTATTTGAGGCTTTTGCTAATGTAAGTGAGAAAAACGTTTTGCACTTTTGTTGCCATGAGCACACTTCTGCCCCGGCGTGGTTAGTGTTTGTTTTATTTATTTTTTCTCTCCCGCGCGGTGTGACTTCAGGAGTGAAAGTGCACAGTGAGGCTGTGGGGGGGCCGAAAATGACATCAAATGTAAGGGAAGGAATAAAAAAGCAATCACAGGTTTACTTCTACGGTTTCCTACCCTCAGCTTTTCGTGTAACATGACTTCAGGTTGTGGGTGTGGTGAGCAGATGATACACGTCTGTTATGACTACCATGTTTTTGAGATCAACGGAGGGTAACGTTTTAGAGCCTTTAACTAAATCATCTCTCCCTCACGCCTGGACCAGAAATGTCGAGCCATGTTCTTTATGTTTCACAGGCACAACATTTCTATTATTAATAATGTAAAAGAAAATGAAAATCTGCTAATGGATTGTAGGTTTGAGAAACACTATGAACCAACCCACCATAATGTTGAGTCTGGAACACTGTCTCCGACCCAAACCATGTCGAATACAGTGAATATTAATTGTTACCATCAAATCAGTTAAACACCCCGATGTATGTTAAAGGATCTTGAACATATCTTCTTTAATAATTGTAATGTAACGTTAAATGTCCGCCCCATGTTTCTTTCTTTTTTTTAAAAGTGTATATTATTTTACTATTGCTAGCACTAGCACTATATTTCACTGAGTGAGTGGGGATTTGAATACTTAACAGTAAGCCTTTCCGCATCTTTCAAAGTTTCATTCCCCCCCCCAAAAAAAAAAAGAAATATGTTGAAAAAATGCAAAGAATAATAAATTAGTTAATGAAAAAAAACATCGAAAGAGATAAAACAACAAGCAGTTGATGAATAAAATGGTGTCATCGCGTACTTTTGCATCCCCACTCACTTACAAAACAAACACCCCGCCCCTCCCATTTTGAAAGAGGCAATTTGTTGGAGAGGAATCTTTATTACAATTGCAAGGATTTTTAATATCCTTCAAAGTCTTTTTAACTACCCACATGTTTCTGTCTCAAACATTTGTCCTTGTTCATGCTCAAATGGAGCTGCTGTGATGCAAGGGACATCTCAGACTTGATCTGACAATAAAATGTAACATTTTAATTCTCATCTGCCATGTGACACGACAGGTTAGTCCAGGCTGAACGTTTCCCCTTAAAGTCATTGATTTGAGAGCAGCCCACCCTCCTCTTCGTCTTCCTCTTTAGAGACACAGAAAAAGCAACTTAACAGTCTCTGGCTCGCTGGAGGCTGCAGGGAATGTTGTTTACTTTGACTTCCCTCACCAACTTCCCCTGAGCCCAGCTAAACACTGCTGTCTGTTTGTGCTGTTTGCCTCCTCAGTGGAGTCTAGAACATGGGAATGCTGGGATACAGTGTGGATGGGGATGGGGGGGGGGAGGGGGGCATAATGGCTGTCAGACCTGGCACATGGGAATTTACAAAACCTGCAGGCAGCCGTGGTGCAACAGAGCACACTTAACACCACGACACCTCCTTGTGCGATAAGGTGTGCATGCAACAAGTCCTCCCAGACTTCACCCCCCTCCCTTTAGCCAGAGGGGGGAGCGTGTTCCGCGGCTCCCTTCTTGGAGGTCAGGACTCACTGGAGCTCTCTGAAGTGCAAAATCCTCAAAAATTCACGACTTAGTTTTTCAAACACGGGCAAGTGTTCATGTCAGGCAATATCCAACAAGTGGCGTATTATATTCCTGGGGATCCCAGCTGGGGGGGAAAGAGCGAGCTAGGAAAACGGCCGCAAAGAGAGACACGCTTATCCTAGCCTAGCTGCGTGCTTCGGGAGACCTTATTTGGCGACGTCTGAATAACATGCTATGAGGTTGGCAAAAACGCTGCCTCTGGCACTTCTCAGGCATCCTCTCTTTCCACAAAAGAGGCTTGTTTAGTGGGCTGCATGTTTTCTGGAGTCAGAGGATGTAAGTTTGCTTTTGGAGGTGTTTTGGATGCTATTTAAAAGTCATATCAAACCCCAAAAGCAAATGTTTTCAGAAGAGCTTACATCTTGTAATGCTGCATTCCTTTTCCCACAAAATAATGTGATGATAATCAGGAGGAAGCATATTCTTTTTCTCAGTTTTTCAGCTGGACTTATACTTTGGGTTCACAGCCCTTTCATGCTCACGCACACAAGCTGGCTCACCTCAGCTTTCATCTGTTTTCCTTACACTGTTTATCTTTGTGCTGAAAATCCTGGGAATGTCTTCACTCGGCTTCTTCTTTGGCGGTTTGCTAACCACACAAATGTGCCGAGAGGCGTTTAAGGTTTGTGTGTAATACGGAGAAGGGTCAGGGTCAGCCTCGGCTCTGCTCTGACATGCATACATGAACACAATGATAACTGAGAGGAAATAGATTCTCACGTTTGTAGCACTGATCAGCCGGACACAGATGAGGCAGGAGCCAGTGCTGGACATGATGGGAGAGTTTTGACTAAGAGGGAGAGAAATTGAGAAAATGGAGATTAGCCAGAAGCTTTTAGGATCATTTGATCAGTGGCTGGATGATGGTTTTAAAGGGGATTAGTTCTTGGATGAGTTCCTCTGACGGTGACAGTCTACATATTGTGCTCGGGGTTGCTCAGGATCAACAGGGATGTGGCATTGCTGCGCTGAAACCAGGGAAACAATCCTTACGGTGTTTGAACACCACTTGTAAGCCTGTTGCTTTGTGAAAGAAATCTTCTTCTAAATCCTTTTTTCTTCCCACAAGGCATTGATATATGGCGCTTAAAAGTGCCTCCGACATCTCAGCAGTAACTGTATTTATCAAAGCTTCATTATGTTGAGGAGCGGGGAGTCCTTAAGTGCTTAGTTGAGGGATGTAATGTTGCCGTTGGTTCATTATGGATGTAAACAAGAGCATACAAAATAATTGCCAGTGTGGCTTAGGAAACCTCAGTGGCGCACCGTTGTGATTTTACCCAGAAGCACACACTGAACGAATTTAGATTCACCCATTTAGTATTTACGCTTACGTTTACTTTTATTTTGACTCAACCTCACAGCCGCCCACACACATAACATAGTGATTTTGCTGCAGACAAAACAAGAATAAACCTCCAAAACACATGGTGGTATTCCATATATCCAGTGTGATTCTTTTTGCTTGTTTCTGCATAACCCTTTAACAACTTTAAATGTTCAGTTTTATGGACCCAATAAATGAACCTCCAAAGATAGAGGTTTCTTTAGAGCGCAAACCTTGTTCTGCAATAAGATCTAACGAGATCCATTACACAAGCCACTAATAGTCGGATATAATCTGACCTTTAGAGCGGTGGAAAAGGCTGTCAAGTGGTGTGGTTCATGCTCAGGTTTTTAATGTCGAGCCTGCCCTGCACGACTTTCATCTGAACAAACTTACAGAAGCATGTGCGCTCGCAGCTGTAACCCCTTTGCTGAGGCATGGTTTGGAAGGGTAAAGTTGGACACACACACTGAATACACACACACACACACACACACACACACACACACACACACACACACACACACACACACACACACACACACACACACACACACACACACACACACACACACACACAAACACACACACACACACACACACACACACAGACAGACAGACAGACAGACAGACAGACAGACAGACAGACAGACAGACAGACAGACAGACAGACAGA
>NW_011369947.1:3433149-3459550 GCF_000735185.1 Notothenia coriiceps
ACACACACACACACACACACACACACACACACTGAATACACACACACACACACACACACACACACACACACACACACACACACACACACACACACACACACACAAAGAGGACCAGCCATATCTTTGAAGGATATGCTCGTGGTAGTGTGCAGGCACGTCCAATAACAAAACATGTGCAGAAGCTACTTTATTTAGGATTTAAGGTGAATTAGGACACTGTTGGAAAACGATGATTCTTTTGGATTGTTGGTGCATCCATTTCCAATAACATCAGCCTTTTAAATATGCGTTATCATTGTTTATCACTACTATTCGAATGCTTCAGATGGGCCACATTGCACGTACTGTTGCCGAGTGAAACTTAAAATTAAAAAGAACCGCACCACAGTTGTAAAACTGAATGAAATGTTATGTTTTGAACACAAAAAAGAACATAGCAACTTATCTATGTTTAGGCAAGACAAATACTAGATTTACGAAAGGTTTTGGGTTAAAATAACTTTTAAAATGAAGTTAAACACTTTGTTGGCGTCCAACGTAACACCAAGAGAAGCCTCATGGGCGTGTATCCTGCGTTTGGTTTTCCATCTTGTGACTAACCCCAAACTCCACCCTTTATTGAGTATCTTACTTTGTATACCATGTTACCTGACTTGTGCCTTTTATCGTGTCATCAAAAAACAGTTTGTTGTCTTGTTTTGTTCCATCTTTCCTTGTGATAAAACCAGCTAGTATGTGTCCAATGCCCCTTTGACCCATAATATCTATCTATACCCACTGACATGGCCTATTTAATAGGCTGGTAACATCCAACCGGGCCCTCTGTTCCTGCTGCCAACTGTAAACTCTGTCCTTTGTACCCCTGCAGCCACTCATCCACATCATGGGCTCTGATGAAGATATGCTCCAGGAGGCTGCTGCTGGCTGCGTGCGCAACATCCGACTCCTGGCCCTGGCTAATAGGAAGGCTGTGTTATTTCATTGACATTAGATGATCACAGCATCCCTGGAAATCTAACAGGGACTGCTCAAAAAACTACCTAAGAATCTGTCTGGTTGTACCTTATTTTACTTACCTTCAAATAAAATGTATAACAACTACCACAAGTGTTGAATATGTTATATGTGACAAAGGTTTCAAATAAAATGTTCTGTCTTGACTGATGTGTGTGTATTTATTTGCGCGTCTGCTTCCGTTCTAGCGGGCACATTTTTATCCAAAGCTCCGTGTTTACATCAACTACCTCATCACGAGTTCATACAAACATTTTAGGAAGCCCTCTCCTCGCTCTCTGACTGTGATAATAAAAATAAACGCTTCTTGTTAATGTTTGATCTCACGCCAAATACCCCGTACGTTGTTCAGCGTGAAACTCTCGCGTTTTCTGCAGTCACATTCCGTAAGTAATCCACACAAGACCACAATATCTAAACAAGTTCCACATCTGCATCTAATGCAGTCTGTAGACTTCTGTCCTTGCAATGAGATATTAAAACACAGAGTTACTCACCAGCTCGGAATACTGCACAAATGTTCTGTACAAAAACCACATGAACAAAATAAGAACACTTTAATTCAATGATAAATGGTAAAAACACAACTATAACAATCAGGAATATGAAACTCTGTCCTGTCTCAACTAAATATATTATGTAGAGGAATGAATCAGGATTTTCCACATTACTTGCAATTTATTTAATCTAATTTGACATTCTTTCAGGGCATTTATTTTAAACTAGCTTATTATTTTGTCTGTAAAAACTAAAATGTTGGATATATTTTGCCAGTTGCGATCATCTCGCTACCAAAGCACTTGCATGCATCGACAATAAAACTATGTAATGAAGGATTTACTTTGGAAAATGCAGAAAATTGCTGTGCTTTTTCCAAAAAGTAATTATTTGTGTTGCTAAATATCTTTTTAAAAGGCTATTCTACACTGCACATATTTAGACAATGCCACAGTAATGATGTGTGTGCGTACGTCATTGCAGCTGATCCGGTTTCGTCTGATTCTTTTGTCTTCTATTCTTGTTTATTATAAACAGGCCATGTCAGGCTTGACAGCGTTCTGCACAGCAGGTTTCAGTAAAATACTTTTGGCCTCCGCCGCCGCTGCCCTCTCGCGTGTCTGTCAGCCTCTTTGTCTCTCTGATCCCATTGTCCTGGTCCCGGTTAGCTCAGATGCTCAGCACCCAACCACAGAGGCTGCCACAAACTCCCATGGGACGTTCATCATTAATATCAGCCACGTGCTAAGATAGAAAATTAGCAAAACATTGAAAATATGTGGTTGAAAATCTTCATCACTCTTTGAAGTTTAAACACAACCAGCTGTAAGCAGGGGTCAGTGGAAGAGCGCGTATGGCGGAGAACTCTGAAGAAGCAACTTCCTTGAGAAAAAAAACGTAACTAGGAGCTGAAGGAAGCCACTGTCTACGAATCATTCAGAGCAAATAAACTCACAATGATTAATGGCTCTTTAATTCCATGCAGCTAGCTTTATAACCTCTGCGACATACCCAGTGTCAAATGTGATACTGTTTAAAGGGAAAGGATTTAGTCAATTCAAACAAACAAAGAGGGAGACATTGTTTTCTTCTTTGAGCGTTGCATAAAGTTTCCTTTTCTCATGCAGATGTTTTTTTTTTCATGCTTGTATATTTAGCTATCTAATTTCTCATGAAATTAAGCCTGTTTCTAGTTTCTTGAAGTGTTTAAAGGAATATATCAACATTTTTTGGAACAGATTATCTGCTTTGCTTCCAAAAGTTAGAGTCACTTAATAATATAAAATACAATATTTATCTCATATTTGTACATCAATTCTTGGTCTTTTTTAAATATATTTTTGTATATGGACAAAACAAAAATAATGGGCTTCAGAGAATGGTGTGCATTACGTAGCCAGGCTAGCTGTTTCACCCTGCCTCTAGTGTATGCTAAGCTAGGCTAACACATCCCAGCTCTAGCTCCATACAGTACAGATATGACACAAATATGATCTTGAGTTTCTCTTCTCTCTCTTGGATGAAGATCGTATAAATACATTTGACAAAATGTTAAACTTTGAATGTTTGAAGAATTTGGACGTTCAATTCTACTGTGTTGTAGTCATATGGGGTAACTGTTGGCTTTCTGTAGTAACCTGATGTCAAAGCAAACAAGAAACCTTTTGCAGAATTACTGCAAATTGGCATCCCATCATGCCTTAGAACTCGGTATGGTTGGTTTGCCAAATGTACAACACTTTTTCTAAAGAAACGGTTCTTTAATATCCTTTCTGAACCTGATATTAAACCCAGCAGAGCACTGGGGACACGCCGAGAGGAAGTTGGTTTCAGGAGCATGGCCCTCAGGCCCATCGGTCATAAAGCCACAGTTGAGTGTATTAGCCGATCCACAACCCTCTGAGAACAGAAACTGCCACTTGTTTTGGCTGGCACGTCCGACACAGGGACATTATTCACGAGAAATGAGAGGTTATGCCTCCACGCCTCGGCAGAGGCAGCAATTACGTCCGGGTCCGGGCTTTCTGGTCGCCGTTTAAGATCTGATACTTCTCATCGCTTCACTGAAGGGATAGAAATAGTGCAGGGATATCCCTGATGTTGTTGCTCTTGTTTTGAGGTGGGCCTTGGCATCTGCCACACCCCTGTACCTCAACAGTTCCCCCCGTTGACCTGTTCTTCACCCTGTCCTGACTCCTGAAGGGGTTTCCCATAGGTCAGAGTGATGGATGCAACCACAGTCAAGGACTTTCATTATGCATCACATAAGACTTATGTGTGGAAATCCGTTCTGCAGTGGTGAAAACAGTCTGTCCACATTTTGGGTGGACAGAGTAATAAATATATATATCACTTATTTTTACAGTCAGGCAGACCTTAAGAAAACGTGCTGGCTATTGTGATAGCTCAATTGTTTAAAAATGGAACAGCTCTTTTGAAGTTTTTTAAAGATCCTACATCTCCACCAGCATCCAGCAGCACATTTTCATAAAAGAAACTAATGAACAGTAAAATTCCTTTCCAAATATTAGAAGTGGCTTTCTCTACCCTTCAGTGTTTAAGGACCGTTTTTTAATATAAAATCACAAACTGTTGCACAGCAGTGGCAGCAGCAGCAGGATTTGCTTGCGATGTTGCCATTAATAACATGCGCATACAAAGCGGCCTCTCAGAGCTCCATCCAAACAGAGAGCAGTGCTCTCTGGTAGCTGACGAGGGGGTGAACACGGCTCCTGTTCTCAATCTGTAACTTAGCTTTTATATCATTACAGTATACTCACGCCACTGGGTCTGCATCTTCATCACAAGGTCTGCTCTCCATAATCGTGACATTCCCTTCCGTAAAGTGCAAATAACAACCTGGAATGAAAACAAATAAACAGCGGAAATGTGTGGGCAAATACCACAGTGTCTGGGTGCAAGAGTAATGTCTCCAAAAAAGGTCTCAAATATATTAATAATACAATGTTTGGTCCAGTCAGATGTGGCTTTGGACATAACAAGGGTGAGGATTGTAATAACTTTTTTAAACATTACATTATGTTATCCCAGATTTTCATCACAATCCTAACTATTATACTGTACAGCAAATCATTTCATTTGATCACAAATCCCATCTGTGGTTTATTAGTGTGCTTTTTTGTTTAATCATACACACACAAATGAATGTATCGAGCACAGAATTGATTTGTCTAATGTTTTATCTACTTATTAGTATATATAGATATATATATTTTTAGAACTCATTGTCCAATTTGCATCCAAGTCAACGCTTGCTGGCTGTTTCTCGAGTTCGCAGAAATAGTTTCTACCCTTGGGTTTCTCATTTGATAGAAGTTGCGTATAAACCTGGGAACAAAAAGCTTGGAGAGCTTCAGTATTGTGACTGACAAGCACTGGCCAGCTAGCATGTTAGCGGTTAGCTCTACATAAACGCCAAGACAGGGGGCTTAATTATGCTGTGCAACTTTATGGTTAGACAATGCCTTAAGAAATATGAGCCTTGAATTGCAGCACATGCAACTTTATTAAACCATTGACTATATTCACATGAATACGTGAGGCAGAGCAGAGTGGAGGAGACTGTGTGCAGGACTTCTGTCAGATTAGTCCTCTCAGCTCATCCTGAACTGCTACGCTATCCAACATCTAAGCATTTCTAATGAAACACTCTTTACTCCCCGGACTTCATGTCTCTCTGTTGTAGTCAGTGTAAAGTTGGAAGGAGGGGGGCCCGCGGTTTAGGATATGCCTGTCAACCACATTAACAGATCATAGCTTTCTTTTTTCTGTACCTGACCTTGAAATTGAGGAAATTGTGAAATCGTAGACACCATTGCTGATTTGAGGAAACTTGGAAGGTCTGACTCAAGCTTTTATAAAATCACGCTGATTGGCTTCAAACGGTTACTGCATCTTTTTTGAAGAAACAACATGTATTGTATTGTATGCTGTCTTTTTCACTCTGCAACTTTCTTTGTACTCTGACATGTGATGACGTTCCGAGTACTTTTCAGCTTTGTGTTCACAGCATGACCTGCAGCCTTTCTGGACCTTTTACTTCTCGCCGTTACATCAAAGTTGAAAGGAGAGGATACTGATAGCCAACAGGCAGTCACATTCATCTGCAGACAAAGGATAATGTCTGATAAAGATAAAAAATGCCAAGCTCCTCGCACAGCAGACAGTGATGAGTTGGCACACGCTCCTAGCTGCACAGCTGTGCACCATAAGCCGGGCCAGGTTTCCCTAGCTGGATCCTGAACCAACCTGAGAGCTCTGTATGGCACCCAACCAAAAATGATATTATCCCAGAGTTTTCATCACAATCTTTTCATCAAGCGATCACAACTCTGGACCTGAGGGGAAGACATGCAACTGAGGGGAATAGCACCAAATCAACAAATCACCAGCGAGGCATTATCGAACATCCTATTTCAAATCTGTAACTGATTGCGCACTTCAAGACATGAGCACACAGTGCAATACTGCTAGGTGCTGCCGGGTTAAGCTTCTTCACAGAATTAAGAGTTTGTAAAAGTGGTCAATTAGGCAAATGTTCAAAATGCATTTTTCTGCTTCGGTCTGGTGTTGTTTCCTTTTCATGTGGCATTCTCTTCCATCAGACTCGTCAACTCTAAATGTATTTTTAAGTCCTGCTCTCACTCTGACATTAATAAATGTCCTTTCCCTCCGCGCGATGCATAAATAACACCCTGTTCCAGTCTAGCTCACTTGCTGTCTGTCAGATTGCCCGAGCATTCCCAAATACTTCGGAGCTTTGCAACTGTCTGCTCACAAAGACAAATACCTGGACACAACCAAAGATAGCACGACCGGAATTATAGAGCCGACGAAACTCGAATAACAGAAACATTTCACTGAAGTTTTCTCACTGGCATTATAAACAAGTAAGTCAAATATGACTGTTTGTTATTCCAACAGAGTGAGTAGTTCTGGCAAGGCTTGGGCGCACACAATTGTAAGCTTTGTCTGATTTAATTCTACTTGGATCACTGGTGCAACAAAATCAGAGAGTCCGGTCCACGATGAAAGCTTGTTTTCTGACAGATGTATCCATCGCCTTCATGCACACTGCATACTGAATTGGCATCTCCTCCCTATGAAGTAGTATGTGCCTCCATAGTAGCCATTTGTGTATTCTTGGATAGCCATTTTTAGAGAGACAACAGAGGACGGGACGGTTAAAAGAGCATTGGGTGTTCCAAGTTGTAATTATTTTGTACTGTAATTTCAGGGAGCAATTTGAGTGACTTCTAATGACACTTGGTTTTATCACTTGATTACTTTTAGTAGACATGGACAGACAGACAGCACAGATTGCTTATTAGTGTCCAAAATGTTTAAAACCCCCCTGAAAACAGTAATTGGGTCATTTTAGACAACCTGCTAATTTTCTCTTCGGTCACATTTTCCACCAAAGTTGGCAAACTGTGGAACAAATATGTCTGTGGCTTTGCAAGTAGTCCGTGTGCTAAAGCATGTAATTCCAACTTGGTTTACACGGCGAAATTAAGTCCAAGTCTGGAGTGAAAACATCGTCTTAAAGGAGGGGGGGAAGATTGTGGGTGCAGAGACTGGGGTTTTAAAAAATAATTTGGATTGTAATGGCGTAAGGTGTTGACATTGAGCTAAGGCTGATTTCAAGTAATAGCCACCTTTCATAGCCAGATCCTTTAATACACGTTGAATGATGGAGTACCCCAAGGCAATAACAGGGTGTTCTCTGCTGGATCCATGATGTATAATGAATGTCTGCTTTTCAATTTAGCATTCAGTGATTTCCATTTGTGGCAGTACGATGTGGCTCTTCTAATGCCTGTTTACAATACTGTGTTTTTTTTCAAAACAGGAACATTTGATTTGCTCAGTACGCGGTGTGTCTTCTGAAGGAATCAGAATTAAATTGGAATTTAAGGGAGAAAACAAAAGTTACGAGTGCAAGGAAATAAAACTTTCAGTCCAACCACACTCTGGCAGGCCAGACCAAGCCCACATACAAACAAACTCCAGTAGATGTGATATAAAACAATACAAGACTCAATGGCATATGTACATAAAACATGTACAGAGGTTGGATGTAAGAACGGAGCTTTACTGTAGAACCAGTTCCCAAAAATACACTTACGTACAGCATTTCAATTAAGACATTTTGGTTTAAGGAGGTAGGGTAACGTTAAACTCAGGTTTCCGTTCCTGTTTTGTATGTAAACAAAGGTCCATATGTTGGCATACCGAGTACAAGATATCTGATATTAATCAGTATATGGATGTGTTGGAAAATGGCTTTGTATGTATTGTATTTGGAGACAGCAAATGGCAAAAGATAGAAAAATGATGGCCCAGTCAAACCAGCATTTCAAATGTAAAGTTCTTTATTGTTTTCATGTGTTTAACAATAACAGAGAAAGAGAAGCAGTTACTGGCAATGCAATTTTAGACTTTAGGTACCTGCCAACAATGCTTAATAAACAAGGAACAAACAAAGTAAATGTTAACGTCAATAGATATTAATAAAAGTTATACAAAGTGTGGAACGTTTCAGACATACATACAGTTAGTGCAAACATAGTGTATGTATTTGCATGATAAGAAGTTATTAATTATATATATATATAGAGGTGTAAAGTATACAAGGGCAATGTGAAGGTTTATAGGTACAGTAACAACAGTGGTGAGCTCAGAGTTCAGAAGTCCTATGGCCTGTGGGTCAAGCTATCCCTGAATTTGGTTGTGAAGGACCGGTTGCTGCGGTAACATCTGCCAGACGGCAACAGGCAGACAAGTTTCTGGCCGGGGTAATTGGGGTCTTTGATAATCCCTTTGGCTTTCTTCCAGCATCGCTGCATGTAATGGTCCTCCATTGATGGTAGGTCCATCCTGGTGATGTGCTGGGATGTTTTCACCCCCCTCTGTACAGCCTTATGGCACAAACCAGACCTTGATGCAGCCAGTCAGTATACTCTTAGTGGTACACCTGCAGAAGTTATCCCGGAGTCCATGTTGTAACCTACTTACCCTGGTGTGGTGATAAGGAAGATCTGCAGTCTTGCATTCTTCATGATGCAGTTGGTGGGCGATTTCAGGTCAGAACCTCACTGATGTAGACCTTGGGGATCCTCCAGAGTGCATACCTGGATTTCCTGTACACATCCAAAACACCTGCATTGTAAGCATTGGATTGGCCATGCTTCAAGCTTGCCACCGACTATCCTGTACACCCATTGTTTCTACCTCCGCATAGTTATCCCCAGTACAACATAAATTGGCAATGTTGACCAATAGCAACCAGCGTTGACAGTCCAGACCTTTGAGGGAAAAGAGAGCCAGAGAGACCGCAAAAAGTTATGGTTTAATGCAATGAGATAGGAATCGATAGGACAACTGTGACCCTTGAATAGACTTTTCCCTGTTTGCAACCAAGCTTTCAAACTTGCTGACTGACTGGCTTTCTGTTATAAATTCAATTCCAAGACAGGACAAACCCAATGACATCAATATGACATCATCACGATTGACTTGACAAAGCTCCTTCAGGGCCACAAACAACATTTTGTAACTGTTTTCACAGGCTGAATTGTAGCTACTCCGTACAACAGGGCAACTGACTTAATGTTAAAAACATTGTGCAACATAAACTCGAATATTTATGAATTTAACTTTAGAGGGGTGACGTGTCCCAGAGTTCCATGCACCATGTAACAGGTAATAGAAACAGTCAGGTTTCACATGAAAGTCTATTTTTAACCATTACAGGAATGCTTTTCTGAGCTCCTGTATCATATGAGCACAAATTGCCAATATCTGCACAATGTTTCAGCTGTCTGAAACTTCAGACTACAAATATTGGTCTATTGGATTTGGTGCCAGTCTTTCAAAAACATTATTGGTCAAATCCAAGTGGCTAGCAGAGTGACAAAGATTAGATGACAAAGAAAGCAGATGCCAGTGTAATTCAGGAACTCTAGCTTGAGATGAAACAGAGCTGTGTACAAGAGACGCCTGCAGAGTTCCTGCCACCAACCCCTCCCAAGCAGGACATCATGATTAATGTCGTGCTCCTACCTGTTGAATCGTTTTGTACGCCCACACTGGACAAAAGGCAGGAGTCTGAAACAGAGATATAGTGAGCCAAAGCAGAGGCTACATAGATGGTGAATTAAGATAAAAGAGATGCTTGTGACAAGCCCATATTTCCCCATCCCTAGAGACGGTCGCTCTTATCAACAGGTTTAGAAAACAGCGACAGGGTCACAGGAGGTACTGTAACAGAAGTTCCCTTCAGGCGACAAGAAAAACATACATATTGTGTCGAACCTGAGAAAATAAACTTTCCCCAGACTTAATTAAAGTGATTAAATGACTGGGTCATTCATTGGATGTTTGCACAAGCTGTTAGTAAAAGTAAACTTCCCCCATTAAATGAAAATAAGCACAAATAAACAATAATTACATGGATCCCTAACCCTTCATATGGCTCTTGCTGCTTAGTCACGTCCTTCGAACCACTACTTTGGATAAACCCCAAGGGAACACACAGCTGAGGGCCTCAGAAGCCATGAGTCATGGGCCCATAATGTGACAGCTTTTATAATGGAAGTCAATGAGAGGGTGCATCAGGAGTAATCGGCCGTGGCATGGCTATATACAGTAAGAATCTCTCTTTTTTGCCAAAAGTTACTAAAAGCAGCTGGGATTGTTTTTTGTTGGAATCTGGTGGAATAATTATCGTTGCAGCAAAAGCACTGATATTGCCTAAGGAAGCTTTGAGAAACTCTTCTAAAAAAAGGTTACTCATAAGGTCTTCTAAAAACTAATGGGAGAGCTTGACTATTTAAATCCTTCCAATTGGAGCTATTTGTGTGCCAAATGTATCTTTTTTAACTGCTGGATATTTCTTTGATCCTGCACCCATCGTTTTGGGCACTGGGATCATTTAGGACCAAGGTGTGATCTTCAGTAGAGAAATGTTATACAGTCTTTACAAGCATCCAAAACAGGTTTACTGCACTGTAAAGTATGCCTGCAGCAGACAGTTCGTAATAGGTTTAACTCCATGCACAGTGTAGGGGCTGTAAAAAATGTCGCTTTCACCAAGTGGCTCGGTTACAAAATCTGAAGACTTTCCTCTGTATGCAGAGTCCCAAATTCCAAACTATGGTAATTTGTTTAACTTTATGGCATTTTTTGACAATTCAGCCCCAAGGCTCAATAAGAAAGTTGGGAAAGCATTCAAATCAAAGACACAAAGTGGCTCCAAAAGTTAATTTACTGCATGTCAATGGTTTCTTGACATTTGATAAATTGCACATTTAGCCTACTTATTTGGATATTTGCCTTTTTATGGTAAATTATCCAGGTCTACTGGTTGCTTGGTAACACAACTTTAAAACTGTCATTTTTACACAAATGGAAGTTTTGTTTTTTACTATTTGTATACAGACTCCCAATACAAATATAACGTGTTAATAAGTAAGCTTCAGAAGTGCTGGTTGGTGGATTTTGTTATGCTAAACTAAGCTAGCTCGATGCTAGCATTTCTTACATTCAAATAATTCCGAGGTTAATTGTTATATTAACCATTGATAAAGCAATTAGTTATTAAGTGTTTCAAAAACAGGAAACAAAAGATATATGATGATGGAAATGTACTTATTTTTCCCGAAGACTGCATTAGCATTGGGAGAGGAAGATGTTTTCCCATGTCAGTTGGATACATTTGCTTCAAGAAAAGTGACACTTTCAGACTCCACCAGGGATGCAGTGATTTTAGACAGCTACTTTTTGCAGCGTGATGCCTCCCTCCCTCTCCCTCTCTCTCCCTCCCTCTCTCTCCCTGCGCTGGCCCCGGCCCCAGAATCGGCGTAAAGCATCCACAGTATGTTCGCAGGCTCGGGCTGTGTACTAGGAAACATGAGCAGAGTGAGATATTCAGAGTCCGGGGTGGTATGGAGCAGGTCGCTGGATAAAGCCGAGCAGGAGACGGCGGTCCGTGTGGTTTGAGCTCAGGATCTCAGGACGGGAACATGTGAGCAGGGAATGGGCGACTGGAAACAGGATTATTGTTCTACACGCAGGAGGGCCCGGGACAGGTAACTAACCCAGATACACTTACACACACAGTTTTAGGAATATATATCAAGATTTGGAACCATGATGGAGGGATAAGCGCACCTAAACTTTACCAACTTTGAATGGAAGTGCTGTTTTATTATGACATATAGTTTGAAATAAAGCCTAGATTTAAAACATAATTTAAACATTTATTAAAATTTCACTGCCAGTATTATGTTTTTGTATCACTCTATATTGGCTGCTATTGGTGGCACCGCATCTATCCCGGTGACACATGCAATATTCAACTTGCACAGAGGAATTCCAAATTGAAAGTGAAGAGGAAAACACAATTTCACATTTCTGCAGCCTGCAGAATTGTTTGTTTTGCATTTAAAAGTGAGAGCACCGACCAAAAATAAATCATGCAGGATTTGTAGTGACATGCCACCGCAGAGCAGAGGAGACATGGCAGCAATATTCAACATGCTTGGAGTTAAAAAGCACTTTAAAAAAAAAACCCAAATCAAGATTTGACAAGCCTAACCACCCAGTCTGAAGGCTACCTTAGTTTCACTGAAGTAAATTATATGTTCTCACAAGATGTTTGTTGAAAATATGCAAAATAGAATTGAGTAGAATTGTGTTACTTCAGGTTTTAATCTGAGTTGGAGATTGAAAAGGCGTTTTAATAGGCATTTTTCGCACTCATTAGCCAAATATATTATCATGGAGCAGCTGTCTCCACTGATAACACTTATATTCCCTCTTTGGATTTCTCTTTTTCAAATCTATTTGTAACATTTAGTGCACACCCAACTACGTGCAATTATTTCTATTGTGTATGCGTTACAAGAAGCTTTTTATGCATGGCACTTGCAGTCGCAAATGTTTACAAAGAGCGACCTTATAATGACGCATCACAACAGCGCCGTTACGCACGGCCCGCCTCAGTTTAAGACTGTCTGCAGGCTGCTTCATTCAGTGTGTTTGTATGAGCAGACACATAGTGGAGGTCAACTTTATCACACACCAGAGAAGGATCAGAATGTATCAGAGAAATGTGTGTTTTCCAGGAGAAATATACTTCTTTTTTGTTTTTCAGCAAGCAAAAGTTATATTTTAGTTTACGATTGCATCACGGTTGTTAGGTTTACACTTCGTTTGTAAAATATCCACTCTTGTTCCACAGGAGAGACACGGGGACACTGACAAACCAGGGGAGATTTTTGTTTTAATTTTTTAATAAATCGTGGACATATCTGGCCAAAGATGAACACCATTGTGTTTAACAAGCTGAGCAGCCAGGTCCTGTTTGAGGAGAAGGCGAAAGAGGTGGAAATGAGCAGCAGAAATTATCTAGAAGTGATCGAGGGGCAACATCCAGACCTCCTCTCCAGCAACCACGGCATCAGAGACAACCAGGCCATCAGACACAGGCGGAACGGGTATGTGGAGCATTCTGCTGCGTTTAATATGAGACTTTGTTGACATGTCCGGGTTTACTGATGAAGAATACCTCGGGTATTCCACTCAGCATAGCAGTATCAGTTACAGCACATAAGTGGCGTACAAATATGATTTTCGTTATCAAAGTTCTGTGAGGTTCTAACGTGATGCATAATTAAGACGGGTAAAAAAGATCAAGCTCAAAAACGTGTTCGGTAAAAAGTCTTAAGAATTACATTGGTGCTCTATGTATGTGGATAATACTCCTTGAGTTTCTATTTATTCAATTTCGGATTAATAAAATAACTCCTGTTGAATTGCGCATTTACGCATACAAATTAGCACCTATAAAATACCAAGTTCTTTTTTACGATCTACAACTGCAACTACTAACTTATCTGCATCTCAAATTTGAAACTCCAATTTAATTATAGAGTCCGGATGTTTTTTATTTGTGGTTTAGTGCAACAGGATCTGATGGCTCAGGGAATTCATATTTACCGTTTTTCCAATCTGGTCCTCATTTAGGTGTTGATGTTCACAGCTAATCTGGAAATTAATAAGTAGGTCAGCCGTGTTCAGTAGTGGGTCTCATAGTATACATCTGTTTCCAATAAATAAATGTGCCCTTTAACTCTCTGTGTGGTCTAGTCAATCACACAGGAGCCAAGTATTTTTTCTTTAAATCATATATTTTATTTTCCCTCTATGTGACTGGGAGCAGGTGTAAGAAAAATATCACGTCACTCTGTTATTAGTTGCCTATTATATGCATGTTTATTGGGTCAATGTGTCATAGAGAGCAGAAGGACAGCTTCATAATCCTCCTCAAGGACTAACCATCAATAATAAGAAACAATGTTATGAGCTGATGTGATTGTGAGACGTCACCTCTAGGGAAGCATCAGTGTTAACGAAGAACAATTAAATTATTAAACAGAGGTGTGTGTGCGTGTGTTTTACTGTTTAGTTCAGAACACGGAGCGAAATGTCCTTACGGATGTTCTTACTGATCTAGATTACAAGGAAAATATTTGTAGAACATGAGGCAGACTTGAGGTTAGACTCAAATATGTTACATCTGCAGTCAGTGGAGCTTTTTGGTGAGATAAAGGGAGAAGCGGAGCACAGCACCATACTGACATCTACAGGTTCATAAAACCTGGGGGAAGGTGAGCCTTCACACACCAGGACCATCAGGCTGCTCAAGACGAAAAAAATGTTAATATCCTTTAAGAAATTATCCAATCAGTGTTGCTGAATAAGACATTCACACTGATTTAAAAAAAAAATCTTGTATACTATCACTACAATATTTTTTAAAGTGCATTTTATTGGCTTTACTCACCACTGAGTGACTGATTTTGAACTTATATATTTCTAAAAGTAAAAAAAAAGTTTGGATAGGAGAACTGTTTGGACTGAAAATGAGTTATTTTTCCAACATATATATTCCTACTGTGATGTTTTTATAGCATCCTCAGGACATGTGTCATAGCCCTTTTTTCGTAAAAGAAAACCAGAAGTATAATTTCAAGATTTTTTTGTCAGTCCCTTGTGTGGTGGCTTGGCTGTGAATTGGACCCGGCTGTGAATGTGACCCGGCTACATTGTTCTTGGTCCACTTCTCCTTGGGTGTGAAATGTTAATCTGGCAAAAAAACGTATGCGTCTGAGCAAAAAGTTTTTGTTTGTTTTATAGCAATGTGCTGGTGGTTTGTGGGACACGCAAAGAAAAATAAACTGTGATTGTCTGCGTGTACCTCTCTCTTTCTGCTTCTGTCTGCTTCAGCCTCCTTCTGTCTTTTGCTATGTCTTTCTTACTTTTAATCCAACCTTTCTTACTTTAATTGCAGTGCTTTGGGTGAGAAAATTGCATACTTTATAGAGTGTTGTTCGCATATGTGTCATGACTAACATGCAGGACTCCACTTTAAGCATCACAACAGAGTAACAAAAACATAATCCTGTTTGTTTGTATTACTTAAAACCAGATACAACTCACATTTTTGAATTGATAAATACAAATCTAGGCTTTTCTCCAACATTTTATCTGATATAATGAACACATGATGTTTCTAATAAATGCAGAATGTCAAATCCTCCGTCTTGAAGCGAGACAAAATCCTGCGTTATTTGTTGGCAGATTCTAAATAAAATTAAAGTAACATTATAAAAAAATTATAATAATTGTGCTGGACAAAAAAAGAAGTGTCCAGGTTTAGATTTCAAACCCCAAAATTCAGATATGCACGGCTTATAGGTTATATTTGTAGATGTACATATACCTCATTATTAAGTGTGGTATTTGGCTGACCTTTTCTTTCTACCTGCTCCTCCAAAGGGGTCGTCCCGGTGGCGGTAAAGTGCGACACAAGCGTCAGGCCCTGCAGGATATGGCGCGGCCGCTCAAGCAGTGGCTCTACAAGCACCGAGACAACCCCTACCCCACCAAGACGGAGAAAATCCTGCTGGCCCTCGGCTCGCAAATGACCCTGGTTCAGGTGAGTCTCCTTTCTGCTTCTTATCATACTAGTCATGTAGCAAATAAAGAAAAAATAGAATGCAGCCATGCGTGTGATCAGTGAGGGGAAAAAAGTGAACTTTGATTTATGTGGTGGAGTTTGGGTCTAATTAGGTCTGAAATTTGGATTTTGACTTGCATTTGTAATAAGGAGGCTGTGAGTAGTGGGCTGTTTATTTTTACAGTATGTAATGACCTTATTTCTACTTTCTTCCAAGAGCTACATTTGGAAAATTCTTTTTAATTTCACTCAAATGTGACAAAGTGAGTGTGACTAATATTTGAAGTTATATGAGTCGGAGGTGTCCAATATTTTCGATTTATGAGACCTCCTTTTTATTAGTCTTGTCAATCATCCAAAAAAAGTGGTTTTATTTATTGTATCGTACATTTTATTGGCATGAACAGGTGAGGAATGTATAATATAAACATAGTAGGAACAAATACAGAATATTGATATCTTCAGTCCTCTTCTTTGGTTTATCTCCTATTTATCCTTGAGCCCATTGATAGCCCCAAGCTGCTGCTTAGGATCCCCAGGTCTAGATGTAGTAATACTGTAGTATTATTACTGTATGTTTCTCATATGCTATTGCACCCTCTACTGATAATACAAGAGTACAGTGGACTACCAGACTTTAGCAACTGACCACTGAGAGGAAAAGCCGGTGGGTATGAGTGTGTTTGGTGTCTGGCGCTTGCAGCTGTGTGTGTACAGTATCATCTGGCTGACAAGGTCACTGATACGGCCTCACAAAGTCTGCGGCGGCTTTTCGGGCCGCCGGCCACAATGCTTAATCTGGTTCTCATTTTGGGGGAGCCTGATGGAGCTGTTTGTTTTGGTGAGGGCGAGCAGAGTGCAGAGGAATGCTTTGTATTGGACACCGGGATGCTGTGCAGCGAACACACGCACACGTTTAAAGCTGACACCCAAATACCAGCAGCCGTGTCAAAGGTCGGGGGATGAGCCCGATGACAGGCATGTGAATGATTTTCAACACATTTTCCAACGCGGGGGTTCTTCCTTTTCTGTGCGTATGTTTGTTTTGAATTTCTTACATCTTACATTATTTGACCCTTCGATCTTTTACTGATGTGGTTAGTCTGCTGAGATTATTTGGTCAATTTATTGAATAGTTGATCGACAGAAAAGTGATATCTACAATTTTATTTATCACCTAAGTTATCAAACAAAATGTTTTTAATTCTGTTTCTCCAACATGAGAATGGTAAGAATATTGAATATGCAATTATAAATGACATGTAAATGGAATATAGGTATTATGGTGACGAAAAAAACTATGAATATAAAGACATGATCTTAATGTGCTGGGTGTTTTCATTTTTAAGTAAACAATTGATGGATTATTGGAATAATTAATCAAAAATCTTTACATTTTTTATTATTATTAGTTGCCGCCCCCAGAGGCCTCTTTTCCCTGCCTATTTGTTCATGGAACCTAAAAAATGCCCATTTCTTCCACTGTTTGGTCCAATCAACCCACCGCTGCCAGCAATGGAGAACGCATCACTTCCTGTGCATTTTCCCCTGGAAACACCAACCTGGCACCAGGTGTTTTAAGCAACTAAATCTGTCATGTTTTAGCAAAACAGCCCCTTTTTTCCATGTAAACATTGTAAATTATTTCTTTAAAGTTTGTACTAATATAACAGTGCCATCTCTCCATCATTGTTCAAATCCCTCGCCGTGCCTGCATGCTGTCTGATCGACGGTGCGTACAGTTCAGACAGGCCACGGGTGAGAGAGCTGGTTTGGCTCCCCCTTTTTTTAATCTATTTGGGTGTCATCTGAGCAGGCGTGCCATCCCATCCCATGTCTTTTCTCCCACCCCATTGACAGCCATCTTCCCTCCAGCCCTCATTAGCGAGCCGTCCCACGCCTCGCCTCGTCTCACCTCGCCCCCCCTCCGGCGGAGCCACATGTACTAGATGCCGCCTTCCCCCTGGAGTGCCACAGCACTGGGCTCGAGACAAAAGGATGTGGGATGGTCTTAGTTAACGAGAAACACGATACTGGAAGAGGGGATCAGAAAAATAAGTACTCTAGCATAAGGCCCCTGTCCCAGCCCCTTCATAAGCCGCTTGAAGTCTATTGAGCATGAAAAGTTATTCTAGTATAACATCTAATGGTCTGCCTTCCCAGGGCAAGGAAGAGCGCCGGCTCGAGTGTCTTTTTTATTGCATCTTGAAGACACTGTTGGAAAAAAATGTATTATTGGAAGGAGGCTGGGAGTCCAGAATAAGCACGGGAGACGTTCATCTCGGTCGGAACATTGGTTAATGAAACGTTGCGTTCACTGGCCCTTCAGCGTTTGGAGGGTGTTTAATGTTTCAACATGGCGTTGATATAGTGAAGATGCATGCTGGGGTGTCTCTGTGAAGTGTCTGGGATGTTCCTTAGGGCTGCTCTGCAACCTGACTCTGCTTCTGTGTCTCTTGGTTTATCTCAATGAGACTAAAGAGGCAGAGAGCAGACGTCTTGGAAGGGAAGTAGAGCTGTTTGGAATCCTAAAGTAATACATGTTATTTGCTTCCCTCATTCCTATTGCTCTTTTCTCTCAGGTATCCAACTGGTTTGCGAATGCCAGGAGGCGACTGAAGAACACGGTGAGGCAGCCAGACCTGAGCTGGGCGCTGAGGATCAAACTCTACAACAAATATGTCCAGGGCAATGCGGAGAGGCTGAGCGTCAGCAGCGAGGACAGCTGCTCAGACGGTACGCCTCGACTGCATCCAAAATCACATTACATTTAATTTAAGCTTTTATCGCGAGCTTTTTTACAATAAGCGCAATCAACCATGTGGATATAAACCCAGAACAGCCAGAATCCTGCAGTACATTAGCTTCAAATAAGCCAAGTCCTTCTCTCTTCCAAGTTCCATTCCAAGTTAAAAGGGGCGGCTAAAAATGGGTAACTGCCCTTTCATTATTATCATTATTTCCTGAATACTTCTCCTTTATTTTCAGGCACATAAACATATGTTTTGAGATAAGTCTGTGACCCTTGACTTATTTAGCTGTTGTTGGTTGTATTTGCAATCAAGTAAGTTTAGGGTTATTCCTCAGTTTTCTTTTATTTAATCAATCCACTAAGCTACATTTGAATTTGAATCACTTAAAAACGGACATACTTTGAATAACTCACTTTTTTTATTGCTACATTTTCGTATTTGGACTGCGTACCAAGCCGCAAAATGTTAACTAACTCAGATTTTTTTCTGGGCTGTCTAAATAATAAAACAGGATTCCGACAAGCGTTTTTCATTTGGCACTTCTTCCCATTTCATAACAATATCAGGATGGGGGTTTAAAAAGCAGGAGCTAAAATGGAGCGTGGGAGAATACAGGTACATTCTGGTGACAGTATTGGAGAAATAATTAGTTTCATTAACATAAAAGCATGTAAGCTTGTTTTAATATAAACCCAAAATACAAAAATCAACCTGAATATGAGCATGATGTGTCCCCTTTAATATGTATTATTGGCAGGGTTTGACCTTCTATGATCATGGTGGAAATCTTTGCATTACTTTGCTAAAGCGTCTTTGGGTCTAGAAAGCGCTATATAAATCCCATTTATTATTATTATTATTACTGACGTCACATCATAATATATCACATGAAAACTCAGTTATAACTTAACCTTGTTTGAACCTAATGTTCTTTGTCCAGAGCGAACAGGATAATCCCCTTACATCATACTTCTTCTGCCCCTGAAATTCAAATCTTGCATTATGACATGAAATGAAGCCCAAGGCCATGCAATGTCCCTCTGTGCCTGACCCTAAAGCAGCGGATGCTATGCAGGGCCATGTTCTGCGTGTATATAAATGGCGAGTGTGTGACCCACCCGAGAGACGCCGAGGCCGGCGGGCTGCGGCACGCTGTCATTAAAACACCCCGCTGAGCCAACCCATGTCCCAGAAAATGAGTAGCTCTCCGTCAGCCTTGTATTTACAGCAACTGCCTCTTTCTACTCGCTGACAGCACTGAACACATGCTAGGGAAACAAAAAAATATAAAACACACATAACTCACTCAGAGAGAATGAACAGAAAGGAAGAGCACTGTGGTGTCGGTGATCTCTAATTAGATTTTTGAGGAGGAGAGGCTGAAGCGTGTGGCTGGAACAGGAATGTGTGCATGGTGCTTGCATTGTGTCCGCCACAGGCCACTGTACCACCGGAGGCTCTGTATATCTCCCGGACTCTTCTCCCTGTCACATTATGGTTATGAAGCTTTCCACAGCCTGCTCCCACTTCTAACCCTTGCGCTAAAAAGCCCTCCATTATGTTTTTAAGCCTATGCTTTTGTTCCAGAGGCTATTTATGGGACCAGACCTGACCCCTCTGACTCGGCGTACATTCCTCTTACTGTCCCTAAATGGTCCAGCTTGTTTTGCAGAGAGAAAAATGCTGTTTCCCTGCATGTCATGTAGGTGTTTAAAAGGAAGTTTTATTTAAAAAAAGGTGGATGACCTAGAGGTAAAAGGACACTCTTATGGGATTATAATGATTAGATTTATTATAGCGTTTGTGGTTTCAGAAGAGAGGCTGATGCACTCCCTGAATTCTACCTCAAATACACAAGGGAAAAAGAGCAAGTATGTTACCTCCATGTGTTTCTGATAAGTGGGAGCTATAATTTTAATTTGGCCCAGGCTGAATCAAAAAGTCCAACCTGCCTAAATTACAAAATTACAGTCTTGGCAGGGCCAGTATCTCGAGTGAACTTCTCCCTGATTTCCCCCCTGCCAGAGGATATCTGGTTTTTCAGATATCCTTCCCACTCAGTTTCTTTCATCAGGTAGAGAACTTCGCTCTAATTCAATCTTTTCTGCCACAGAGCTCCCTGGAAATTATTTATTTCTGCAGGGGAATAGAGGGGCAATGTGGTCTTGATGGAGAGGAAATAGGCTACCATCCGTTATGCTCTGGTAATGCGTCCAAAGTCTCGCTGGGCTTTCTGCTCTTGAGGTGATGCCAAAAGCAGGGCAGGAGCGCCAGGTTAAAATCTCCCTGCGCTGCTATTTAGATTCAAGATTAGCTCAGAATAACCAGACCGTGAGTCAGTGGGGATGTACTGTACATTCAATGCACAGAATTGAGTTAGACTTTACCTGGAGAAGCATTTGCTGAAGAAATATCGGATTGCTCGGATGATGATTTGGCATGATTTGTGGATGTTATAGTCATTTGTCACATATTAAACTTAATGTATTTGCAGTGTGCGTAAAATATATTTCTTTAAACAGCAGTAGGGGCTGTGTTATAAATACAATGGCACTAAATGGGCCTCTATTCTTTTTTAATGCATTACATAACTATAAACTGTCATCCACATTAGCTAATTTAATCAGTGCAATAATGAAAATTATAGAATATAAAAATATAATATATTTATAGAGACTGCTTTAACATATTAAGACATTCTTTTTCATCATGAATAAACATTTGTTTTACCCTTCTACCAAGAATAACACATGATTTCATTCAAAATAAATACAAATCTGTAAAAGAGATAACATAAATCTATAAGATCTGAACATTTAAGGAAAACACAGGAGTTCAAGGTGAGGTAAAAAGGTTAAAAATAGGAAGAACTATGCAAAGCAATATGATCTGATTGAGTAAAAACATGATGCCCTGCTTGGAAAATGTAATTCTGCAACGCATTTAAATGTATTTCTTCTGATTTTCCCCATGCTGGCGTAGATGGTGACAATCCTCAGAGGACACAGAGCAGCCCTGAGGAGCTCAACAAGCCCATGTACCCGGGCGTGATCAAGAAGGAGGGGTCCTCCATGGTGGGCATGGGCATGGGCATGGGCATGGGTATGAATATGAGTATGGGCATGGCCATGGGTATGGGCATGGGTATGAGTATGGGCATGGGCATGGGCATGGGAGCGGGCCTGCGCTCTGCCGCCTCAATGACAGAGGACTACGTGTCTCCACCCAAGTACAAGAGCAGCCTGCTGCACCGCTACCTGAACGACTCTCTGCGCCACGTCATGGTTGCCAACGCCGTCATGGACGCCCGCAAGAGGAACCACTCCGGCTCCTTCAGCTCCAACGAGTACGACGACGAGCTGCTCTCGCCGTCCTCCTCCGAGGCCGAGGCCAACTTTGTTTATCGTGCTGGTAAGGAGCCACATTTCTTGCATTCTTTCCCTTTCAAGAATCTCCCTCGCACACATGACATCCTTCACTTTTGTTCTTTTTTCGTCCCCTCCATCTGCACATTTTGTTTTAATTCCTGCAGCTGGTCCAATATTTCCAAACACACTGTTTTCTCCCCGCCTCAATATGGTGTGAATCTTATTACTTCTGAAATGGAGATGCGGGAAAGAGGACCTCTTTCTAATAACGGTTCTATTAGATTTCAGTGTCTCCAAAACAAAATATCGCACATCCACGTATCAGTGGAGGAGCCCATGTAGTGTCACTTCACACTCTCACACAAGAACACTGTCTGTGTCTGCAGTCAAGCAGAGAAGGAATTCCCCCCGGCCCGCTCCTCTGACCAGGCTTTAGCAGGCCAGACACAACAAGGCCATGTGGAGCACGCTCACTTTCAGACTACTGTTTGGCATGCCTTTGATCTTGCCATGAGGTCCCGCTGAGAGCAGGGGCAAGGCAAATGGGGCTGTGTGTTTGTGTGCCGGCAGTCTGCGTGTGTGCAGTCCGTGAAATATCTTTTTTTAGACCAAGGCAGCATCACTTTTAGGGTGAAAGTAATAACAGAAAAAACTTGCGCAACAATGTTGGATCTGTTGATTTAGGTCCTTTTACAGTATTGCTGCCCCTGAATTCGGATCCCTCGTCGTCCTCTGTCATTCATTCTGCTGCAGAATGAAAAACACATTCCAGAGGGAGATAAAGCCAGATGAAGAGGTTTTCTTTTTCATATTTTCTCTAAATGTTTTTCACAAATTCTTCAGTTTTTCTACCGGAGGGAAATAATCATTTAAAAATGTTTTGCTTCATGGACTTTATTACGAGCACATGTTTTTATTTAGGGAGTCTTTATTAGACATTTCAATCCAGACTAAACATTGTGAACTTGTCAAAATGAATAACAGAAATATATGGCAGGGCAGCAAATGAAGATGAATTAGTCACTGAAATACATACAGTCATTAAGTAGAACTAACTACTCATTTATAATAATTTCATTCAAAATTGTATTAGGTTCACATTGATGTATGCAAAAGTAAAAATGAAATCAACATTTTGCTGAACGTTAGCTTAAAAGAAGAGCATATTAGAAGCCTTCCCAGCATGCATTGTTTTAATGTTAAAACTCTCATAGTTTGAAGAAAAACTGCCCTATTGTTGAGCCAGTCACCAAGGGTAGCCTAATGCGTTTTCTTTATCTTAGGCAGCACAGGAACTTGTTGTTTTTCGTTGAACTACCTCAAAATGTTTCACAGCGGGTTTATTGATGCTGATCTTTTCCTCGCTGTAAACGCAGTGTCGTGAACTTGCAAATCAGTTAAACTACGGTTGTTACAAATGTGTCTAAGCTGTGAAAAATCAAGGTCAGATCTGTTCTTCAGATGAGAACACTGGGTCTTTGTTCACAACCAATTGTGATGTTTTCACTTTCTGCAGAGCCTTGGCAGTACCGAGGGGAGGTGGGAGGGGGGGGTGGATTTGAAGGTGATGGAGTGACGAGACGGGGTCTTTGTGCGAGGAAGAGATTTTATTGTGTTTCATTCAAAGCTCGTCTTATGGACAAATGTGTTTCATATTATCCGAGCGTGAAGGAGAGTGGGGGTGTGTGTGTATGAAATGCATGAACGGCTGTGACGGTTACAATCCTCCTGATCGAAGAACTTGAAACCCTGTGACCTGAACCAACATCGGGCTTTTTCACATCGAGGCACCTGCTGGGGCTCACACATGGAGAAAGAAACAAAGAGATGGATAGACCAAGTGAGACTTATAACTCCCTCTTTACCAGATTTTAATAAGAGAAATCCCCAAAAAAAGGATTAGTTCACCTGGCTGGCCTGCTGTTTCTAATAGAGAGTAACTATTTTATCTCTATGGTTAATATCATTTCTTGGCACTGACGTCTCCCTCTTGGGTTCCTCGGGCTCTGGCACTTTTACAGAAGTGTTACTCTGTTACATGCAAGTGAAGCTTTTGAATCCACACATGGAAAGTTCTCCGAGGCGGTGTTGACTCATGGGATGGAACACCTGCTGGGGCCCTCGGATCGCATCGCAACAAAGAAAAGTCGAGAAAATGACATTTTAATTCCACATCTGATCTCGCCGACGCAGACAGAGCAAATGAAAGAGAGGGAGGCAGGGAGAGATCATTTTAAGCTCGGGTTTGCATCATTTCCCCTGTTTTTTACGCCTGTGGCTGCACATTCCAGATATTTCTGAAGTGAACGCATTCCTTTTTAAAAAATAGTTTTATTGTGTTTTCATAATAAGGGAAAAGTGTTTCCGTGATTTAACATAAATCTGTAGTTATATCAGTAGGAAAAAAGACTAACTCTGATTTAAGCTCTGTGAATGTTCCCCACTTTTTGACAAGGACAAAATATCAGCAGTTTCACTAAAGGGAGGAAAAGAATTTGAACTAGAAAGAAAGATCAGAACAGTGTCTTTTGGCACATTCTTTGGACGAATCCCTGCCTGTAAAATGATCGGGATTGGTCAAAGCAAAAGTGGCGTGCCTGGCGACCATCATCCCATTGGCTAAAAGTCCAGTAATGGACCAGTTGGCTGTTGTGGCCGCAGCCTGAGCCCACAGTGTTATCTGTGACTACAGAGGGCAGTCAGACGTGGCAGGAGATGGAGAGTGTAGATTTACCCCAGTGGAAAACTACACTTATTCTGGCTAGAAAGGGACTCACACACTTGAAAAAACACACAGTCATGTACCATTCACAGGCCGCATACAAGCACATGCACACATCCAGTACAAACAACCGAATGCACGCACACACACACCTACAATCCAAAGCCTGTGGGGAATTTCATTGAACACAAGGAGCAGTAGAATTCCATCACACATGCCAGGGGTTTCATGCCAAATTACCCTTAAATGGGATATTAAATGGCAGGAATCTGGCTCAATGTTTTTCTTCTCCCTCTGTACCAGATTTCGCCCCGTCCGGTATCATATAGATCATTATTCGGCATACAACTTCAATGTTTCTGCGGACAGAAATGGAGCGATCTCGGTCAGACATTTTACACGAGGTTGACACTAGTACATTTTCTCAGGTTCTCCCCTTGTGGACTCTGGTTACGGCTACAGTAGCCTGATGGTGAACGTAGATGGCTTGCCAATTCTTCTATTGATGTGGAAAAGTATGAATAGCTGAAATCAAGTCAGTGGCCACCAACAAGTTTCCAATAAATACATTTTTCTGTTTTTTTTTGGAAAGCACGTCTATTTTATTAAGATAATAAACATTGTTCTGAGTCCATGTTAGTGAGCTAAATGCTATCATTGGCATGCCGACATGCTCAGTTTGGACCTGATGATGGCATTTGATAAAAGGTTATTGTATTAAACTACAGAAGTGACTCCAATAATTTCAAAGGGAACACGGCCATCTGCAATGGCTAAAAAAAATCGGTTACTATGTGTCTTGCATTTCGCATGAAGTCAGAGACACTTGGTCATGCAGTACAAAGTCCTATTTATTTAACACCATTTAAGAGACTTATTTCTTTGTCACGTGCTGTTCAACTCGTATTTTTCTTAGAAATTGGTTCAATGAAAACAGTAGTGTTTGACGCTGAGGTCCTACGGGCCTTTTCAGAATCAGGTCGGAGTGAGTGTGCCAGACAGTTATTGCATCCTGGAGAGACCGCTGGCACTTAAATAGCTCTGGAGTTGTCCAGGTGAATGGAAGAAAAGGAATCTTAATGTGGAAAAAAAAAATCTCTTGAGATAAAAATTTAGAATGTTTTTGGTCTCTTTTGGGTTTTTTTTGTGATAGAAGAGATTTCAATCATGACCCTTCTCATCTGTTTTTACTAACTAGAAATACTTAGATTACTTTACAATCAATGTCTTTCTTGTCTTCTCTCAAAGAGAAACACGTAATGATTTGTACAGCAGCATTGTTGATTTAAGACGATGTCACGTTTTGCTAACAGATGAACGACGGCGTCATTTACTGCATGCCACAGAGCAACAGAAAGACAATGCTTGACACAGAGCTGTTCGGTCACAATGAGCCACTCCCCTTCAGTGATGAATGAGTACGGAATCCAGAGGTGTGGATATACTGGCTTCGATGACCTCTTTCCACAGTTTCATAGGAAAGGAGAAAGTTAAGACAGAAAGAGGAGGGGTTAGTGGTGTTGTTCCAAGAGAATAGCATTTGCCAAAACCTTTACTGGGTTCAGGTTGGGCTTTAGGAATCAGTAAGGAAGGGATGAGAAGAGAGAGAGAGAGGGAGCATGTGTTCCATCCAGATCTACAGAGTGGAGTTTATCCAGTCCAGCAGCGGCCTGGTGGGATAAGAAAGAAAGCATGGTGGCATGGCTTAAAGACTGAGACAGTGGTTGGAAGAACTGAGAGTGAGCGTGTGTGTGTGTGTGTGTGTGTGTGTGTGTGTGTGTGTGTGTGTGTGTGTGTGTGTGTGTGTGTGTGTGTGTGTGTGTGTGTGTGTGTGTGTGTTTTAATTTGGTAGGTAGGTAGTTAGTTACGTTACGTTACGTTACGTACGTTACGTTACGTAACGTTAACGTACGTTACGTTAGTTAGTAGTAGTAGTAGTAGTAGTAGTAGTAGTAAGTAGTAGAGAGAGAGAGAGAGAGGAGAGTAGTAGTGTGTGTCT
>NW_011369947.1:3459718-3463492 GCF_000735185.1 Notothenia coriiceps
AGAGTGTCGTCTCTAGTGTAGTCGTGTGTGTGTGTGTGTGTGTGTAGTGTGTGTGTGTGTGTGTGTGTGTGTGTGTGTGTGTGTGTGTGTGTGTGTGTGTGTGTGTGTGTGTGTGTGTGTGTGTGTGTGTTTTAATTCGTCTATACAGATCTGTCAGAGTGAGTACAGTTCTTAGGACTTGGTTTTCTGTGCAAATTAGGAGAATTAAACTGAGTTGAAGGTAAAGCCCACATTCATCATTTTCATATGTTGTGTCAGGCCATGTAGATCATTTTCGATCAACGCTGATAGTTTTTAAAACAGTAAGATATTTTCCTAAAAACAGTTTCCCTGTTTAGCTGTAATGTGAAGAGACTTCGCTGCCACCTGTTTGTTTCTGGCAGAAAACCAGATGAGTCAGGGAACCAATGGCTAACACTTCTTAAAACTTATATCACACCATTTTCTTTGTAGACAAATCATTCTGGCGTATTTTACATGGATGTTTGCCAATTTCCTTTCTTTTTACACATTTAAAGTGTGTACCATGACATTGTAGTCAATGCTATGGTGAATAGCTATTCAAAGAGTACAATAGAGAAAAAAGGAAATTAACAAATATTGAGGCAGCCTTGGAAACAGGGTAAAGGGACATTGTTTCCAGATGGACAAGTTACTTTTTGAAATGTAATTCTTTAAAATTGAAATACTTCCATACTTAAGATTAATTGGGGGAAGGAGAACTAGTGAGAGGCAGACATCTGAACTATCACAATGGCTACATAGCACTAAGGTTATGTTCAGGGACGTGCACAGACATTTGGAGGGGCTATTGCTCTAAACTGGAAAAAGGCCCTCCCCCCCGAAAAAAAATATAAGACCAAAACGATTATTACATTAACTAATTTGAACAGTAATTCACATCATCATCTCATAACACAATACAAAAAGGCAACTACTTGCATTCGGTGAGTGAATTACTGTTCAAATTAGTTAATGTAATAATCGTTTTGGTCTTATATNCACACACACACACACACACACACACACACACACACACACACACACACACACACACACACACACACACACACACACACACACACACACACATCTAAACTCAAAGGAAATGAGCTAAGCGGATTTCCTCTAAAGCACCTGATTAGAACCAGAGTGGCGTAGCAGACAATCTGCTCGCCGCTGACCTGTACAACCGCAGAGCAGGTCAGCATGATAGAACAGATCATCACGTTGTTACGCGGCTCCTTTCGTTTCCAGGAAGAGCCAGCACTTACTGTCATCACAGGTGAGTCAGAGTTATATTCTATCTCCAGAAACGTGTGTGGCACGAAGCTTATGGGACATACTGGGAAGTCACATTCAAATAACTGACCACTTAGTGTTTGCCAAGTATTCGAAAAGGAACTGATGAGCACTTCAGGCTATGTCTATTGATGCTATCTTTGATTTGACACCAACCCAAGCCACCGAGTGTTTAGCACATGGTGCGACACCAAGCCATCACTTACTGCCTCCCCAGATCGAACTTTTATATATTTCTTTAATGATCTGTGCTTTTTATAAAGTCAAGAAGAGTCTGTAAATGAAGTTAGAGATGCCTTGGCAGGCCACCGCAGTGTGCTCGGCCAACAGTACTTTAACTTTACCCCTTCCAGCCGTCTCTCTCTCTCTTCACGTCTCTACAGGCGGTGAAGGAGTCTGAGCCTGAAGCGCTAAAGAACCAAACTGTCATTTCCACTCAGTTAGCCAAAGACATCATACACGGCGTGAATTGAATGCCTTCTCCTTTTGCCCTGACAACACTTTCATCACTTCAAAAAGACTGAATAATTAGCTCCTACACTATTATAAAGAACATACACACAGTGACAGAGCCAGACAGACACTGAGCCTCTGCCTAAGAAGTGACTCTCTCGTTCTGCCTTTCTTTTTCTATGTAGCCTTTTTTTCCATGTCTGCCCAGCCGATGACACATCAGTGTGCGTGAGTGTGTGTGTATGTGCGTGTGTGTGTGTGGTGGAGGCAGATAACCAAGCACCGAAAAAGAGGATTACGCTTTGTGTCTTCTTGCTAGATGGAGAAATAATAACAGTGTTTTAGATGTTTAAGCACTGCCAGGTTGTCATTGTGTTTACGATTGCCAGTAAACAGAGTGTAATCAGGGCCCCTGTAAATCAGCCAAAATGAGAAGAGCGTCTCGACCGAGAAGTAAATATGTTGTCATGGCAAACGTGTGTGCGCGGACTGCCATGGTGTCATGGACGAACTAAAAAAGGCTCATCATGAGGAATCAAGAATTGGGATTTGGCGTGACGACAACGGATGATCACGAAAGATTTAAAAAGGAGACAGTGATAGCATTTGAGGATCAGAGAGCTCATTCTTCAAATGCTGATTTAATGACACATGTGATGATGAACAGATGACCACTGCTCGGACACAACAAGTACAAGAGATACTAAACTAGGCTGACTTCCTGATTGAGCTATCCTATCACAGCTTTCCAAACAACACCCTCAGGGAAACTTCGTTGTTCGAACCAACACATTAGGGGAAAAAATGCAAAAACCACGAGTAAACATTATTTCCAATTTAAAGTGTTTTCATGTGCCCCAAAATATCCTTTTTTTCCAGGATCTGGAGGCCAAATGATATGTTTGCGCTACACTCCCTGCATCATTATGTTGCAATTCCTCACAGTGGTAGGTTGAATTGCCCTCTCACACTCTTGGGGGATTTTTGTGTGTGTCCTGTGCGCTCACTATGTCACACCTCTCTCCGCTCAGCTCTGTCCCGTGGGAACACAATGGCAGCCTATTGTTCTAGACACAGCTTTTAAAATGGAAACAATTTGTGTTTTATACGGGCCGGGGCAGTGCGGCTCGGTTTCCCTGACTAGGCAGCCAGCTGTGTTTTCTGATGACCCGAATGTGTAAGTGTAAAGCCTTGGCGTGCTGATGATTTAAAAACGATCAGGTTGAGAGGGCTCATTATTCTGCTATGTTCTATGTTAGGGAGTTGCGTATAAACAACGTCTGTCCCGATGTTTGTCTGTTAACACTTCTCCACAGCATGAACACTGCCCTCACCCAGCCTCTGTTTAGCGGTCGGAAGCCAATCTTCCAGTGACACAGGTTCATCAGGGTTTCCTCTTTTTTTAATTTCCTCTCTGTGTTTTTATCTACCTTTCCATTCGTATGGAGCTGCACCACAGCTTAATGTCAGGGTTATACCTCACCACTGCCAACTGTTGTTCCCACCAGCCAAACCCTGCAGGGCACTCAACTGCACTCCATATACATCACTGAGGACTATAGTTACACAACAAATATGTGTGTACATTCACACACTTAGGGGTTTAACTTATATATGTATAAAATCCTTAACCCATGCTAATCTGTAAATTACAGTAAATCCTCTTTCTGACCACCTATATTACACAACATATGTTTAACATAACCAGGGACGTGCACAGGTACGGGCTATTGTTGCCCGGGCAACGGCCCGTTTCCCCTTTTTGGCTGACCTGCCCCTCTGGAGAGAGCGAGAGGTTTTTTTTTCTTTCTGTTGTGGTCGAATCAACATGATAAGCCCACAATTAGTATTGTAGTGTCTCGCTGCGGGAAACACACCAGCTTCATTTTTCTTCTTCTCTTCTTCTTACATGCCCGCATGGTAAACTCCCTCAACGCGCTCTTTTCTTGATCGCCCTCTCTCAGAGAACACTTCACTGCCCGCTTCATTGTAGGATTTCTGCCACGTCTCTAATTTAAT
>NW_011369947.1:3463552-3464686 GCF_000735185.1 Notothenia coriiceps
GACTCCTGGTACTATTCTATTCTTGTTGTTCTTTTGATACAGGAGAACACTAACATTTAATTTTTGATGTTGCATGTTTTAAAGAAGCTATGGGAGGTGATACGTCCTAATACTTAAAGGACACCTATCATGCTATATTTAAATGATATATTGTAGGGCCATACCCAGGGACGTGCACAGACATTTGGAGGGGCTATTGCTCTAAACTGGAAAAAGGCCCTCCCCCCCGAAAAAATATATAAGACCAAAACGATTATTACATTAACTAATTTGAACAGTAATTCACATCATCATCTCATAACACAATACAAAAAGGCAACTACTTGCATTCGGTGACATTTTTTGTTTTGCGGTCCATATCTCATTAAAATATCTAATGTTAGAAACTACTAAAGAAAAAATGGGGACAATTCAATGTAGTTTGACCATTGCAGACATACTGATAAAATAGGCCTTCTATAATTACCTTAAATAAACTCACTAATTAATTAAACCAGTTCAATACGCATTATTCTTATTCTTATCATTCTTTATGAGCACAGTAATGTGTAAGGTATCTAATTACTTATTTATTTAGTATTCCATAACTTAATAACAGAGATGGTCAAATTAAATTAGAGACATGGCAGAAATCCTACAATGAAGCGGGCAGTGAAGTGTTCTCTGAGAGAGGGCGATCAAGAAAAAGAGCGCGTTGAGGGAGTTTACCATGCGGGCATGTAAGAAGAAGGAGAAGAAGAAAAATGAAGCTGGTGTGTTTCCCGCAGCGAGACACTACAATACTAATTGTGGGCTTATCATGTTGATTCGACCACAACAGCAAGAAAAAAAAACCTCTCGCTCTCTCCAGAGGGGCAGGTCAGCCAAAAAGGGGAAACGGGCCGTTGCCCGGGCAACAATAGCCCGTACCTGTGCACGTCCCTGGCCATATTAAACATATGTTGTGTAATATAGGTGCTCAGAAAGAGGATTTACTGTAATTTACAGATTAGCATGGGTTAAGGATTTTATACATATATAAGTTAAACCCCTAAGTGTGTGAATGTACACACATATTTGTTGTGTAACTATAGTCCTCAGTGATGTATATGGAGTGCAGTTGAGTACCCTGCAGGGTTTGGCTGGTGGGAACAA